>NC_081408.1:145582255-145941005 GCF_030272615.1 Cryptomeria japonica | reverse complement strand
TCTACTAAAGTCTGACATCACTTACAGGGACCATGTAGGATGTCATGTAGGACCCATAAAGGTTGACATGAGCTCTTTAATTACTATGCACCTTCGCCAAGATCAATGATTATGATTGTTGCAGGATTATGCAATTGAGTCAAACTGTGTGACCATGCTAACTCTATAGTGCCACTGCAAACGTGGCATTGACTAACATAACACTGACATGCTAGACTGGATGCCAGTGATTGGTCTATGTAACAACTTACTTGGCACATGGGCCCCACTTAAATGAGTTGCAGCCTGAGTGGATGCAATGCACTTATAATGTGACCACTTTTAATGAGATCAAAAAATAGGGTGATTGTGCAATTGATCAAAGGTGCATCTAAAGTCTAACTCTGGAATGTTGTTGGGGATGTGGCATGTAGGACCCACAAAGGTTAACATGGGCTCTTTAATTATTGTGCACCTCCACCAATATCAATGGTTGTGATTGTTGTTGGTCTGTGCGATTGAGTCAAGTTATGCGACCAAGCTAACTTTCCATTGCTGCTATGGACATGGTATCGACTAACATAACACATAAATGCTAGGCTGGGTGCCATTGATTGTTCTATGTTACAACTTACTTGGCACATGGGCCCCACTAAAATGAGTCGTAACCTGAGTGGACCTAATGCACTTATAATGTGACCACTTTTCATGAGATTAATGGCTAGGGTGATTGCGTGATTGCGCGATTGCACAATTGATTGAAAGTGCATCCAAAGTATGACTTCGCAATACTTTTGTAGATGCAACATCTAGGACCCACAAAGGTTGATGATAGATGCTCAGACCAATGAAAGAGTGAACTCTTGGATAAGTGAGCCATGTAATGATGATGACCAAGCAACAGATGGATTTTAATATAATTAAAGGTGATGACAAATAAAAAATAATAAATCTATTAATTTATCAACTTCTAGGTTAAAATATGAATTGTAACAACTTTCTCTCACCAATGCCATCACATCAGCATACATGCGTGCAGAAAATGAGCCCAATTTTCCCATTATGAACCACATTTTCAGCTATTTTAGCATCAATCCTTCTCTAATTTGCAACAGGCATAAACCTGAATGTGGGAAAATTTGACCATAAATTAGCTTTGAAGGTAGAAGAGGAAGTCACTATTCTAAGAGAAAGGTTGACAACCTTGCAAGAACAAGTATATGCAGGGGCTACATATATACCCCCAAGCATGATCTAGCATACTTCTTATGAAGTAATAGGACTGAGGAATGATCTAGCTCAGGCTATATTGGCGATTATTGATTTGAGTAATGAGAGGGATGTACTAAAGGTGGATGCCTTGCAAATGGAGAGGAGAGTAAAGATAAATATGGTAGGATCACTATTGGAATAAAAAATCAATGAAATCTTAGAGTATGCAGATGCAACATGGGATGAGCACAAAGAGTTGTTAAAATTTTCTTATGACCATTTGAAATTACAACATTTTGTTGCTTGCTCATTATCTCACATGAGAAAAATAATTGCAGTATTGGGGATTTCATTGGTTAATCCTCTCGCAAGTTTTATACATGATATGGTGGAGAGATTTAAAGCCAATATTAAGATGACAAAGAAACTCTTTACTATTTCACAAAATGTATACACAAAGGATAACAATTAGCTCAAAGGCTTCCATTTCCTATTCAACTGCTACATACCTACTCTATTTGATAGAGAGAAGTAGAATATATGGAGAAAAGGTTTTAAGGTCGAAGACAAAGTGGATAGCTGATATTAGGATGATCTAAAGCCACATGTTTCCTGATATTGCTTCAGATGATGCACTACTGAATCAAAAAGTAGCATCATACATGGATGCACTATCAAGACTTGATATTAGTATGACCAAAATGGAGGTGGTTGATAGCTCTAATACTTAATATAAGTATAGATCCAATATCCAACAAGATGAGAGCGAGGGGGTGAATCATGCAAACTTAATCATCCATAAAAACATCAGATTCAACCTCGGTAACATATATATCAGTCATATAACCAAAAACTGTCAAACATGCAAACTCAAAAGCATATGAACAATATAAACCTCATAACACCAGATTTAACGTGGAAACCCAAATAGGGAAAGACCACTGTGGGATTTTGGACCCGCTAAGAAATATACTCTTCTAGAGTATACTCGGTTAAAAGAAAATCCTATTAAAGATTACAAACACATTGCTAGATGTGACCCAGTTAAGGGATTTCCCTCAGATCTATTAGGATCTTCACTTTGTTAGAAGTGACCTTGTCAAAGGATTTCAAACAATCAATCATAATGTCACCTTGTTAGAGGATTTACATATCAGACTGTTAAGTCCACTCGGTTAAGAGATTTCCTGTCACTTTCACAAAATAACAGTAATAAAATCTATCTACAACTTCACATCTAATATGCTAAAGCAAATTCCTATTTGTTCAATACAATCTAGATATAGAACTAATCTTGTCTATCTACTGGGCATCAATACTCTATTATTCTAATAGGTCTTCAAGCTTCTGTGCTTGGTAATCACTATGTAGCATCCCTATGCATACACTTGCCCACATTCACTATTTATCAATAGTTTCCTATTTATAAACAATCTTCTAACCGCTTAATGTCATTGATCACATTTCCCATGATCAATCATAGCCATCAGATCTTCAATCTTGTCTAGGTTTATTGTATCTTTCGATCTGAAAATGTTTTACCCTACCTTGGAACTTGCACATTCACCTTGGAACTTGTGTTAGGGTAATACGATTCAATCTGAGCTGTAGATCTTCATGCCAACTTTCCATTACCTTAGATTCGTTAACAAACCTCTTCCATGGCTTACCAATCATTGATCCGCTCTAGCTCATCAGCTTCTTTCATTAAATATCACACGTAAACATTTAATGCATTTTGTTATAGCTCGGTTACAACTCGGTGAATACTAAACTTCACTCGGTAGACATTCTGTCTTCATTAATCGACAACGATAACCTTAGGGTTTACCGACTAGGTTCCTTAGGGTTTCCTGACTAGGTTCTTTGTCTGATATCATAGTGTAGTATTAACCTTTACATTTTACAGCATATGTATGATGTTAAAACAATCTAAAACATCAAGATCTCATCATTGTCTGACTCAGTAGAGTTGCCCATTGAATAACTTATCCCCTTATTCATCATATTCTTTCCTGTGTCTTTAACGACTTCTTTATAATCTTCATATCATACTTCTCAAGTTATGGCAACATCATACTGAATTAGAAAATCAATTTCTTGACATCAATGACAAAATAATAATATCAAGATAGTAAAACATCTTTAATCAGTTATGTCCATAATCATCAACAACCTTCTCAATATCCTTATTGAAGTGTCAACAATCTTTCATTGTCTGTAATAATGTAATATTACCAACAATCTCCCCCTTTGGCATTGATGGCAGAACCAATTGATTTGACCTGTAAAAGATTCAAATTGCTGTGATTCTAAAATGCTCGAAATGCTCTCCCCCATACATCAGACTTCTCTTCTGTTTTCAGTCTTTATTTCAATCTATAGTCTTCTCCCATATATTCTCAATCATCTCAGGTCTTCTCCTCCTTTGGTAGGTGTTCTCCTCCTTAGGTCTTCTCCCCCTTTGGTAGGTCTTCTCCCCTTAACAGTCTTCTCCGCCTTTGACAACAATGCCAAAAAAAAAGAACTAAAACATAATTTCTTTCTGTAAGAAGTTATTTCCTATTGTTGTATATCAACCGAGTCTCAGTCAAAGCATTTGTCTTCAATTCCAGTTCTTTGTATCATTCTCTATATAATTCCAGTAATAATTCTAGTACACTTTTTAGAAAAATATTCTAAAGTGTATCACTCCAACATCAACTCCCCAAAAGATATTCAATAGAGTTATCAAAGTGATGCTTTCACTAAAATCGGTGAGCAAGTAGAAGATAGGGGTAGGACCCCTAACTTACTTCTGAGATATTCAAAAGTGTCCTTTG
Organism: Cryptomeria japonica; assembly: GCF_030272615.1. Taxonomy (NCBI): domain Eukaryota; kingdom Viridiplantae; phylum Streptophyta; class Pinopsida; order Cupressales; family Cupressaceae; genus Cryptomeria; species Cryptomeria japonica. Next base: position 145,936,992 of record NC_081408.1, on the reverse strand, counting down.
GTAGTGGCTTGGTGAAGATATCTACTATTTGCTCCTTTGTGCTAACATATTCCAACATCACTTTCTTCTCTTGAGCTTCTTCTCTGAGATAATGATATTTGATAGATATGTGCTTTGTCTTAGAGTGCATAACAGGATTCTTTGAAATATTAATGGCACTAGTATTGTCATAGAATATAGTTACTGGCTCGGTAACTTGCTCATTTATACCTTCCAACAGTTATTTGATCCATGCACTATTGGTGCAATTCAGTGCTGCAGCAACATATTCAGCTTTGGTTGCTGACTTAGAAACACATCCTTGTTTCTTGCTAAGCCAACTCACTAGTCTTTCTCCTAAAAAGAAAGCTCCTCCACTTGTGCTTTTTTTGTCATCAATGTCGCCTGCCCAATCAACATCAGTATAAACTTTCAAATCAAAAACATTTCCTTTCTGATATACTAGGCCATAATCTTCAATGCCTTTCAAGTATCTGAAAATTCTTTTGATTGTCATCATGTGTGTTTCCTTAGGATCTGCAGAGAATCTTGCAACAATACCTATTGCATGTGCTATATCTGGCCTATTGTGAACAACATATTATAGTTTTCCAATCATCGATTGGTAGAGTGTCTCATCAACAGATGCAAATTCATCATTCTTTGATAGTTTATAGTTGGTAGTCATAGGAGTACTTACTAGTTTTGAATCCTCCATTCCAAATTTCTTCAAGATTTCCTTTATGTACTTGGATTGAGTAATGAAATCCTCATTTTTCATTTGTAGTATCTGTAAACCTATAAAATACTTTATCTCACTGATTAATGACATCTCAAATTCTTTCTCATTTCATTTCCAAAGTTCTTGCATAAAGAGTCATTTCCACAAAATATAATATCATCAACAAATATGGCTGAGATTAGTATTCCATTTTCATCATTCTTCATGTACATGTTGTTGTTCTCGCTTGTCCTTATAAAACCAATCTTAATCAAATAAGAGTACAATCTCTCATACCATGCTCTACGTGCTTGTTTCGGACCATATAAAGCTTTGTTCAATTTACATGCCTGATCTTTATTATTGTCTTCAACAAATCCTTCAAGTTGTTCAATGAAAACTTCTTCTTCTAATATTCCATTCAGAAATGCAAATTTGACATCCATTTGATATACCTTGAAGTTCTTGAAAGTAGCATATGCCAACAATGTTCTAACTCCTTCAAGTCTAGAAACAGGTGCAAAAGTCTCACCATAATCAATTCCTTCTTCTTGGGCATAACCTTTGCAAACTAATCTTGCTTTGTTCCGAATGACCTCACCTTTTTCATTTATCTTGTTTCTGAAGATCCACTTTGTATCGATTACATTTTTGTCCTTTGGTCTAGGGACCAGTGTCCATGTGTCATTCTTCTTGATTTGATCAATATCTTCTACCATAGCATTTATCCAATCTTCACTATTAAATGCCTCATTCACTATTCTCCGTTCAAATTCAGATATCAAACATGTGTTCTATCTCAGTTTGTTCCTTGTCATCACTGGATCATCCTTATCTCCTATAATTTGACTTGGTGCATGGTGTCTTCTGACATACTTGGCTAATACAGGATTAGTAGGCTCTGTATGATCTTCTTCATCACTTAGTAACTGGATATCTTCTTCATTTTCTTCGACAGTTATCTCGGTAGGACTTCTCCATTGCACATAGATAAATTCATCCTAGTCTTTCGATTCTTTGGAATTTCTTTCATCATTTCTTTCTGCAAATTCATCAATTTTCACATTTCCACTTTCTACTATTTTGTTAGATGATTTGATCAAACATTTAAATGCTTTGCTTCTAGAAGAATATCCTAGAAATGTTCCTTCTTCACTTTTATGATCAAACTTGCCATTTCTATCATCTTTATGAACATAGCATTTACTTCCAAAGATTTTAAAATAACTTACATTAGGTTTCTTGCCATACCAAATTTCATAAGGTGTCTTCAAAGTACCTTTCTTCAATTGAACTTGGTTCAAGGTGTAAACAACTATGCTTATTGCTTCTCTCCACAATGTTTGTGGAACATTCTTCTCAATCATCAGTGTTCTAGCACAATCCATAATAGATTTGTTTCTTCTTTTAGCTATTCCATTCTACTATGGAGTTCTCAGTGCAGAGACTTGTCTTTTAATACCATGATCATTGCAAAATAGGTTGAACTCATCAGATGTGAACTCTCCTCCTCTATCTGATCTAAGACATTTCAGTTGTCTTCCTGTTTTATTTTCAACTCTAGCCTTGTACCATTTAAACATTTGAAAAGCTTCTGATTTTTCTTTTAAAAACATTACTGACATCATCCTTGAATAGTCATCCACAAATAATATGAAACACTTATCACCATAATAACTTTGAACTTTCATAGGACCACAAAGATCAGTGTGCACAAGATCTAAAATTCCCTTAGAAGTGTAGGACTTACTTGTAAAGCTTGATCTTGTCATCTTACTCATCTGGCATCCTCGACACATAGCATTCTCAGGTTTTTCAAGACTTAGTAAACCTCTTACTCGATGCTTCTTACTTATTTTGATCAGATTATCAAAATTAACATGACAAAACCTTTTATGCAATAATAAGGTATCATCAATCTTTGCATTCAAACACTTATTGTGAGTTTAGTCAAGGTGAAATGTATTACCTTTTGTTTGTGTCCCGGTCACAGCTAACTTTCCATTCTTGTCATGAACTTTGAGAATTCCTTTCTGAAATTCTATTTGGTAACTTGTGTTGTTTATCTGTGCTACACTCAACAAATTGTATTTCAAACCTTCAACCCAATAAACATCATTGCATCTTGCATTATCAAGAAGTGTTATGGATCCTTTACCTCGTATCGGACATGGTGCATCATTACCAAATCTAACATAGCCTCCATCATAATCTTCTAACATAACAAACTTGTGTTTATCTCCTGTCATATGATGTGAGCATCCACTGTCTATAATCTAAGAATCATTAGTGTTTATGTGAGATATTAGGGCTTTTTCTTCATACGTTTCTTGATCCGATCCATCCTTGATAGCCACATAAACAACTTCCTCTGTATCAGTCTCATCTGATTTATCAGCGTTAGATTCCTCATAAGCAATTAAGCATGTCTTTCTATCTCTTCTTTTTAAGTCTTAGTGTCCTTTGTAATGATTATCTTTCTATCTGTCATCTTGGTAATCTCTCTTTTCAGTAAAATCTTTGTCAGGACAGTTAGAAGCCATATGTCCAATCTTATCACAATTGAAACATTTCAAACGTAGTTTTCCTTTATACTTACCTTTGCCTCTCGGTAACCTTTTGGCCAAGAGTGCTTCAAACTCTTCTTGCTTTCTAATTTCTTCATACACTTTGTGTACCTCCTCCATGTTCTTCCAAAATCTTTCACTTCCTCCACTGTGATCTCCTTCAGAGTACTTATACTTTCTTTCATTGTAATCATTAGATTCATTCAGATGAAAAGAACTAAATGCAGATTGAACTTTATTTACCGATGACGCATTGTTATCAAAATTACTTAACTCAAATGCATGTAGCTTACCAATAATCACATCCAAGGAAATTGGCATATTAGGTATAGACCTCAATTCATTGATTGCATAGACTCGGATTGCATAGGCAAGTAGAAGGGTTCTTAACAACTTACTTGTTACATCCTTTTCTTCAATAGTTCCTCCTACTCCTTTGATTTGATTTATAATCTCCTTTAGTCTTGTATTGTACTGGGTTATGTTCTCATCTTAATTCATCCTCATAGATTCAAGTTGTCCTCTTAGACTATCTACTTTTGCTCTTTGAACATGTTCATCTCCTCCATATATAGATACGATCTTAGTCCACATTGCCTTTGCATCAGTACATCCTTCTAGATCATTGAACTCTGAATCAGTCAATGCAGATGTTATTTCAATCATTGCTTGAATATGTTCTTTCTTCACCTTTATCACTTCCATAGTTAATGGATAGGTGCTTGGTGCAACAAAATCATTCTCTAGATAGTATATAGCATATTCTCCAACTCTTGATAGATGTAGCTTCATCCTTTTCTGCCATGTAGAGAAACTTGACTTATTCAACTTAGGTGCATCCCTCTTATACATCTTTGGATCTTTAACTCAAGTGCCTTTAAACTTTACTTTCGGAGTCCAAAGCTCTAATATCAATTAATAGTTCTGATACTTAATATAAGTATAGATCCAATACCCAACAAGATGAGAGCGAGGGGGTGAACCATGCAAACTTAATCATCCATAAAAACATCAGATTCAACCTCGGTAACATATATATCAGTCATATAACCAAAAACTGTCAAACATGCAAACTCAAAAGCATATGAACAATATAAACCTCATAACACCAGATTTAACATGGAAACCCAAATAGGGAAAGACCACTATGGGATTTCGGACCCGCTAAGAAATATACTCTTCTAGAGTATACTCGGTTAAAAGAAAATCCTATTAAAGATTACAAACACATTGCTAGATGTGACCCGGTTAAGGGATTTCCCTCAGATCTATTAGGATCTTCACTTTGTTAGAAGTGACCTTGTTAAAGGATTTCAAACAATCAATCATAATGTCACCTTGTTAGAGGATTTACATATTAGACTGTTAAGTCCACTCTGCTAAGAGATTTCTTGTCACTTTCACAAACTAATAGTAATAAAATCTGTTTACAACTTCACATCTAATATGCTAAAGTAGCTTCCTATTTGTTCAATACAATCTAGATATAGAACTAATCTTGTCTATCTGTTGGGCATCAACACTCTGTTATTCTAATAGGTCTTCAAGCTTCTGTGCTCAGTAATCACTATGTAGCGTCCCTATGCATACACTTGCCTGCATTCTTTGTTTATCAATAGTTTCCTATTTATAAACAATCTTCTAACCGCTTAATCTCATTGATCACATTTCCCATGATCAATCATAGCCATCAGATCTTCAATCTTGTCCAGGCTCATTCTATCTTTCGAACTGAAAACATTTTAACTTGCCTTCGAACTAGCACATTCACCTTCGAACTTGTGTTAGGGTAATGTGGTTCAATCTGAGCTGTAGATCTTCATGTCGACTTTCCATTGCCTTAGATTCATTAACAAACATCTTCCATGGCTTACCAATCATTGATCCGCTCCAGCACATCAGCTTCTTTCATTAAATATCACATGTAAACATTTAATGCATTTTGTTATAGCTCGGTTACAACTCAGTGAATACTAAACTTCACTCAGAAGACATTCTGTCTTCATTAACCGATAGCGATAACCTTAGGGTTTACTGACTAGGTTCCTTAGGGTTCACCGACTAGGTTCTTTGCCTGATATCATAGTGTAGTATTAACCTTTACATTTTACAACATATGTATAATGTTAAAACAATCTAAAACATCAAGATCTCATCATTGTCTGACTCGATAGAGTTGCCCATTGAATAACTTATCCCCTTATTCATCATATTCTTTCCTGTGTCTTTACCGACTTCTTTATAATCTTCATATCATACTTCTCAAGATATTATCAAACAAAAGATGAAAAGCTAATGCCTTACAAACAACTGGTAGATGATCTGAAATAGCACTTTGCAAAGATAGAGTTTGAGCAGATACCAAGAGAACAGAATCACGCTGCTGATGCCATGGCTACAATTGCTTCGCTCATTGATCTACCGCAAAATGAGACCTGCTATGAGTTCCTGGTAGACAACCTGCTGATTTTGTCATATGAGATCACTCCTACGGAAATGATATGCGTTGTTGGTCTTGAATCCCAGTTATATGGTCCCATATTCACATACCTTCGCGACAATATCTTACCTCCCGATCTATCGAACAATCAACGCCGCACTTTCATTCGCCAATCCTCTCGATACGTCATTTTAGCAGATATCCTATACCGACGAGGTCTAGATGGCACCCTTCTTAGATGTTTAGAGAGTGACGAAGCTCAGATTTCGTTACGTGAAGTGCATGAAGGGATATGTGGTCCGCATACTAGTGGTCCTACCTTGGCCAAGAAACTCATCAGGACTGGATACTACTGGCCTACTATGGAAAAAGATGCATATCAGTTTGTCAAGAAGTGTAAGCAGTGTCAAATTCATGGAGACCTCATACATGCACCAGCACAGGAACTACAACCACTTGCATCTCCTTGGCCCTTTTGTCAGTGGGGACTCGATCTCATAGGCAAGATTCACCCTCCTTCTTCCAATGGACATAAATTCATTATCACAGCCACAGAGTATTTTACAAAGTGGATTGAAGCCGTGCCTCTCACACAAGTTACTGGGAAACAAATCGCTACCTTCATCCTGAACTACATCATTTGCCGATACGGGATTCCTACTTCCATTATTACTGATAACGGGCGTCCCTTCAAAAATCAGGATGTTCGTGAACTCTATGAGCGCTTCCATATCTCCCATCATTTCTCCACACCATATTACCCCCAAGGTAATGGCCAAGCTGAGGCGTCTAATAAAACAATTCTCAAAATCCTTGAAAAGACAATTGACAACGCTGGCCGTAACTGGCATATCCAACTCAATCCTGCACTCTGGGCCTATCGCACAAGTGTCCGCACACCTATAGGAGCTACACCCTACTCACTTGTCTACGGCTCTGAAGCCATCTTGCCTATTGAGGTCGAGCTACCTTCTTTACGGGTCTCCTTGAGAAACATAATCAACGATGAAGACTACAGGGTCTCTCGCTTACAAGAACTAGAACTGCTGGAGGAACAAAGGCACACTGCTTTTAATCATCTCAAGGCTTACCAACAACGAATGAGTCGCAGTTACAATCACAAAGTTAAGCCTCGCACATTTGAGGTAGGTGACTTAGTCCTCAGAGAGAACCCCAGGAATCAGCAAGACAGAGATAAGAAGGGCAAGTTCGAACCAAACTGGCTTGGTCCTTACATCATTACAACGGTATATGGATCTGGGGTATATCAGCTCTCAACTACAGAAGGTGAACCCTTGGAGGATCCTATCAATAGCATGCACCTTCGCAGGTTCTACACATAAGCTCTTCAGAACATCCTAATTCAAAAATACAAAAAAATCAAAAAAATTCAAAATATACAAAAAAATTATAAAACAAAAAAATCGTTACATGGTGAAAACCTGGCAAACAGGCGCCTTGTGACAACAAAAAAAAAATTGAAAAATCAAAAAAGTAAAGAGAAATAATTTCGTCCAACGGTGAAAACCACTTCGGTGGCGCCCTGGGCAAGTACCATGGTGAAAACTGGGTCACCAGCGCCATGCGTAGAGACTTTGCTTCTCTCTCCTTCAGGATTCTCTTTCATCTTTCACTTTGCACACACTCACAACCTATTCGTTCACAATAAACTTACCCATTCCCATCATGGCTTGTTATTGATCTACCTAAGATTGGTTAGCCATCCATAACCTCCCTTTTCGCATCCCTTTCCATCCATAATAAATCAGATCCTATATGTGGCCAAGGCAAATCCTATGTCTAGTAATGGGTGTGGAACTGAGGACATCACATGTTTCAAGGAGTAAAGTTTCTTCCAGCTTTCTTTAGTCTATTCGCGCACAATCCGCAATAAAGCAACATTTGCGTCACAGATCCGCAATAAAGTTTCATCTTCTCCGCAATAAAGTATCAGTTTCATGGATTCCGTCAGTTTCAAATGAGACACAACAGCAACAATGAGCTTCAACAAAATCAAATCTTTCAACAGACTCAGACAACATATGGTTCAGTGTTAATCTATCCTTTTTGTGAAAGTGAACATTGTGACCACAATCAAATTTGACTTATACAAGTGACAAGAGACACTAAACTTGAGGACTACAGTGGATGTTGGTGTCGAGTCTTGGTTTTCTTTTGATTTTATCTTTCTGGTGACATGTCTTTTAGCTTTTCCAGGATGTCTTTGACTAGAGATTCTATCTCCAGGATGTCTTTGACTAGAAAGGCGAGGATGGGGTATCGTCACCTATTTGTATTTGCTGTCTGTGGATTGTCTTTTAGTAATGCTATGACTTGTTCAAGGATATGAGGACACTGTGAGTCTAGTATGAACTGGGGCATTCCTTGTTTGTGACTGTCTTATCTCCATGCAAACAGGTACAATGACTTTCTGGGCCGAACAGATGCCTCGATTGTCATAACCTACTTGCCATAATAAAGCTCAATGATGATAATGCACAAGAATCTCTTTCATGTTCATATCTTCTGTCTTCCATTCCCCTTTCTTGATTGACTTTTATCGTCCTTCTCGAGTCCGTGTAGCCCGTTATCACATGACTGAGTATAATGACACACCAAAAATATTTGCATTTCATATAGTTACACCTGCATCACCACATATAAGCATTTCATACATACATATAGATATCACAATTGCATCACATCCTGCATATAACACATGTTAGCACATCTCACATTTTCATTATGTAAATAATCATTTGCATTATCATATTCATTTGCATTACATACATTCACATTTGCATCATGCATCACATATACAACATAAAAGAACAAAAATATATTGCATTGCATCATATAAGCATCCATATCATAAAACATGCATCACATAAGAACATCTCATCACATAAGGTACACATGCATATAGTTGCCGCAAAAATGGATCATCTCTCATATATAATCAAAAGTGTCATGATACAATGATGTCAAAAGAATCATATGGCTACAAAATCACCCGCAGGTGTCTACAATACAAAAATGGTACATATACTGATACAAAGGGGAGCCCTCTATGGCTGTGATGAACTCCCTCCCTCGGAGCCGCCTGGTCTCGACGGAGTCTGAGCTCTAGATGGTCCCGCTCCAGGATCCCCCTGCCTGTCTGGTGGTGGTGGAGGACCCATGACCCCACCGCTGGATGCCTACCTCCTACGACTCCCTCCCGTAGCCGTCGCTATCCGCGATGGTCTATGGAAGCTCCTCGCTCGCTGATCTGCTAGCACGGCACCATAGTACAGATCCCTCCAGTAGGCAATCTCCTCTCCGGTTCGCAGCACATATGCGTAGCCTACCCCTGCATCCTCTGCTGCCCGCCTCCCTGCCCTCAGAGCTGTCTCAGCCTCAGTATATCGCTGGATGGCCTGGTCTCTCTCTCGCTCTGTGTCCCTGAGCCTGATCCTGAGGCGATCCTTCTCCCGCACCAAATCTGCAATCTCGTCTGCCTAGCCCTGGCAGATCTCTCTCAGCTCTAGCAGCTCATCCTCCTCAGGATCTCCACCCTCAGCCTTTGCCTGTGGCTCCTCCTCTATAGGTGCCTGTACCTATGCCTCTCCCTGTACCTATCTAGATGCCTGAATAGGTACCTATCTCTGCACCTGCTCCTGTCCCTGCACCTGTCTAGGTCCCTGTGCTCTAGGACCCTGTGCTGCTGGTACCTGTAGGGGCAATCCACCTCGACCCCTCACCACCTGGGCTGCTCTCTCCTGTCCTCCCTCCCTCCGAGGTGCCACCCGCCTCTCCCCCACCACTCCCCTCCACCTCCGCCAGCCCCTACCTCCATCTCCTCCACCATCATCATCATCATCCCCTCCCACCTCTCCCTCCAGCAGCTCTCCCGGATCTGTCAACCTCGGAAATGGATGCTCTGCCCAATATGTAGAATACTCTGCATCCATCCCTGCATCCTCTACCTCCGGCCACATGTCCCATGGTAATGGCATCATCTCGGCCATCTGTGTCACGGCCTGATCATATGATAGAAGTGGCCCGAATTGTACCTGATCTCTGACTATACGGGCATACATGCCCGAGCCTCGCGGCATCCTCTGGATCCGGCCGAACTGTCTGCATACCCTGTCAACAAGCTGCCTCTCCAGAATATAGGGCGTCCGCCCAATAAGATACCTGCTCCTGAATGCATAGGGTAGCTCCACTGCGTCATCATCCCACTCCTCGCACCCCAGGTACGGCCTCCAGATAACCATATCAATGTCATCTATGACGCGTCTCCAATGCTCCAATCGACCAATCCGAGGCTGTGATGTAATCATATCGTATAAATGCACAAAACTTTGTCCATGCCCTCTACCTCTGAAGTGGATAGGTCGTGTGATAGGAAGGTGCTCATATGCCCACACCTGTAGGAGAGTCACTCCGCAGCCCAAGCCCACTGATCCGTGGTAAACAAACTGATGTAGCCCATAGTATAAATGTGCCAGGACACATGGCCCCCATGCATATCTGGTGTGCTCTATCATCAGTGTCTCCAAGGCTCCTCCCCAACCCACTGCCAATCCCCGTGTAGCCCTGTCTGGACATAAGAAACCACTGATGGCTCCTCCAATAACAGCCGGCAATGCTAGCCCTGTCGCGGTCATGGTATCCCATGCCACGTGACCTGCTCTCATCTCCAACCCGGGATCCTGAAATACCCGTCTCAGTGCCTCTCTGTCTCCGTCTCGATCATATGGAATCAACTCTCCATCGATCGGAATATGCAAAATCCTATATACATCCTCCAGCATCACTGTCATCTCCCCCATAGGCAAATGGAACATGGAAGTCTCGGAGTGCCATCTCTCCGCCAGTGCAGTCAGCAAACCCATGTTTGCCCGAAACTCGGGCACATATAGCACATGTGTGAGACCCATCTCCTCAATAGAAATCATGTCCTGAATCGACAACTCTGGTCGCAACCTCTGAGTCGATGGGAATCTCTCCCATGACTCCAGCATAGGTAGATACTCCTGCAGTCAACCAATCAATCATGTCAGTTATAATGGCATTCACTGTTTATCACAAAATGCTACTTGCTATCTAAATGCATATGGCTATCTATCCTAGTGACACTCACTGTTCATCACAAAGTGTTGCTATCTATCCTAGTAGTACTCCCTGTTCATCACAAAGTACTACGTGTGTGACATTCCTTGTTCATCACAAAGTGTTACTCACATTCGAACTCCCTGTTCATCACAAAGTGCTGCCTATCTTGGTGCTCCCTATTCATCACAAAGTGCCTTGATCTATCCTAGTCTTCCTAGAGGACCTGCTTGAGTGTATCCTCTCAGCAACTTATCCAATCGACAGCGTATGTTCATCACAGAACTGCCGATTTGACCTACAAGACTCAAACTATGCATTTTGACTCACAAACGTGCTTTAAACTCACAAACGCGCTTATAGACTGCACAAACGCGCTTCTGCAACACAGACGCGCTTCCTGAACACATACGTGCCTATACCATGCACAAACACGGCCAGGGAACACAGACGTCCCTACATGACAAACACGCTCCTACAATTCGCAAACGCGCTCGCATTACTCACAAACGCGGTCCGAGGCATAGACGCGCCTGGACTCGACATAGACGCGCCTATTGGACACAGACGCGCCTGGCACTGACACAGACGCGGTTGCGCATTTTTGCATTTTTTAACTATCCTATTCCTAGCGCATTTATTGCTACCTAGCATGCATTAATGACAAAACTTGAAATGCGTGAAAGTACGAGGAGGTTTTGCAGTACTTACCGGCTCTCCTGCATTTGCTGGTCGCTGGAATCGGCGAACATGGTCAAATCTATGAATGAAAGCCATCGCTGCTGACTGTTGCTGCTCTTTTCTCGCTCTGCACTGTGATCTTGTAAAGGTGTAGATGACAATGAGGATGTATTTTCCCCCGTGGTCTATCTTATAGCCTACCCTAGCCCTCGCCCTCATTTCCCAAGTCAGTATTCTTCTTCCTGTGACTTTGTCACTTTATTCGGTCAATCCCTTCTAGCCTTTCTTTTTTATCGAGAGATTGTCTGCAATCTTTTCAGACATTTTCATCCAATCTCTCGAGGGGGCATATTATTCCCATACTGGGGCAACTCTGTATCAGTTCATCTTATCTTCTTTGAAACAACGCGACAAGCCGCATTGTCTCAAAGAGGGGCAAAATGTAGACACCCAAAATTGTCATGTCTAATTAAATAAATATTTTATTTATTTAATTATCTAAGCTTACTTCTTCTATTAATTAAATAAATTTTTATTTATTTAATTAATTCATTTATCCTCTTCTAGCCTTATTTCTCATTTAAATAAATACATTTATTTATTTAAATTATCCCTTTCCTAAATTAAATAAATATTTTATTTATTTAATTGTCCTATTTCTTCTATTAATTAAATAAATCTTTATTTATTTAATTAATTCATTATCTTTTTCTACCCATGACACATGTCATTCATCTCTTAATTCATACACTACCTACCTCTTTCATTATTTTGGTATTTCTTTTACCTACCCTCTAATCCTAGCCGACCTCTCTTTTTACACCTCTCAATCTTAACCCTCCATTTCTTATTGTGTCTTCTATTTAAGGAGATGCTTTCTTCATTGTCAAACCCTAAGGACACATCCTAATGACTAATGACTGATTTTGGAGTACTTGGCTACACTACAATTCCACTTACAACCACATTCCGTTCTTTGTTGAGCTCTTGTGCATATAAAAATCTGAGAGCAAATATATCAAGCAAGATCAATGGAGATAGGAAGAATGGAGATGAAAACCCTATTGGACATGTGATGGTATAATCTTTGTGATTTTGAGTTATTTGCATTGTCTTAGGTTATCTTCATATGTTATGGTGGATCTTTGTTCATTGTTAGGCTAGGGTTTAGTGGTTGAATTCATTTAGCCTTTCAATATTGTTATTATTGTTATCCATTTTCACCATATACATTTTGGCACGCCTGGTGGGACTCTTGTCCCTTTGCATTTAACATTTTTGTTGCAGATTTTACATTTTTGAAGTTGTAGATCGGACAATTTTTCGACGACATTTAGGTTTTTCCGCGTCTGCGAGTGTTCGGATCGCGTTTTTGTGTTTCAGAAGCGTCTGCGATATCGGGAATCGCGTATGTGTTTCTGTCAGTTTTTATTTTGCAGGTTTCCGAAAGGTGCGTCTGTGATTTCGAACCGCGTCTGCGCTGCATCGGACCGCGTCTGCGTCATTTAACAGCGTCTGTGATCTCTGAGCGTGTCTGTGCATAACAGAACCACGTCTGTGTCATACAGACGCGTCTGTGTCTGGTATAGAGGCGTCTGTGCTTTCTGTTTTGCAATTTCAATCTTTCTGAGATTCGGGTTTTTGGATTTTGTACTTAGGGTTTCAGATCTGGTTTATTTTCGGCTAACCCTTGCAGATCTAGCTAACCTGGTTTGTGCAGCTTGCTTTGGAGGCAAAAACATTTTTGTTGAAGGTCCCTTTTCACAAAGTCTTTTTGGGTTTTCTAAAATTTACCTAACTTGTGTGCTTGCAGGAAGGGGTTATCATTTGAAACTACTAGCAATTTGTTGCAGGGCCTTAGTTAGGGTTTTGTAATTTTGATTGTGTGCCTTGTTTTTCATAGCTTAGCAAACACTTCAATTGGTGCACTAAAATTGAATCATTGTCTTTTGTGTCTTGAGCAATAGGCTCTTTTTGTTTAATCTTTAGAGGGCCTGTCTTCCCGTGTGGTCATTAGGACTACTAGTGAGAAGAGAACGACCCAAGTGGTAGCGAGGAAAGCCCACCTCATCCAAACCACTATAATCAAATGTATTCATGGTGAAAACTATGAATAACGTGTGCTGATTAGTTCATACCGACACTATGTCTCCCCATAAACCCGTTTGATCAAATTTATTTGATCATTTGTAGGGCGTAACCCCTACCGGCTGGGAGCCTTCTGTATTTACAGAGCTCAAAGTGCCGCATGTATGGCCACACGAGCAGATGCCCTTACTAGCACCTCTTTGTTTTAGATGCCCAAATCCTTCTAGTTGTTGAGGCAGGAGGTCGGACCTCTAGTAGCGGCCCACACACATACGGTTCTTAGTAGAGATACAAAGTTTGCCATGGGGAGTTTTCATGGGGACTGATGCTTGGCTGACCTGAGAAGTGAGTGCCGAGGGTGGAGCTAGTGAGGTCAAGCATCTAAGTATCCACTCTGAATAGCGTAGCCTCGGGGGTAAAACCCTATGTGGGATCAACAACTATTGTCTTGGCCAGCCCTAAGATTTGTGCTTGTCTTATGCTAAACACTCAAACATTCAAGACCAAACAACAAAACATTGTGTCTTTTGTGTCTTCAAGTGTATGCAAAAACTTTTTACATCAAACAACACACTTTTGGAGTCTAAACAGTTTGCAAACATTGAGTCATCAACATTGTGTCCTCTTGTCACGAAAAATAGTCAAAAAATCAGATTTGGTCACAACAAAACAACTTCACAGATAGGAAAAATTGCACTAAGGTTACAGAAACGCGTCTGTGTCTGTTCAAACCGCGTCTGCGTCAGATAAGTGCGTCTGTGAAGTACAGAATAGCGTCTGTGTTTTTATCAGCGTCTGTGTCAAACAGAGAGGCGTCTGTGTCTGGGAATCGCGTCTGTGAAGTATACAGAGGCGTCTGTGTCAGGATTTGAAAACTTTAACAGTCAAGCAAACAAAGAAAATCAGTTTCGGCATACTTGAGCTTCTTAGGTTGTCTCTTTAGGTTTCATCTAGCATTTAGCCTGTTCTAAGGTTTCACACAGTCCATCATTGCTTCACATCTCATTTTACATTCATACTTGTCTAAACTTGAGTCAAAAGGTCACTTGCTTGTCCTCACTATACTCTTTCAACACACTACATACTACTACACTTTGCTAAGTGGTCCCTCATCAAGGTTTCTTACCTTTGGGTCTCATTTGGTCTTACTTAGAGTCAAGGTCAGCTTACCTCATCAAGAGAAACTATCCTCTCTTTGGAAGTCACACCTACTCTACTACTTACATACTTGGTCTTACACTTTGGACATTGCAAGTACACCTCAAGATTCACTTACACTCCATACAACTCTTGGTCTTCCGTACTCTTTTCATTTTTCATCTAGTCTCTCACATCTTGGTCTAACACCTAGTTCATGGTTGAAACCCGCCTTCAAAAATCTAGGAGAATAGCTAAAGAAGCTCAAGAATCCGTAAACATGAGTTCTTATGAGTATGACAATGATCTATTCTACAATCCTGAGCACACTACATTACCAGACATGAATGTTTATAGACACAATCCAAATGTGGAAAACACAAACACTATAAACAACAATGCTACATACAATGACACAGTGGACAACTCTTCAATACTATCAGCAGACATAGAAGAGTCCATAATGAATCCTCAATTCAATAGATTGGTTGAAGAGATAATGAGGAGAGATCGACAATACTTTCTAAACATGATGGCACATAGTGGAGCTAAAATACCACATGATTTTGACTTATCTCAACTTATAGAAAGTCGACCCTCACAACAAATTCAACCCAACATGGATCAAAGGAGACCAAATAGTGGAGGAAATAGAGGACCGAATAATATGATGCCGGAGTCACCATCAGCTTTGCTTCAAAAGCCAGCAATCCCACATACACAAGCTCAAACATATGATACTTACACTCAAGGACCATCATGGAGGCCTTATGCTCAATCACATGCTCAAGGTATGAATCAATCAAAACAAGTGGATACTCAAGGACATCCTCAAAATTTTGACACAAGGAGACCTCATGTCAAAATTGGGGGCAACACAATGGAAAATGAAAGGCCTATTGAATATGGTTTATACACACAAAACAGATATGGAGTCCCTCAACAAGAAGTTATGCCAAGTGCTCCATACATGTCGCAACAATATAGACCTCCATATGGACATGTCTACGATCAGTATCATCCATACATGCAACAAGCTCCTCCTCAAATGGGTGTTTCAAACATGGGGTATGCTACAAGAAATCCATCTCCTCCCAAGAATAATTTGGAGCAACAAATTAGAGATCTACAAAAGAAAATGGAGGACATGAGTACACCAAAACCTACATACACTATGAGAGATATAAGTCCTTATCCCTTTGATAAGAGCATTCCAATGCCTCCATTTCCTCCACACTTTGTGACACCAAAATTCGACAAATATAAAGGGAGAGGAGACCCCAAGGCACATATAAGACAATTCTTCACAGCTTGCATTGAGGTAGCGGCAGAAGAAACATACTTAATGAGGTTGTTCCCACAGAGCTTAGGAGATCAAGCTATGGAATGGTTTTCTCAATTACCCCCTGGTATTAAGTCATGGGGCGACTTAGCAGAGGCATTCATTCAGCATTTCTCTTACAACATTGAAACAGATGTCTCAGTTACTACCTTGTGCAATACAAAACAAAAGTAAGGAGAATCTTTCGCAACATTTTTATAGAGATGGAGAAACTTAGCTAGCAGATGCTCTTGTGAAATCCCGCAGAAACAAATGGTGGAGATGTTCACACAAAACGTTAATAAGGCTATTGGCTATGATCTCAGAAAAGCTTGTTTGTCTACATTCAAGGATGTCATTGAAAAGGGCCTAGCAACAGAAAAGGTCTTAATTGAACAAGGAGTTATCAAGCTATTCAAAGAAAACAAAGAGGACTTTAAGGGAAAGGACAAACCAAAATTTTGGAACAAGAACAAGAACATAGTTAATGATGGTGTTGTTGATGCTAATACAGTGAGACCAAAGTTCGTCTTTTCTGGATCAAGTTCTACCAACAATCAGGTGAACAACCAAACAACTTCTAAACCTCGAAGGAAGTACACTCCATTGGGAGAACCACTTGAATCAGTCTTCAAAAAGCTGGTAGCAAACAAAGTAATTACAGTTCCAGATTTTCCTCCATATGAACCAAAGGTCAAACCAAATTGGTGGAATGATGATGAGTATTGCGAATTTCATAAGAGAAAGGGTCATAAGACAAGTAATTGCCATCGATTGAAAAACATTGTGCAAGATCTCATTGACAGAGGAGATATAGAGATTGAGGGACATTCATCTAATCAAGAGCATGAGGTGTTTAAGGAACCATTCCCAAAACATGACAAAGGAAAAGGAAAAGTCACAGATGATCAAGCCAATTACACTAGAGCACCTTACAATTATGATTCTACTATCAATCACATCTCAATGGACAATCATATCTCTACCATTACTATCAAAAACAAAAATCCTGAGAATCCTTCTCAGAGACCCAAAATTGTCCTAAAAGGTGTGGGATCTTTGTCCGAATCTACCTCTGAATGTCATGTTACAACCCGTCGAGGTAAGATTACATTGCCAGGTGCCTCCACTAAGAATACCAATATTTCATCAACCAAGCCTGAGTACGACCTTGTAGAACAACTAGGGAAGACACCTGCACTCATCTCTATTCTTGAGCTCTTACGTATATCTCCTGCACATAAAGCTATCCTTGACAAAATCTTGAGAGATACTGCCGTCCCTACTGATCTGAACGTGGACCAGTTTCAAGCCATGGTGGGATACCTATCCATTCCACACTCCCTCACATTCACAGAAACCGATGACGCCTCCATAAGTCAGCCACATAATGCACCTCTACATGTTGAAGCCTTCATACATAAACATTGAATAAAGCGAGTCCTGATAGATGGAGGAGTAGGTCTTAATATTTGTACATTGAGCACCATCAGACAATTGGGATATTCTGACAAAGCTGTAAATTCTACAAACCAAATCACCATTAAGGCTTATGATGATGAAGAGCGCTCGTCCAAGGGCACAGTCACCTTACCATTAAGAATAGGGCTAGTCACAAAGGATGTGGTTTGTCAAGTCCTAGATCTAGATCTCACGTATAACATATTGCTAGGACATCAGTGGATTCATGAAATGAGGGTAGTCCCATCAACATACCATCAGTGCATTAAGTTTCCTCACAATGGAGTCGAGGTAACGGTCAATGGTGATCCAAATCCATTCATATATTGTAATAACTTGAGATCACATACTGAGACTATCATCCCCAGCAATCATGAGGCTACTCCTTCTTCAGCATATATTGATCCTGAGTCATTAAAGCCCTCGACATCCAAACAAGGTGAACTTAGAGCCAAGTTTCAAGACAAAGGCATGGGAGAATACACTCTGAATCAGACAATGTTTTTACGACAAGTCATGAGCTCTCCCAAGGAATATGGGAGGCCACATCCTAACAAGCAAATCTCCATCATGATACTCAAATGGGATCCTACCATCTTTCAAAAATGGGGTGAACTAGAAGAAGAAAATTTATATAAAATGCTCTATAAGGACGTTGAAGAGGACACACATGGTCAGATTATTATACCCTGTGAGAACTATGGCAAAGGCTTCAAAATTTTGCAAAGATTCGGGTATGATGGAAAAAGCCCTCTCAGACTACGCAAAGAAGGTGTCATGGAGCCCTTACAACCTGAGCTAACTACAAGAAGGGAACGCTCCAAGGGGCTTGGTTTTCTAAATCCCAGACTACATAATAAAAGAACAAAAGAGGTATGGCGAATTAAAGTTGCCGAAGTTCAACAAGAAGATTACTATTCCACAGATTCCAACGAATGGGAATGGGGTTCAGACAAATCCTCCAGTGACTATGAGCTCACTGAAACATTCAGAGAGCCAGATGAACCCATAGAGGAGGAGGAATTTTACAAAAAGTTCAGAGTTGGTCAAGAACCAACCCATAAGGATCCCGCACAAGCTTCATTTCAAGGTCCTAGGTCAAAATCACATAGGATGAGGCCACCTGTCCCAAAAGGCGCTACTAGTGATGACAATTTGGATTCGCTCACGATCGAAACTGATGAGGAGAGTGCCATCGATGACCTCGACGATTACCTTGACATACCTGAATATAACCACATCTTCACTATTAGTCCTGCAAATCCTGAAAGCACTAAAGACCTTCCCCTTGTCCATCCTCAACTCATTGACTGGGATCATGAAGGACCAGCACAATTTGATACATTTCAAAATGATGAAGATATTATCGACTACCTTGGCATTCGAGATGATCTTCCCCCTGGAGACCACAAAGCAGGATACGCCATAGAGCTCAACAACATAGCATACTTTGGTGAAGGTGTCGGGCCTTCTAGTCGCAAAAATGTGAAAATAAAAACAAAACAAGGGTCTTATGGCGAAAACCACACTGTGGTGCTATCTGACCCCAAAAAAGTTAAAAGAAAGGACGTATCTGAGGGTGAAAACCTCTCTGAGGTGCCCAAAGATGGAAGGCTCGACATTCTCCCAGCATCATACGAGGAAAAATCATCCATGTTGGTAGAGGAGACTATAAAGATGAACATTGGTACAGCAGAGGTTCCACACAACATATTTTTGGCTCAATCATTGATAGAGGCTGAGAGAGCAAAATTCATAAGCTTCTTTAAGGGACGACAAATCAACTTCACATGGTCTTACGCAGATATGCCTAGGATAGACCCAGATTTGGTTATGCATCATTTAACAGTCAAACCGGGGGCAAAACCAGTAAAGCAGAAATTAAGGAAAATGCATCCACAAGTGGCATTGCTAGTCAAGGCAGAGCTGGAGAAATTATTGGATGTCGGATTCATACGCCCAATTGATTATCCTGAATGGATTTCCAATTTAGTGCCTGTCAGCAAACCGGATCGCAGCATCTGAATATATATAGACTTCAGAGATATCAACAAGGCTTGTCCAAAGGACGATTTCCCATTACCAAACATTGACTTGATCGTTGATCTCACAGCAGGCCATGAAATGTTATCTTTAATGGACGGATTTTCTGGATATAATCAAATCAGGATTGCACCTAAAGATCAACATAAAACATCATTCACTTGTCCATGGGGAACTTTCTGTTGGAATGTCATGCCCTTTGGGCTGAAGAATGCAGGAGCTACATATCAAAGAGCAATGACTACTATTTTTCATGATCTCATGCATGTAACTGTGGAAGATTATGTTGACGATCTCTTGGTCAAATCAATAGACAGAAATACACATTTGGACATACTTTTAGTTGCCTTTGATCGATTGGAAAAGTACAAGGTAAGATTAAACCCCAAGAAATGTGTCTTTGGAGTAACCTCTGGGAAGCTCCTAGGATTCATCGTGTCCAAAAGAGGAATTGAAGCGGATCCAGCAAAAGTCAAGGCTATCTTGGACATCCCGCCACCCAGAAATATCAGTCAACTTCGATCCTTACAAGGGAGACTCCAGTCCATACGAAGATTCATAGCACAACTGGCGGATAAGTGCAATCCTTTTCAACACTTGCTACATAAAAACATCAAATTCAAATGGGATGATAACTGTCAACAAGCTTTCCAGACGCTCAAAGACTATCTTCTAAATCCACCAGTTCTAATGCCACCAGTTCTAGATCAACCACTATTATTATACATATCAGCTACTCCAACAGCACTGGGGGCACTCCTAGCACAGCAAATACCTGATGGCAAGGAAAAAGCAGTCTACTATATTAGTCGCACATTGGTGGGATATGAGCTAAACTACACACCAATCGAGCGTGCATGTCTCGCTGTGGTCTTTGCTTCACAAAAATTACGACATTATATGCTTACTCACAAGACTAAGTTGATTGCTAGAATTGATCCACTAAAATATCTTCTCAACAAAGCTACACTTACTGGGCGGCTGGCCAAGTGGGTAATGATTTTGAGTGAATTCGACATTGAATACGTGGACAGAAAAGCTATAAAAGGACAAGCAATTGCAGATCAACTGGCAGATGCTCCCATGATAGATGATGCTCCTCTACAGTTAGAATTTCTAGATGAGTCCATTCTAACAATATCACCTGCAAAGCCATGGCAATTATATTTTGACGGCTCATACACACAGCACGGGGCAGGAGCGGGTATACTCTTTATAACTCCTCAAGGCGACTCTATACCAAAATCATACCACTTATCATTTCCTTGCACTAACAATATAGCGGAATATGAGGCATTAACAACTGGGTTAAGAATTGCAGTTCAATGGAAGATCCAAGAACTTCGTGTTTTTGGGGATTCTCAACTTGTCATCCGTCAAGCAACCGATGATTATCAAACAAAAGATGAAAAGCTAATGCCTTACAAACAACTGGTAGATGATCTGAAATAGCACTTTGCAAAGATAGAGTTTGAGCAGATACCAAGAGAACAGAATCACGCTGCTGATGCCATGGCTACAATTGCTTCGCTCATTGATCTACCGCAAAATGAGACCTGCTATGAGTTCCTGGTAGACAACCTGCTGATTTTGTCATATGAGATCACTCCTACGGAAATGATATGCGTTGTTGGTCTTGAATCCCAGTTATATGGTCCCATATTCACATACCTTCGCGACAATATCTTACCTCCCGATCTATCGAACAATCAACGCCGCACTTTCATTCGCCAATCCTCTCGATACGTCATTTTAGCAGATATCCTATACCGACGAGGTCTAGATGGCACCCTTCTTAGATGTTTAGAGAGTGACGAAGCTCAGATTTCGTTACGTGAAGTGCATGAAGGGATATGTGGTCCGCATACTAGTGGTCCTACCTTGGCCAAGAAACTCATCAGGACTGGATACTACTGGCCTACTATGGAAAAAGATGCATATCAGTTTGTCAAGAAGTGTAAGCAGTGTCAAATTCATGGAGACCTCATACATGCACCAGCACAGGAACTACAACCACTTGCATCTCCTTGGCCCTTTTGTCAGTGGGGACTCGATCTCATAGGCAAGATTCACCCTCCTTCTTCCAATGGACATAAATTCATTATCACAGCCACAGAGTATTTTACAAAGTGGATTGAAGCCGTGCCTCTCACACAAGTTACTGGGAAACAAATCACTACCTTCATCCTGAACTACATCATTTGCCGATACGGGATTCCTACTTCCATTATTACTGATAACGGGCGTCCCTTCAAAAATCAGGATGTTCGTGAACTCTATGAGCGCTTCCATATCTCCCATCATTTCTCCACACCATATTACCCCCAAGGTAATGGCCAAGCTGAGGCGTCTAATAAAACAATTCTCAAAATCCTTGAAAAGACAATTGACAACGCTGGCCGTAACTGGCATATCCAACTCAATCCTGCACTCTGGGCCTATCGCACAAGTGTCCGCACACCTATAGGAGCTACACCCTACTCACTTGTCTACGGCTCTGAAGCCATCTTGCCTATTGAGGTCGAGCTACCTTCTTTACGGGTCTCCTTGAGAAACATAATCAACGATGAAGACTACAGGGTCTCTCGCTTACAAGAACTAGAACTGCTGGAGGAACGAAGGCACACTGCTTTTAATCATCTCAAGGCTTACCAACAACGAATGAGTCGCAGTTACAATCACAAAGTTAAGCCTCACACATTTGAGGTAGGTGACTTAGTCCTCAGAGAGAACCCCAGGAATCAGCAAGACAGAGATAAGAAGGGCAAGTTCGAACCAAACTGGCTTGGTCCTTACATCATTACAACGGTATATGGATCTGGGGTATATCAGCTCTCAACTACAGAAGGTGAACCCTTGGAGGATCCTATCAATAGCATGCACCTTCGCAGGTTCTACACATAAGCTCTTCAGAACATCCTAATTCAAAAATACAAAAAAATCAAAAAAATTCAAAATATACAAAAAAATTATAAAACAAAAAAATCGTTACATGGTGAAAACCTGGCAAACAGGCGCCTTGTGACAACAAAAAAAAAATTGAAAAATCAAAAAAGTAAAGAGAAATAATTTCGTCCAACGGTGAAAACCACTTCGGTGGCGCCCTGGGCAAGTACCATGGTGAAAACTGGGTCACCAGCGCCATGCGTAGAGACTTTGCTTCTCTCTCCTTCAGGATTCTCTTTCATCTTTCACTTTGCACACACTCACAACCTATTCGTTCACAATAAACTTACCCATTCCCATCATGGCTTGTTATTGATCTACCTAAGATTGGTTAGCCATCCATAACCTCCCTTTTCGCATCCCTTTCCATCCATAATAAATCAGATCCTATCTGTGGCCAAGGCAAATCCTATGTCTAGTAATGGGTGTGGAACTGAGGACATCACATGTTTCAAGGAGTAAAGTTTCTTCCAGCTTTCTTTAGTCTATTCACGCACAATCCGCAATAAAGCAACATTTGCGTCACAGATCCGCAATAAAGTTTCATCTTCTCCGCAATAAAGTATCAGTTTCATGGATTCCGTCAGTTTCAAATGAGACACAACAGCAACAATGAGCTTCAACAAAATCAAATCTTTCAACAGACTCAGACAACATATGGTTCAGTGTTAATCTATCCTTTTTGTGAAAGTGAACATTGTGACCACAATCAAATTTGACTTATACAAGTGACAAGAGACACTAAACTTGAGGACTACAGTGGATGTTGGTGTCGAGTCTTGGTTTTCTTTTGATTTTATCTTTCTGGTGACATGTCTTTTAGCTTTTCCAGGATGTCTTTGACTAGAGATTCTATCTCCAGGATGTCTTTGACTAGAAAGGCGAGGATGGGGTATCGTCACCTATTTGTATTTGCTGTCTGTGGATTGTCTTTTAGTAATGCTATGACTTGTTCAAGGATATGAGGACACTGTGAGTCTAGTATGAACTGGGGCATTCCTTGTTTGTGACTGTCTTATCTCCATGCAAACAGGTACAATGACTTTCTGGGCCGAACAGATGCCTCGATTGTCATAACCTACTTGCCATAATAAAGCTCAATGATGATAATGCACAAGAATCTCTTTCATGTTCATATCTTCTGTCTTCCATTCCCCTTTCTTGATTGACTTTTATCGTCCTTCTCGAGTCCGCGTAGCCCGCTATCACATGACTGAGTATAATGACACACCAAAAATATTTGCATTTCATATAGTTACACCTGCATCACCACATATAAGCATTTCATACATACATATAGATATCACAATTGCATCACATCCTGCATATAACACATGTTAGCACATCTCACATTTTCATTATGTAAATAATCATTTGCATTATCATATTCATTTGCATTACATACATTCACATTTGCATCATGCATCACATATACAACATAAAAGAACAAAAATATATTGCATTGCATCATATAAGCATCCATATCATAAAACATGCATCACATAAGAACATCTCATCACATAAGGTACACATGCATATAGTTGCCGCAAAAATGGATCATCTCTCATATATAATCAAAAGTGTCATGATACAATGATGTCAAAAGAATCATATGGCTACAAAATCACCCGCAGGTGTCTACAATACAAAAATGGTACATATACTGATACAAAGGGGAGCCCTCTATGGCTGTGATGAACTCCCTCCCTCGGAGCCGCCTGGTCTCGACGGAGTCTGAGCTCTAGATGGTCCCGCTCCAGGATCCCCCTGCCTGTCTGGTGGTGGTGGAGGACCCATGACCCCACCGCTGGATGCCTACCTCCTACGACTCCCTCCCGTAGTCGTCGCTATCCGCGATGGTCTATGGAAGCTCCTCGCTCGCTGATCTGCTAGCACGACACCATAGTACAGATCCCTCCAGTAGGCAATCTCCTCTCCGGTTCGCAGCACATATGCGTAGCCTACCCCTGCATCCTCTGCTGCCCGCCTCCCTGCCCTCAGAGCTGTCTCAGCCTCACTATATCGCTGGATGGCCTGGTCTCTCTCTTGCTCTGTGTCCCTGAGTCTGATCCTGAGGCGATCCTTCTCCCGCACCAAATCTGCAATCTCGTCTGCCTAGCCCTGGCAGATCTCTCTCAGCTCTAGCAGCTCATCCTCCTCAGGATCTCCACCCTCAGCCTTTGCCTGTGGCTCCTCCTCTATAGGTGCCTGTACCTATGCCTCTCCCTGTACCTATCTAGATGCCTGAATAGGTACCTATCTCTGCACCTGCTCCTGTCCCTGCACCTGTCTAGGTCCCTGTGCTCTAGGACCCTGTGCTGCTGGTACCTGTAGGGGCAATCCACCTCGACCCCTCACCACCTGGGCTGCTCTCTCCTGTCCTCCCTCCCTCCGAGGTGCCACCCGCCTCTCCCCCACCACTCCCCTCCACCTCCGCCAGCCCCTACCTCCATCTCCTCCACCATCATCATCATCATCCCCTCCCACCTCTCCCTCCAGCAGCTCTCCCGGATCTGTCAACCTCGAAAATGGATGCTCTGCCCAATATGTAGAATACTCTGCATCCATCCCTGCATCCTCTACCTCCGGCCACATGTCCCATGGTAATGGCATCATCTCGGCCATCTGTGTCACGGCCTGATCATATGATAGAAGTGGCCCGAATTGTACCTGATCTCTGACTATACGGGCATACATGCCCGAGCCTCGCGGCATCCTCTGGATCCGGTCGAACTGTCTGCATACCCTGTCAACAAGCTGCCTCTCCAGAATATAGGGCGTCCGCCCAATAAGATACCTGCTCCTGAATGCATAGGGTAGCTCCACTGCGTCATCATCCCACTCCTCGCACCCCAGGTACGGCCTCCAGATAACCATATCAATGTCATCTATGACGCGTCTCCAATGCTCCAATCGACCAATCCGAGGCTGTGATGTAATCATATCGTATAAATGCACAAAACTTTGTCCATGCCCTCTACCTCTGAAGTGGATAGGTCGTGTGATAGGAAGGTGCTCATATGCCCACACCTGTAGGAGAGTCACTCCGCAGCCCAAGCCCACTGATCCGTGGTAAACAAACTGATGCAGCCCATAGTATAAATGTGCCAGGACACATGGCCCCCATGCATATCTGGTGTGCTCTATCATCAGTGTCTCCAAGGCTCCTCCCCAACCCACTGCCAATCCCCGTGTAGCCCTGTCTGGACATAAGAAACCACTGATGGCTCCTCCAATAACAGCCGGCAATGCTAGCCCTGTCGCGGTCATGGTATCCCATGCCACGTGACCTGCTCTCATCTCCAACCCGGGATCCTGAAATACCCGTCTCAGTGCCTCTCTGTCTCCGTCTCGATCATATGGAATCAACTCTCCATCGATTGGAATATGCAAAATCCTATATACATCCTCCAGCATCACTGTCATCTCCCCCATAGGCAAATGGAACATGGAAGTCTCGGAGTGCCATCTCTCCGCCAGTGCAGTCAGCAAACCCATGTTTGCCCGAAACTCGGGCACATATAGCACATGTGTGAGACCCATCTCCTCAATAGAAATCATGTCCTGAATCGACAACTCTGGTCGCAACCTCTGAGTCGATGGGAATCTCTCCCATGACTCCAGCATAGGTAGATACTCCTGCAGTCAACCAATCAATCATGTCAGTTATAATGGCATTCACTGTTTATCACAAAATGCTACTTGCTATCTAAATGCATATGGCTATCTATCCTAGTGACACTCACTGTTCATCACAAAGTGTTGCTATATATCCTAGTAGTACTCCCTGTTCATCACAAAGTACTACGTGTGTGACATTCCTTGTTCATCACAAAGTGTTACTCACATTCGAACTCCCTATTCATCACAAAGTGCTGCCTATCTTGGTGCTCCCTATTCATCACAAAGTGCCTTGATCTATCCTAGTCTTCCTAGAGGACCTGCTTGAGTGTATCCTCTCAGCAACTTATCCAATCGACAGCGTATGTTCATCACAGAACTGCCGATTTGACCTACAAGACTCAAACTATGCATTTTGACTCACAAACGTGCTTTAAACTCACAAACGCGCTTATAGACTGCACAAACGCGCTTCTGCAACACAGACGCGCTTCCTGAACACATACGTGCCTATACCATGCACAAACACGGCCAGGGAACACAGACGTCCCTACATGACAAACACGCTCCTACAATTCGCAAACGCGCTCGCATTACTCACAAACGCGGTCCGAGGCATAGACGCGCCTGGACTCGACATAGACGCGCCTATTGGACACAGACGCGCCTGGCACTGACACAGACGCGGTTGCACATTTTTGCATTTTTTAACTATCCTATTCCTAGCGCATTTATTGCTACCTAGCATGCATTAATGACATTACTTGAAATGCGTGAAAGTACGAGGAGGTTTTGCAGTACTTACCGGCTCTCCTGCATTTGCTGGTCGCTGGAATCGGCGAACATGGTCAAATCTATGAATGAAAGCCATCGCTGCTGACTGTTGCTGCTCTTTTCTCGCTCTGCACTGTGATCTTGTAAAGGTGTAGATGACAATGAGGATGTATTTTCCCCCGTGGTCTATCTTATAGCCTACCCTAGCCCTCGCCCTCATTTCCCAAGTCAGTATTCTTCTTCCTGTGACTTTGTCACTTTATTCGGTCAATCCCTTCTAGCCTTTCTTTTTTATCGAGAGATTGTCTGCAATCTTTTCAGACATTTTCATCCAATCTCTCGAGGGGGCATATTATTCCCATACTGGGGCAACTTTGTATCAGTTCATCTTATCTTCTTTGAAACAACGCGACAAGCCGCATTGTCTCAAAGAGGGGCAAAATGTAGACACCCAAAATTGTCATGTCTAATTAAATAAATATTTTATTTATTTAATTATCTAAGCTTACTTCTTCTATTAATTAAATAAATTTTTATTTATTTAATTAATTCATTTATCCTCTTCTAGCCTTATTTCTCATTTAAATAAATACATTTATTTATTTAAATTATCCCTTTCCTAAATTAAATAAATATTTTATTTATTTAATTGTCCTATTTCTTCTATTAATTAAATAAATCTTTATTTATTTAATTAATTCATTATCTTTTTCTACCCATGACACATGTCATTCATCTCTTAATTCATACACTACCTACCTCTTTCATTATTTTGGTATTTCTTTTACCTACCCTCTAATCCTAGCCGACCTCTCTTTTTACACCTCTCAATCTTAACCCTCCATTTCTTATTGTGTCTTCTATTTAAGGAGATGCTTTCTTCATTGTCAAACCCTAAGGACACATCCTAATGACTAATGACTGATTTTGGAGTACTTGGCTACACTACAATTCCACTTACAACCACATTCCGTTCTTTGTTGAGCTCTTGTGCATATAAAAATCTGAGAGCAAATATATCAAGCAAGATCAATGGAGATAGGAAGAATGGAGATGAAAACCCTATTGGACATGTGATGGTATAATCTTTGTGATTTTGAGTTATTTGCATTGTCTTAGGTTATCTTCATATGTTATGGTGGATCTTTGTTCATTGTTAGGCTAGGGTTTAGTGGTTGAATTCATTTAGCCTTTCAATATTGTTATTATTGTTATCCATTTTCACCATATACAATACTCAACAACCTCCTCAATATCCTTATTGAAGTGTTAACAATCTTTCATTGTCTATAATAATGTAATATTGCCAACAATCTCCCCCTTTGGCATTGATGGCAAAACCAATTGATTTGACCTATAAAAGATTCGGATTGCTGTGATTTTGAAATGCTTGAAATGCTCTCCCCCATATATCAGACTTCTCTTCTATTTTTAGTCTTTATTTCAATCTGTAGTTTTCTCTTAGTCTTCTCCCATATATTCTCAATCATCTCAGGTCTTCTCCTCCTTCGGTATGTCTTCTCCTCCTTAGGTCTTCTCCCCCTTTGGTAGGTCTTCTCCCCCTTTGACAACAATGCCAAAAAAAAGGAACTAAAACATAATTTCTTTCTGTAAGAAGTTATTTCCTGCTGTTGTGTATCAATTGAGTCTCGGTCAAAGCATTTGACTTCAATTCCTATTCTCTATATCATTCTTTATATAATTCCAGTAATAATTCCAATACACTTTTTAGAAAACCATTCTAAAGTGTATCACTCTAGCATCAACTCCCCAAAAGATATTCAATAGTGTCATCGAAGTGATTCTTTCACCGAACTCGGTCAGTGAGTAGAAGATAGGGGTAGGACCCCTAACTTACTTCTGAGATATTCAAAAGTTTCCTTTGGTAGTGGCTTGGTGAAGATATCTGCTATTTGCTCCTTTGTGCTAACATATTCCAACATCACTTTCTTCTCTTGAGCTTCTTCTCTAAGATAATGATATTTGATAGATATGTGCTTTTACTTAGAGTGCATAACAGGATTCTTTGAAATATTAATGGCACTAGTATTGTAATAGAATATAGTTACTAGCTCGGTAACTTGCTCATTTATACCTTCCAATAGTTGTTTGATCCGTGCAATGTTGGTGCAATTCAGTGCTACAACAACATATTCAGCTTTGGCTGTCGACTGAGAAACACATCCTTGTTTCTTGCTAAGCCAACTCACTAGTCTTTCTCCTAAAATGAAAGCTCCTCCACTTGTTCTTTTTTTGTCATCAATGTTGTCTGCCCAATCAGCATTAGTATAAACTTTCAAATCAAAATCATTTCCTTTCTGATATACTAGGCCATAATCTTCAGTGCCTTTCAAGTATCTGAAAATTCTTTTGATTGTCGTCATGTGTGTTGCCTTAGGATCTGCAGAGAATCTTGCAACAATACCTACTACATGTGCTATATCTAGCCTAGTGTGAACAACATATTGTAGTTTTCCAATCATCGATCGGTAGAGTGTCTCATCAATAGATGTAGATTCATCATTCTTTGATAGTTTATAGTTGGTAGTCATAGGAGTACTTACTGGTTTTGAATCCTCCATTCCAAATTTCTTCAAGATTTTCTTTATGTACTTGGATTGAGTAATGAAAATCTCATTTTTCATTTGTAGTATTTGTAAACCTATAAAATACTTTATCTCACCGATTAATGACATCTCAAATTCTTTATTCATTTCATTTCCAAAGTTCTTGCATAAAGAGTCATTTCCACAAAATATAATATCATCAACAAATATGGCTGAGATTAGTATTCCATTTTTGTCATTCTTCATGTACATGTTGTTGTTCTCACTTGTCCTTATAAAACCAATCTTAATCAAATAAGAGTGCAATCTCTCATACCATGCTCTAGGTTCTTGTTTCAGACCATATAAAGCTTTGTTCAATTCACATACCTGATCTTTATTATTGTCTTCAACAAATCCTTTAGGTTGTTCAATGAAAACTTCTTCTTCTAATATTCTATTTAGAAATGCAGAGTTGACATCCATTTGATATACCTTGAAGTTCTTGAAAGCAGCATATGCCAACAATGTTCTAACTCCTTCAAGTCTAGCAACAGGTGCAAAAGTCTCAACATAATAAATTCCTTCTTCTTGGGCATAACCTTTGCAAACTAATCTTGCTTTGTTCTGAATGACCTCACCTTTTTCATTTAGCTTGTTTCTGAAGATCCACTTTGTATTGATTACATTTTTATCCTTCGGTCTTGGGACTAGTGTCCATGTGTCATTCTTCTTGATTTGATCAATCTCTTCTATCATAGAATTTATCGAATCTTCACTGTTAAATGCCTCTTTCACTATTCTCGGTTCAAATTCAGATATCAAACATGTGTTCTGTCTTAGTTTGTTCCTTGTCATCACTGGATCATCCTTATCTCCTATAATCTGACTTGGTGCATGCTGTCTTCTAACATACTTGGCTAATACAGGCTCAGTAGGCTTTGTATGATCTTCTCCATCACTCAATAATTGGATATCTTCTTCATTTTCTTCAATAGTTATCTTGGTAGGACTTCTCCGTTGCACATAGACAAATTCATCATAGTCTTCCGGTTCTTTTGAATTTCTTTCATCATTTCTTTCTACAAATTCATCAATTTTCACATTTGCACTTTCTACTATTTTGTTACATGATTTGATCAAACATTTAAATGCTTTGCTTCTAGAAGAATATCCTAGAAATTCTCCTTCTTCACTTTTCTGATCAAACTTGCCATTTCTATCATCTTTATGAACATAGCATTTACTTCCAAAGATTTTAAAATAACTTACATTAGGTTTCTTGCCATACCAGATTTCATAAGGTGTCTTCAAAGTACCTTTCTTCAATTGAACTCAGTTCAAGGTGTAAACAACTATGCTTATTGCTTCTCTCCAAAATGTTTGTGGAACCTTCTTCTCAATCGTCAGTGTTCTAGCACAATCCATAATAGATTTGTTTCTTCTTTTATCTATTCCATTCCGCTTTAGAGTTCTTAGTGTAGATACTTGTCTTTTAATACCATGATCATTGCAAAATAGGTTCAACTCATCAAATGTGAACTCTCCTCCTCTATCTAATCTAAGACATTTCAGTTGTCTTCCTGTTTCATTTTCAACTCTAGCCTTGTACCATTTAAAAATTTGAAAAGCTTTTGATTTTTCTTTTAAAAACATTACTGACATCATCTTTGAATAGTCATCCACAAATAATATGAAATACTTATCACCATAATAACTTTGAACTTTCATAGGACCACAAAGATCAGTGTGCACAATATCTAAAATTCCCTTAGATGTGTAGGACTTACTTGTAAAGCTTAATCTTGTCATCTTACCCATTTGGCATCCTCGGCACATAGCATTCTCATGTTTTTCAAGACTCATTAAACCTCTTACTCAATGCTTCTTACTTATTTTGATCAGATTATCAAAATTAACATGACAAAACCTTTTATGCCATAATAAGGTATCATTAATATTTGCATGCAAACACTTATTGTTAGTTGAGTCAAGGTGAAATGTATTACCTCTTGTTTGTATCCCGGTAGTAGCTAACTTTCCATTCTTGTCATGAACTTTGACAATTCCTTTCTGAAATTCTATTCGGTAACTTGTGTTGTTTAGCTATGCTACACTCAACAAATTGTATTTCAAACCTTCAACCCAATAAACATCATTGCATCTTGCATTATCAAGAAGTGTGATGGATCCTTTACCTCGTATCGGACATGGTGCATCATTACCAAATCTAACATAGCCTCCATCATAATCTTCTAACATAACAAACTTGTGTTTATCTCCTGTCATATGATGTGAGCATCCACTATCTATAATCTAAGAATCATTAGTGTTTATGTGAGATATTAGGGCTTTTTCTTCATACGTTTCTTGATCCGATCCATCCTTGATAGCCACATAAACAACTTCCTCTGTATCAGTCTCATCTAATTTATCAGCATTAGATTCCTCATCAGCAATTAAGCATGTCTTTCTATCTCTTCTTCTGAAGTCTCAGTGTCCTCTGTAATGATTATCTTTCTATTTGTCATCTTGGTAATCTCTCTTTTCAGTAAAATCTTTGTCAGGACAGTTAGAAGCCATATGTCCAATCTTATCACAATTGAAACATTTCAAACGTAGTTTTCCTTTATACTTACCTTTGTCTCTCGGTAACCTTTTGGCCAAGAGTGCTTCAAACTCTTCTTGCTTTCTAATTTCTTCATACACTTTGTGTACCTCCTCCATGTTCTTCCAAAATCTTTCACTTCCTCCACTGTGATCTCCTTCAGAGTACTTATACTTTCTTTCATTGTAATCATTAGATTCATTCAGATGAAAAGAACTAAATGCAGATTGAACTTTATTTACCGATGACGCACTGTTATCAAAATTACTTAACTCAAATGCATGTAGCTTACCAATAGTCACATCCAAGGAAACTAGCATATTAGGTACAGACCTCAATTCATTGATTGCAGAGACTCAGATTGCATAGGCAAGTAGAAGGGTTCTTAACAACTTACTTGTTACATCCTTTTCTTCAATAGTTCCTCCTACTCCTTTGATTTGATTTACAATCTCCTTTAGTCTTGTATTGTACTGGGTTATGTTCTCATCTTAATTCATCCTCATAGATTCAAGTTGTCCTCTTAGACTATCTACTTTTTCTCTTTGAACATGTTCAACTCCTCCATATACAGATACAATCTTAGTCCACATTGCCTTTGCATCAGTACATCCTTCTAGATCATTGAACTCTGAATCAGTCAATGCAGATGTTATTTCAATCATTGCTTGAATATGTTCTTGCTTCACCTTTATCACTTCCATAGTTAATGGATAGGTGCTTGGTGCAACAAAATCATTCTCTAGATAGTATATAGCATATTCTCCAACTCTTGATAGATGTAGCTTCATCCTTTTTCTGCCATGTAGAGAAACTTGACTTATTCAACTTAGGTGCATCCCTCTTATACATCTTTGGATCTTTAACTCAAGTGCCTTTTAAACTTTACTTTCGGAGTCCAAAGCTCTGATACCAATTAATAGTTCTGATACTTAATATAAGTACAGATCCAATAGCCAACAAGATGAGAGCTAGGGGGTGAATCATGCAAACTTAATCATCCATAAAAACATCAGATTCAACCTCGGTAACATATATATCAGTCATATAACCAAAAACTGTCAAACATGCAAACTCAAAAGCATATGAACAATATAAACCTCATAACACCAGATTTAACGTGGAAACCCAAATAGGGAAAGACCACTATGGGATTTTAGACCCGCTAAGAAATATACTCTTCTAGAGTATACTCGGTTAAAAGAAAATCCTATTAAAGATTACAAACACATTGCTAGATGTGACCCGGTTAAGGGATTTCCCTCAGATCTATTAGGATCTTCACTTTGTTAGAAGTGACCTTGTCAAAGGATTTCAAAAAATCAATCATAATGTCACCTTGTTAGAGGATTTACATATCAGACTATTAAGTCCACTCGGTTAAGAGATTTCCTATCACTTTCACAAAATAACAGTAATAAAATCTATCTACAACTTCACATCTAATATGCTAAAGCAAATTCCTATTTGTTCAATACAATCTAGATATAGAACTAATCTTGTCTATCTACTGGGCATCAATACTCTATTATTCTAATAGGTCTTCAAGCTTCTATGCTTGGTAATCACTATGTAGCATCCCTATGCATACACTTGCCCACATTCACTGTTTATCAATAGTTTCCTATTTATAAACAATCTTCTAACTGCTTAATGTCATTGATCACATTTCCCATGATCAATCATAGCCATCAGATCTTCAATCTTGTCTAGGTTCATTGTATCTTTCGATCTGAAAATGTTTTACCCTGCCTTGGAACTTGCACATTCACCTTGGAACTTGTGTTAGGGTAATGCGGTTCAATCTGAGCTGTAGATCTTCATGCCAACTTTCCATTGCCTTAGATTCGTTAACAAACTTCTTCCATGGCTTACCAATCATTGATCCGCTCTAGCTCATCAGCTTCTTTCATTAAATATCACACGTAAACATTTAATGCATTCTATTATAGCTCGTTTACAACTCGGTGAATACTAAACTTCACTCGGTAGACATTCTATCTTCATTAATCGACAGCGATAACCTTAGGGTTTACCAACTAGGTTCTTTGCCTAATATCATAGTGTAGTATTAACCTTTACATTTTACAACATATGTATGATGTTAAAATAATCTAAAACATCAAGATCTCATCATTGTCTGACTTGGTAGAGTTTCCCATTGAATAACTTATCCCCTTATTCATCATATTCTTTCGTGTGTCCTGACCGACTTCTTTATAATCTTCATATCATACTTCTCAAGATATGGCAACATCATACTAAATTAGAAAATAATTTTCTTGACATCAGTGACAAAATAATAATATCAAGATAGTAAAACATCTTTAATCAGTTATGTCCATAATCATCAACAACCTTCTCAATATCCTTATTGAAGTGTCAACAATCTTTCATTGTCTGTAATAATGTAATATTGCCAACAGTGGTTAGATCAAAGATTGAAGATAAGGAGTACCAACAACATCTTAAGGCTCTCAAGGACTTCAAGAAATATGGATTGGATCACCAAGGGTGAATAGTATGCAATAGTTTTTTTAATTAAGTGTTATAGTGCAGTACTATGATTTAGATATATGTAATATGTCCTACTTGTTGGCAAATGCACATTCCAATGAGAAATTGTAGGTGATTTATGGTTTTGTCATTGATGGCAACCTTGCAATCATATGATACCGACAAGACAGGATACTGGCATTGACAATGACAAACTCTACACTGGCACACAGAACACCGGTAGCGAAGGGAAGGATACCAGCACCGACACTGGCAACAACAAACTCTACACCAGCATATAGAACACCTACAGCGAAAGGAGGGATACCGGCACCCTGGTCGACAAGAATTTTTTTTATAATGTATTTTGTAATTATTTGTAAAATCATTGTAAGCCGACATGGAAAGTTGTAAAATGACTCATATATGTATGAGATCATTGTAGAACATTTTGTAATAAGGAGATAGGTGAAATTATGCAGACCTAATATGCAAATTATAGGTTAAGGGTTTATGTATGTAGCAGAGCTTAAACTAGTACTAGATCTGGCATAGCAGATGCTAATCTGAAATAGTACAAGACATTAGATTAATATAATCCATTTTGTAAGTCAGTGTGACTTCTTTTGTAATTGAGCAGTGAGCTCTAGGCACTTGGCCTTCCTACATGTGCAGGCCCCTATTGTAAGAGTAATATTCCCTTATTAGCTAGTAAGCGAATATTGTGGGTCACAAATCCCACTGAGGTTTTTCCCACACTGGGTTTCCTCTTTAAAATACTATGTTATGGTGTGCTTCTCATGTGGTTGTTGTTATTCTTGTTTATTGCATTATTTCTAGTTTACCGGTACATAGTTTTAATATGTTTTTCATGTTTTAAGTCAAGTAAATTTACATACCGGTTAGATATTGATTCACCCCCCCCCCCCCCCCAAGTATCTCTGGGAATCCTAACAATTGGTATCAAAGCCTGGTCCTCTATTTTCAGAAGCCTAACAACTTGAGGAAGATCTTGTCACTGATAGAGATGGAAAACTTGAGAAAACAATTGGAAACAACTCTTTCAGACTATGATGTAGAAAAGGTGAAGAATATCAAACTTGAAGATGATCTAAAGGCTTCTTAGGATATTATTCAAGCACTTCAAGATAATTTTACTATTGCAAGGAACAAGAGAAGAGAACTATGTGAAAAAATGTAGAATGAGGAAAATGAAAAGGAAACTCTTAATGATCTAGTAAACAAGCTAAGATAAGAGATCAGTACAAAACAGAATGAGATGTAGGATATTACTATGAGATTTTGTAAAGAAATTGAAGATAGAAAGAAGAATGAAGAAGACTTGGTTAGAAGACTAAATGATGCTGGAAATGAAAACACAAGACTCAGTCATGAAAATGATATGTTGAAGATAGATCTAATACACACACAAAATGACAGAATTGAACTCATAAGACATAAAAGAATCTTGGAGAGTGAACTAACAGCTGCAAATCATCACAAGGAGAATTTCAAGAAAAGTTCAGAAGAACTTGGTAACATGCTGAAGAATCAAAAACCTAATGGTGATACAAATGGCCTTGGCTTTGAAGTTGGTGAAAGCTCTGGTACTGCAAACAATCATGATCATAGCAAACCATTAAGACAACCTGTTGCTTAGAAGTTTAATGGCAAATGCTTTAACTGTAACAAGTATGGTCATAGAGAAAATCAATGTAGATCTAGAAATTATCGGAATACTAATACACCCACTGGTCAATGTTCTAAATGCAACAAAATTGGTCATAATTCAGAAAATTGCAGAATGAATGTGAGATGTTATGTTTGTGGGAGATTTGGGCACTTGTCTAATCAATGCAGAACACATACCGGCAAAGGATATGGGAAAGCTATTTAGAAGAACAATGTGACTTGTTATGCTTGTAGCAAAATAGGACATATTGCAAAATTTTATAGAAGTAAGGCATCACCGGCAAATAACAAAGGTCCTAGTTTGAAAGGTAAAGAAAAAGTTGAAGAGGTAAAGCAAGAATTCTTAAAACAATGGATCAAAAAGTTAGATCTGAATGTTGATGGGAATAATCCTCCATAGGCAGAATAGAGTAACACTCCACCAGTAGGGACTCTTCATCTAACTGAAGAAAATTCTTTTGGGAGTTTAGCAACAAAATGAAAAATATGCTATTATTCCCTCGGTTGATGGTGAGAAGCTGAAATTACTTCTATACCGATAGATGAGTTAAGTTGTGACTTAATTGGCAAGCATTAAATGTGGTAGTTGGAGAAAATAACATTATAAAGCAAGTGTTTTGGCTCCTTTTTCATTTACTAAGCATTCAAATCTTCTAGAGCGCAAAAATTCCCAAGCGAAGGTACTCCAGGCAAAGAAGTGAAGCAATCTATCAAATCATTCATCCTTAAGGTAGATTGAGGTATTTATAGCTATAACATCTTCAGCCACTCCTAAATTTATTGCAAACCCTATTGTTGTTGAAGTTGTTAAGCGACCTAGACCCGTATTTCAGCTAGTTCCTAAAATTGCTAAGAAAGATGATAGCATAGGTGCATTCTCTCAAATCCCTAAAGGATTAGTATATGTTGAAGACCCTAGAATGTATATACATTGTCATATTGATGAACTAGGTGATGATGAAATTAAAAATATGTATAAAACTGTAATTTGTGATGAATCCAGAAACGTCAAACCTGAACATAAGATAGTAGAAACCCTAGGTTTCACTAAAATTCTTAGTATCCTGGATTTCCCCAAGGATATCATAAGGATTGTGTTAAGCAGAGTACATGGTGAATTTTTCTGGTTAGACTCTATTCATAAAATCACAAAAGAAGCAGTAAAAGTTGTAACAGGGTTACCCTCCATCGGCAACAAACCTGACAAGACTAAGAAGGTCTCAAATGACTTAGTGACAAACCTAACCGGTGCAACATTTGATAAGAGGTCTCTAAGGGTAAACGATGTGAAGGATACAAATATTAGATTTATCAGTATGATCTTAGGTTATTAGGCTACACATGCAAATAGGTTAAATTGAGTTTCTAGCCTATGTATTAAGAGTGCCCATGATATAGTAAATGATAATGCAATAATAGACATATGTGAATGGCTCAAAGATGAGTTGATAGACAATTTGGGTAAGATCAAAAGAGATAAGAAAGCAACATTCAGATTTGGAAACTTACTTGTTTGTCTAATGCTATACATAACCAAACAAGTACCCAGTATTGGTGCTAGAGATTTTGGATTTGATATACCGGTAGGAAAACAACTATCAGAACTATTGAACAATATGGGAGAGAATAGGGAGAAAAACATAAATGAGCATTTTCAAGCATTTAAGGCTCAAATGAAGACCAAAGTAAGACTATCACAAGCTATTATGGATAAGTATCAAAAGGAGATCTGTTTTGTGCTCAAGAAAGATGAAATTTGGATGGAGGCAGTTATCCCTAGAACCATCTAGGTAACTGAAATGGGCTATGAGATAGATGATAGCATCATAGAAACTTATACAAAAGCCCTCCTTGAAGCCCTTGAGGAACCGGAAGAGAAAGTATTTGGTAGTGCAGAAACAATTGAGAGCACTATACAATCAAGGAAAAGAGTTAAGAAGGTAGAAGCAACTGTTAGAAAAGGAACCTAGTAGGCAAAGGCAATCAACGAAGATGTGCTAAAACAAACTGGTATAACTAAAAGTGAGTTGGAAGCACATCAACGGGAAACTCACCTTTCACCGGTTGGAACTTCTTCTGAAAGTGACATACCTGTTGTATTCAAGAGAGTTGAGAGGAAAAGAAAACCTTCACCGGTACCTTCTCCTACACCAAAAAGGACAAGATAGAAGCAACAGGCAGTAAGCCCTCCGGCAAAGAAAATGACTCCTGAGAAGAGGAAGGTGAAACAAACTATTGCCCCTATTGACAAACTTCTTAGCGAAATAACTAAGGATGGTAAGATGAAGAATATCAATAAAATGTACAATACACTATCAGTTGATGATAAGGAAAGTATAGAGAACAGTGTAATTCTACACTTAGATATATACAAGAAATTTTTTATGCAAATTGTTGATGAAATTCCAAATGACTTGTATAGGAGATTAGAGGCTAGAATATTATCTATTGTTGAATTGGATAAAAAGATTAAGATTGAAAAATTACTGGCAGTGCATCCAGTTAACTCACTTGATGAAATAGACAAATTAATCAATGAGGCTAACCGAATAGTATTCTCTACTACTCATCGGTATGTAGCACTAATGGATGGCAAAATAATTGAAGTCTCTGAGGAAACTATTGATGGATGAGATATTTTCTTTGTGGAAAAAGAAAAAGAGGAAGAATTACTTAGACCTAAGCCTATCAAAGTATATCAAAAGGACAAAGATAAGGGGAAAGGTAAGGTAGGTGGACCACCAAGTTTAAAAATAACTGACAATATGCCCCCACCTCTTCAGATACTCCACATGTAGATATCACTGAAAAATAAACCGGCCACTGAGAGTATGAAAACTCCGATAGAAGATACAAACCGTGAATCAAAAATTTTGTATACAGTAAATGTAGATACTCAAGAAGTTAATGTCATGGTTGACAGGGAGACCACTGAGGATAAGGAGAAAGATGTGACTACTAATTCACCGACTGCAAAAGTTGAGTACAACACAGAAAAACCTTCATAGGAAGAGCAACCAGCAGAGGATACCACTGAGAAACCGGTAGAAACAATAGATAAACCATCTGAAGAACCGGCTAAAGAGAATTCAAAGGCACAAACTGAGAAACCGACAATTGAAAACTCAGAGAAACCATCTGAGACACAAATACAGAAACCAAAACTAGTACAGGTTGAAGTACAGGTTCAGACAGGCATAGTGCCACTAGCCCAAACTAAAAAGCATAAACCTTTGTTTGTGGAAATGCAAACAAAGACAGACCTACCAGAGGTTGAACAAAGCAAGGAAATAACTACAACAGGTAGCATGGCTATTGTAAAAACTATTGGACAAACATCTGGTACAACTATGATAGAATTCAGACCTGCTAATGTAACTGAGGTCTTATTAGATTCAATAAAGAAGATCACCAAATGCAATACACAAGCCTATAAGGCTATTGATGATACAATACCAATTCTTAAATTGATAGAACCAAAGTGCAGTGTTGAGAATAAAGATTCTTTAGGTCAACTAGACACATTGTCTAAGTTCATTACCAACAACCTATTGACTATTGATAAAATAAATAAGGATACATTTAAGGAGAGAATGATAAAAGAAAAAGAGAAATTATTTGAGGATATTCTAAAGAAAAATAAGGAAGAAATGCACACCCTTTTACCAGAACTTGGAGAAATAATCTACGACTTCAAGAAACTATACAGGGACACTAGTAAAACAAATGTCTTAACAGAGGATCTTGACAAGGAGATCAGCAAATCTCAAGAGAAGATAAATAGTATTGCTGACAATTTGATTGGAACATCAGATTCATTTTTGGAATTAGAAAAGAAAATTGCAAAGAAGGAAGAGAAAATCAAGAAATTGGAGAAAGACAAACAGGGAATAAAGGATAAGGCAAAGGACTTAAAATGTAGACTTGGTCCAAGACTAGAGTGTCTTATTTCTTTTAGAAAAGAAATATCTGAAGCTCTACCTCCTGAACTGAAGACATCGGAAGAGAAAATGCACATAATCACCAGTATAGTGTAGAGAACACAAGAGGCCATAAAAGACTGCAAAACATTCAACAATGGTATAAACTTAGTTTTGACAGATATCTTTCAGATTGTAACCCATTAGTTACAATAATCCCAGCGGGACTCCACTGATAGCGATGACAACCTTTGTCATTGATGTCAAAAGGGGAGTAGTGGGATGAGAAAAATGATAAAAAAAGGACATCATCTGCTCAGGGGGAGCATACAGTTTTGAGCATACAGTTTTGGTAAGACAATTTTGGCAGACTATTTTGGATATCATTTTGGACACTTTTTATTTTTCTCATTCGTACATTGCCATCAATGCCAAAGGGGGAGATTGTTGGCAAATGCACACTCCAATGAGAAGTTGTAGGTGATTGAAGGTTTTGTCATTTATGGCAACCTTACAATCATATGATACTAGAAAGACAGGATACCGGCACCGACAATGACAAACTCTACACTGGCACATAGAATACTGGCAGTGAAAGGAAGGATATCGGCACCCTGGCTGACAAGAATTTTGTTTATAATGTATTTTCTAATTAATTGTAAAATCATTGTAAGCTGACATGGAAAGTTGTAAAATGACTCACATATGTATGAGATCATTGTAGAACATTTTGTAATAAGGAGATAGGTGAAATTATGCAGACCTAATATGCAAATTATAGGTTAAGGGTTTATGTATGTAGTAGAGCTTAAACTGGTACTAGATCTAGCATAGCAGATCCTAATCTAAAGTAGTACACGACATTGGATTAATATAATCCATTTTGTAAGTTAGTGTGACTTCTTTTGTAATTGAGTAGTGAGCTCTAGGCACTTGGCCTTCCTACATGTGCAGGCCCCTATTGTAAGAGTAATATTCCCTTATTGGCCAATAAGCGAATATTGTGGGTCACAAATCCCATCGAGGTTTTTCCCACACCAGGTTTCCTCATTAAAATACTGTGTTATGGTGTGCTTCTCATGTGGTTGTTGTTATTCTTGTTTACTGCATTATTTCTGGTTTACTTGTACACAGTTTTAATATGTTTTTCATGTTTTAAGTCAAGTAAATTTACATACTAGTTAGATACTGATTCACCCCCCCCTCTTAGTATCTTTGGGAATCCTAACACTACTTGCAGTGAATCTTGCAAAGGATTATGTATACATTTTTTGTAGATATAAAGTACCTGGAAATCCAATGCAATGATTTCTAAGTTATTTCTCTTTCCTTATCTTCCAAAATGTTATATGAACTAATAAAATCAAAGGTTTTCAATTTATATCTCTTCACTATGGTCTTCAGTTTGAATGAATTTTAGCTTCTAAAGTAGGAGATTTTGCTGATCTTTATTTGAAAAATTATATGTAGAGAGAAAGTATTGACTTGTAATTAAGAATTCTTATATTGTGATTGATATTAGGATTGAAGTACTCTGAAAGAATTAAGTAAATAAATACTTCAAATAAAGCACTTCATAATTAAAACCAACAAACATAACTATTTACTACAAATGAATAGCACAACCATTAATTGTATTTATATTAATAATGGATTAAAATTTGCAATGTTAAATAGTACATTAACATGATTCATCCCTGAAGTTATAGATGA
Organism: Cryptomeria japonica; assembly: GCF_030272615.1. NCBI lineage: Eukaryota > Viridiplantae > Streptophyta > Pinopsida > Cupressales > Cupressaceae > Cryptomeria > Cryptomeria japonica. The sequence goes on along the minus strand of NC_081408.1, from coordinate 145,895,138 downwards.
ATTATAAATCGATACCAATCTGCTACATATATTATATTGGAAGCATATTTGATCGGCTTCATAGAAGAATTGAAACCCATTTTAAATAGGAAATTTGCTTCCAGCATCTTTGATTCGTATCAAGCAATCGTGATAGAAAATGATGAAACTATAGTTCAAAAAGTAGAGAAAGGAAACATTCGAAAGTGGGTAGAAATTCCAAAGTTCCTATTTCATAGCCCCTCTCAATTGACATGCCTTATTCCACCCATCCTTAGTTTGACGACAATCACCGTGAAAAGATAAACTCAAGATCTATCATGTACAATAAACATCAAAATCACCTCAAAGAAATACAATCAACTATCATGATCAGTTGTTTACAATTAAAATCACATGAGCAATAATAGTTACCCTTACCTACCAAATAAGAACAAAATAACTCCTTTTTCATTGTTGATTGTGCAAATGAATAACCCTAAGAAGACCTCAGAAGATGCTAAAAAAATCTTTAGCTTCCTAAATTGCATAAAAGGCCCCATAGTGGACCTCCTCAGTTGACACCTTCACCTTTAGCTTCACTTGCTTCAAATACCAGTACCATGGAGGTTTTGGTATAAATAAGTAATCTAATTCTAAATCACCACCAAAAATAATAGAACATGGTCGCAAAGACCTCAACTAATAATATGAAATAGGGCATTGGAACATTCACATAAGACTTCACAAGATGCTTAATGTAGAGCTCCCTAAGTTACATAAAATCCCCATAGTTTCTATTCCAGTTAGAGTGGCTTCTATAGTGGATAACTCTGTCAGGTGTACAAGTAGCTCTAGTGATACCACATGTGGTACCATTAGCTTCTATTAGTACCAATACTTTTGAAGAGAGCAATATGGCATTAGTATTCCATTGCCAATTTTTGAGAGCCTCTCTCGTGCCTTATTCTACCCATTGAATTCTTTCCAATTCTGCCCATCCTAACTCTAAATGGAATTAGTTTATCTTTTCCTCTAAGACTACATAACTAGAGGTAGGAAAATTTGCATTACCCACAATAATAGGATGGTATCATCCTTATTAACCTCAATAATATAATATGAAAACTAAAATCACTTAATACTACATTGAACACCATTATGTGGTTGATTCCAATCCAACTCCACATCCTTACTTATAGCAAGTTCTGAGAGTTGTTGTTAAGTAAATTAAGGTGATGGCTTTATATTGAAAATATATCAGATGTGATGTCTTACTCTTCAAATCCTTAACAATATCAAATGTGAGAAATCACACTCAAAAATGCATTGATCATTAAATGAAGGTGGTGGTTTTGTTTCAAAAAAATATCGGATGTCATATCTTCAAATCCTTGAAGATATGAAATGTCAAAAATCATAGTTGAAAAAACATTGGCAATATCAATCAAGTACAATCAACATCTCATCAATATTAATACTAAATGCATTGAGTATCGAGAACATGACATTGTATTGCAGAGAGGTTGTGTAATGAAAATGATTTTTTTCATTACACAACCTCTCTGCAATAAAATGATTTTTTTCATTTTTTTGTAGGCTTTTTTTATAAACTACTAATTCTTAATGACTTTTTCCATTTCTATGAATTTTATGATTGGAAAAAAAGAAGAATCGCGACAAGAAAAAAATGAAAAAACATTCGCACAAGATCACCTCCACATAGGACAATCAGAAATATTTGTGTGGCGGACGCAAGAAAATCAAAATAGCTACATGTGAATTTTATGACTAGAAAACAAGAAGATCATGGCAAATCATTCACACAACATCACCTCCACATAGGAAAATCATAAATCTTTGTGTGGTAGATGCAAGAAAATAAAAATGGTGGCATGCAAATTTTATGCCTAGAAAACAAGAAGGTCATAGCAAATCATTCACACAAGATCACCTCCACACAGGACAATCAAAAAATTGTGTGGTAGATGCAAGAAAATTAAAAAAAAAACATGAAAAGTTGCATGGGTACAAATAATGGACTGTCATTGAAGAATATTGAATTGGTGTTTAAGTGATTATAAAGGCAAAAAAATTCTCTTACATGATTTGAATTGTGTGCTTTTATCAAAATTTATAATAAATAGATTGGTTGAGCGGTATTTTGAGTATCCCTCTCTATGCTTGTTCAAGAATGATTTCACAAATGGAGTGCTCATACATGGGTATGGACTGTGTATGCACAAGATGTAAAATCTATGACACTAGGTGGACGATACTATAGTTAAATGCCTTGTAGTTAAAGGGATATTGAAAGGCAGCTACTATTGCAAAAGGTATTTCAAAAGCTACCAATCATCATTACTTCGGCATGTGGTGAGTGAGAGGCAAGGGGAGAGGAGAGGAGAACAATGCATGTTGAAGATAGCCGACACTATCAAAGAGCCTATTAAATTAAATTTGATTGCTTGAGATGGAATCCCTATTCTCATTACAACATTGCTTCATGAGATCCTCCTATAGCTTTACTAGCCTTGTAAAGCTCCTCTGGTTTTGTGGAGCCGCTCGTCTAGTTTATTGAGCTCATTAAACTTTGTGGAGCTCCTCTACTAGTTTGTTGAGCTCCTCTGCTAGTTTGTTTAGTTAGTTTTGCATCTTCAAGTTCATTTAGTAATGTGATGGTGGTACGGCTCAAGTAGTTGGACTTCCAACAGTTTAGTTGTTTTATCTTTTTTATTTCAAATTTCAAGTTCTATCTGGGAATATTTTTTTCCCATGAATTTAAAACAAAAACATATCAAAAGAAAACAAGATAGTTGTACTCAAAATTAGTTTCATCAATACTTCTACAGAAATTGTCTCTACAATGTATTCCTTATCTTACCTGAATAACAATATTAAGGGTTTTCTTATTTGTCTTTACAAAGATCTTGTCAATGTGTAATATTGTTTGTGGGTTATCTTTGAGGAAGAGATTAATTTCCTGATCTGTGTAAATATAACTTTTATTTAATGCCAAAAATAAATATAATTAATTTTACTATGATATTCAATATTGAAATTACAATACTAATGCTAAAAAAGTAAAAAGGCAAAGTATTCTTCACTACGTGTAATGTGGGTATCATTACATTAAAACAACTGACTGATGTGTAAAACTAAATATAAAGTATATGTCCTAGTGCCAATGACCAATATATGATCACAAACACATTCATTTCTTGAATCAAGAGAGTGGGGACTCGACACTCGGGAGTATGTTTTTCTATTTCTTCTTAGCAGAACTAGTTTTAAAAGTTCCTCTTTCACTATTCAAAATACGGGTAAGGTGCAGGCTTTCCAAACTATTTATAATTGTAATTTCTTAAGGTTAAAGGTTGCCTATTTACAAGCATGTCTACCAAAAGAAGTAATAGTAACCCTAAGATGAATATGCAAGACAAAAAAAATAGACTATGTCGAACTAATTAAAACCCCAAGTTTAACTGATGAGTGCCATGATATTTATGATCCTTTTATCAATGGATATCTTACATCAAGACTTAGATATTCATATGAGTGTAAGGACACCGTCAAGGTACATCCTCCACCAAAAATTAATATGGGGGAATCGTGGATTAGCGGATTGGGTTGCATGATGTTGCCTAAGGTCTTCCCTTGCTCAGAATTTATAATGGCTTGTGCCCAGAATTATGATGGAAATGAAAAATAAATTGTTAGGAAAGATAGCCAAGAAGTAGTGCTACACATTACTACAGAAGGAATAGGCAAACTATTAGTGTTAACTAGCACCACAGAAAATTTTGGAATAATCCCCATTGACCTTGAAAGTTTGGCTAGTCAGTATGAAGGAATCACTCAGCATCAAAAAAATGAATTTCTCAAAAAACTAAAACAAGAAGGCATCAAACTCCAACAGGATCATAGGCTTCCTTAAGATATTAAAAATTTTAAATCATGGGCTTGGGATACTTTCTTGATGTTAGCATTTTTCCTAGGATTGGATAGTAATAGGGAAGTGGGTGCGAGCCTCCTCGAAATGTTATATAATATCTAGTTTGCTAGTCCACCAGCTAAATATAGATTTATTGCATTTCTGAATGACTAAAGGAGGTTCCACTAAGACTTTTAGGTTCACATCCTACTTGTGCTATTTACTTTTATAGAAATATGGTAAAAAAATTTGTGGAAATGGGAAACAAACTTGAGATTACATTCCATAAGATTGATGGTATTCCACTTCCAGTATATGAGTGGACCCATAAGATAAGAATGCATGGTATGGCTCCATTATATGAAGCAATTACAAGTACTCCAATTCCTCCATTGCCCAATTCTTGTAGAAATTGCATTCAATTGGGATCACATATATAATTGGCTGATTGGTACTTAATGGAACATTTTATTATGCTAATATTTTATGGATCAACAAAATTGTTGGCAATTGACACTCATCTAGTTTAATTGTATCGTCATTGATGGTAACACACACTATTTTGGGTAGGTCACTTAATCGGTACTCACTGGTATTCATTGTTTGGCAATCGACATTCAATTCATCTAGCCTAGAAGGAATTGGCACCCATAGACAAGGGAAACTAGCAAAGTAGGAACTGATATATGAGGCTGACTTGGGAGATTGATCCGGCAGGTCTACACGACAGCGATCAATGACATCGGTCACAAAGTTCAATGCATTCATTTTTGTCTAGGATGACATGTAAATAAATTATAATATCAGTGTAAGCCGACATAAATCATTTATGTTTGTGTTTGGGAAGGTTATTTAAGTTAGTTTGGTTAGGTTATTTTTGTAATGTAATAGAATATAGTGATGTGATATTGTGCGAGTGATCTTGACCGATAGAATGCGAATGTAATATTTTATAGTTATTCTTGGATATTGGTTTAGAGGTTTGGGAAGAAAAGAAAGATACTGGTAAGGGAGGACACCGTGAAAATTAGTATAGACTATGCTTTAACCGGAACTCATCCAGCATAGCAGATACACTTTTAGAGTTTAGATTTTTGTTTGTAACTCTATATTTTGTGTTTGTAGTTAGTGAGGCTCCTTTTGTGATGAGAAGTGCGCTCTAGGTTGTTGGCCTTCCTACATGTGTAGGCCCCTATTGTAATATTTATTCATTTGGCCAGTGGATAGATATTGTGGGCCCCTAATCCCACCATGGTTTTTCCTCTTTGAGGTATTCCATTTATAAATATTTGTGTCATGGTGTATGCTCTTGTGGTTCCTTCATTTCTATTTGTTGTTATACTCTTTTATGATTACTGATTACTGAAATACTTTGTTAATAAGGTTAAAATTGATCTTGCCGGTAGAACACTAATTCACCCCCCCACCCCCTCTTAGTGTTCTTGGATTCCAACAATTGGTATTAGAGCCTAGTGCCTTGGAGTAAGTCTAACAACTTAAGGAAGATCTTGAATCCAGAATCCATGGAGATGAATATGGAGAAACAACTTGAAGTAGCACTTCAGGAATATGATGTTGAAAGGATGAAGAACTTCAAGTTACAAGATGAATTGAACTCTGCAAAGGAATTCATTCTTATCCTAGAGGAGAGGTTGTCATTTTTTCAAGCGAGAAGGAACTTTGGCAAAATTGAGATGATGAAGAGAAGGATGCCCTTAAGGAACAATGTCAGAAGTTGGGCTAGGAGAATGGTGTCATAAAGAATGAAATGCAAGCCATGACCATGAGGATGTCCAAAGAGATTGAAGACTAAAAGAAGAATGAAGAAAATATTATTAGATCTTTGAAATAAAAATTTGAGGAATGTATTAAGTTGGCACATGAGAATGATGTGTTGAGAACTAAGTTGGTGCAATCACAAAACAATGAGCAAGAGTTGGAAAGAATAATATAAATCCTAAGAAGTGATCTAGATGTTACAATTAAATACAAAGAAAAGTTTAGGGCCAGTTCTACAAGGCTTAAAGAATTATTGAAGGATCAAAGAGACACTGGAGACACTAGATGTCTTGGATTTGAGCATGGAGAATGCTCTGGTACTACAAATTAGGGGAATCCACCACACAACTAAAATTAGAAATCACCAGTAAGACAACCCAATACACATAAATTTAATGGTAGATGCTTTATTTGTAATAAGTTTTTTCATAGAGAAATTCAATGCAAAAATAGAGCAAATCAGAATAATAATGATGTTCCCGGTCAGTGTTCAAAGTCTAATAAGTATGGTCATAGGACAAAAGATTGTAGAATGAATGTGAGATGTCATGCATGCGGAAAGTTTGGACGTATGGATAATAAATGTAGGTCGAAGAATGGTCAAGGACTCAAAAAGGCAATTCAGAAGAACAATGTGACTTGCTATGCATGCAACAAAATAGGACATATTGCCAAATATTGCAAAAGGAAGAATACACCAGAAGGGACTGACACATCAAATGAGAAATGAAAGAAAAAGGTTGATGAGATCCAACAGGATCATGCTAAACAGTGGATTAGGAAGTCTGAAGATCAATCGGTAGAGGTAAGTTCTCCGGTTACTGAGATAACTAGAAGTCTGACAGCTTGTTTTAGATCTTGGTGAGGACAGTCTGGACATTCACTGACACTAAGATAATGGATTTTGTATTTGGTATCATATGCTGACATGCATTAATGTCAATAAGAAATTAGGGTTTTGTAGAATAAAAGGGAAATGTTGGTTTATTTTTTATCATGCAACATTAAGAGCAAAATAGAGTAAGTTCAAGGCAATTCAAGGTGATCAAGAGCATTCTCAAATCGAATTCCAGTGCATTTAGAGAGGATTTTTGAGAGCTTTCACTAGCAAAGGTTGTGAGGTATTTTATGAGTTTTCGAGCTATCTTTTGTTTGCAATGGCTTCTGGATCAACCTCCGCTCCGACAGGTGTGGCTACCCCTATTGTTGTTGACATCAAGGACCATCCATGCCTTATTCAAGCAATACCCTCAGACTATGAAGGTTAATGATTCAGTCGATGCATTTTCTAGGGTTCCTGACGGAGCCTTGTATGTGAGGATGTTCATGCATATATCCACTGCACTTTGGAGGATTTAGGTTATGCTAAGATAAAAACAAAGTAGATGACAAATATGCTAGATAGAAGGGGATTGATGAAACCAAAATTCCAAATTCGGAAGGATCAGGGTTTTGTGAACATTTTGGAGATGCTAGAATTTGAAGATAATATGATTTAGTATGTGTTGAGTTGAGTCCATGGAGAATTCATATGGCTTGACTAGCCTTAGAAGATCACTAAGGAGGCTATTCATGCAATCACTGGTTTTCCCCTAACTAGTTAGATTTCTAGAAATAGAAAATACCTAGTAGTGAGGTGGAGAAGTTAACCGACACAACTTTTAACAACCGGTCAATGAGGATAAGCACTATCAGAGATAAAATTGTTCAATTTGCAAGCATGATCATTGGTTACAAGGTAACCCAATCAAATTGGTTGAACTCTATTTCCAGTTCATGTATTTACTGTACTCATAAGATGGTCAAAGAAAATGAAAAGTATAATCTATGTGAATGGATGTGTGATGAGTTAATTATAAACCTAGGGAAGATTAAGTGTGAGAAGAAAGGTGTTACTAGGATCAGGTAAATCACAATGGGCATTCGATATGCCAGTAGGAAAAAAAATTTAAGAAGCTATAAGAGGTTCAGTATAGGAAAAGGAGAGAGACTCCATTCTATGGGGTTATTTCAAATCATTTAAGAAAATAATGAGGTAGAGAGAAAGAGTTCCAAAGCATATAGTTGAAAAATACTAAACTAAAATCTGATTTATGGTGAAGAAGGATGAAACAATGATGGAGACAATGCAACTGTGGAAGATCTAGATCACAAAAATGGGCTATGAGGTAGATGCTCAGATTTTGGACTTATATGCCAAGACTCTTATTGATTCCCCTATAGATGAACAAGAGAAAACCTTTTGGACAACAAAGCAAAAGCAATCCAAAGTTTCGATAGGATTCAGCAACAAGAAAAGGGAAGGAAAGATTAGGAAGGTTGGGTAAGTTGTACAGAAGATGTCTTCTGAAATCAAACAGATTATTGGGCTAGCTGAAGGATCTTCTCTAGTAGCAGTTCAGGCCTCACTGGCAGCAGTAACCAACAAGGGTGCAATAAAGAGGAAGAAATTGAAGACTTATATTGCCCCTGTTACATCTAGTTCTGATATTGATGATGAGGCCCCAAAGATTCCCAAGACTTTCATTAGGATTCCAAGGAAGAATCTTGATGAAGGGAAACAATAGAAAGTAAAGGTTACCCATCCGACAACACCTAAGAAGATTTTGAAGGAGAGGAATCCCACAGAGAAGAAACTGGTTAAGGAGTCTACATCTACTCTTGGTAAGAAGAAGAAATTAGATCTACATATAGCTCTCAAATCTGGTAAGGGTATTGAAGACATTCCTCCTCTCTCAGTTGCTGAGTTGATTGATCAAATAACTAAAGATGGAATTTTTAGTAATATACAACATTACTATGTACATATGGATAATAAGGAGCAAATAGAAATTGAGGAAGAATTTTTTAATATACTTAGATATATATAAGAAAGCATTATTATAGATAGAAAGGAAAATACCAAGAGATTTGTATAATAAACTAGATGGTAGAAGGTTATCTACAGTTGAAGAGGACAAACATATAAAGATATAGGAGTTGTTAACTATTTGAGGAGCCATAATAGATGACAAGATGCAGTAGTGTCTATATTTTGCCAATAAAATAATTTTCTAGAGTAAACACCGGTATGTGAGTCTTATGGTAGGTAGAGTAAATGAGATAGTTAAGGAGACACATGAGGCTTGGGTAAAATTCTTTGTAGATAAACCTAGATTGTTTACATCACTGGAAGTCCCTCAAAAGTCTAACACACCAAATATCCTAGTAGATGATAAGGGGAAAGGTATATTGGGCATGGATCCACTGGTTTTTTAATAGAAACTAAGAGAGGATATTCCTCTGGTAGAACCACCTGTTTAGGATAAGAAGGATACACCGGAACATAACATTCTAGATATAGAGGTTATTAATGTGGATACAAAAAATAAACAGGTTGAGGATATTGAACCTTTGACACCAAATGTACATACTGAAGAGGTTAAGGTTGAATAGGTTACTGCACCAAGTGGCGAAGCCACCGGTGCAAGTCATAAGGTTGAATCCTCTAGGAAGATTTTGGATAGTCATTCATTATCAGCACTTGAATCTTCTGGTCAAGTTGATTTTGCACATAAGAATATAGAGGAGATGAGCAGTTTTGATCTATTTGTATGTTGCAGCTTAGAAGTTAAGAAAGGAAGGGACTAAAGACAAGCAGGTTATTGAGCAGGCCATTCCGATTTTGCAGCAGCTTGCACCAGAATATAAGGTATATTAGATTGGAAGCCCATCCAACAAACTGAAAGGTTTGATAGAGCATATTTCTAAAGAGTTTAAAACTCTTCAACGGATTTCAAACTGATAGTTAGTAGAGAGGTATAATACATCTAGGAAAGTCACTTGTGATAACATGATGACATTTGACAAGGCTAAGTTGAAAAATGAGATGCCAAGGATTGATGAGGCTCTTCACCAATACAGTCAAATATACTGATCTTTCACTCACACAACAAAACTAACAACAAACCTGGATAATAAAGTTAAGGAGGATAATGAAAAGTTGGAACAACTTGTAGTCAGTTTTGATGGTACTGAATCATTGACCCACACTATTGATGGTCATATTTTTCTTTTAGATTCTAAAATTTCAGCCCTGGAGAAGGAAAAAGACAAGTTAATATGATGGGCCAGAGAGTTGAGAGGTTTGGTAAGTCCCCGGCTAAATACTTCTTTACTTCATAAGCAGGAATTTATGGAACAAATGAGTTTTCCCACACTGGCAAACCTAACAGAGGAAGAACTACATGCTTACATTCTAAACGAGTTTGTATATCTTTTGGGAAATTTGAAACCTAGCTGGGATACTTATTTGGCATTTTGGAAGGGTGCTTATTCAGATATTTTTAAGTATATCTAGATCCGGTAATCACATTTTGGTTTGTACAAAATTTTATTTCTTATTCTTTTTTGCCCCAATCTTGGGCATTGTTGTCAAAGGGGGAGAGGTGGATGTGAAAAATGTCTAGGGACATAAGAATTAATGTATAGCTTAGGGGGAGTAGTCTTCTGAGATCAATTTTGGTCATCAGCATTGGGAGGAACTAGAATAACACTTCAGCAATCCATTTTTCACATGAGTGTTTCCATCAATGCCAAAGGCGAAGACTATTGGCAATTGACACTCATCCAATTTAATTGTGTTGTCATTAATGGAAACACACACCATTTTGGGTTGGTGACTTAATCGTTACTCACTGGTATTTATTGTTTGGAAACCAACATTCAAGTCATCTGACACACAAGGATCCAGCACCGACAGATAAGGGAAATCGACAAACTAGGAACTGGTATATGAGGCCGACATGGGAGATTGATCTGGCAAGTCTACACAACAGCAATCAGTGGCATCGGTCATAAAGTTCAATGCATTCATTTTTGTCTAGGCCAACATGTAAATAAGTTGTAATATCATTGTAAGCCGACATAAGGAATTTATGTTTGTGTTTGGGAAGGGTATTTAAGTTAGTCTGGTTAGGTTATTTTGTTAATGTAATGGAATATAGTGATGTGATATTGTGCAAGGGATCTTGATTGACAGAATGTGAATGTAATATTTTGCAGTCAGTCTTGGATATTGGTTTTGAGGTTTGGGAAGCAAAGCAATATACTAATAAGGGAGGACACAGTGAAAACTAGTATAGACTATGCTTTAATCGGAACTCATTCAGCATAGCAAATACACTTTTAGAGTTTTGAATTCTGTTTGTAACTCCATATTTGGTGTTTGTAGTCAGTGAGGATCCTTTTGTGATGAGAACTGCACTCTAGATTGTTGGCCTTCCTGCATGTGCAGACCCCTATTGTAATATTTATTCATTTGGCTAGTGGATAGATATTGTAATTCACCAATCCCATCATGGTTTTTCCTCTTTGAGGTTTTCCACATATAAATCTTTGTGTTATGGTGTATGCTCTTATGGTTGCTTCATTTCTATTTGTGCTTATACTCTTTTATGACTATTGGTTACTAAAATACTTTGTTAATAAGTTTAAAATTGATCTTTGTGGTAGAACACTGATTCACCCCCCCTCTCTCTAAGTGTTCTTGGATTCCAACACAGAACAACCCTACAAACTTCTCATTCATGTCACAAAGATGTTTTTTGCAATGGAATATGTATGACAACTAAGTAGTACAAATAACATATACTTTCAAAAATACAGTAAGAAGATAATATTTCCTTCATTGCCTTTGTCATTTGGAGGGTTCACAATTGACAAAAAAGCATTCAAAGTTGTAAAGTCTTTTTTCGAAATTTATAATTTTGAATTTGTCAGTCATTGGAAGTATGACCCATTTGATGTTATCAAACAAAGAATTTTAGTCAATCACAACAAAGTAAGTCTAATTGAACATGAAAGTAAACCTATGGTAGAAATATTGAAAAATAAGAACTCTTGGGAAGAGGTCAAAAAAATAATGGAGGAAATAGCCACTGAGATAGGAGTTTCTTTTGATCAGATGCCAGCAGAAATAATGAAATTATACCAACATGAAGTGCCAAATATGCCAATGAATGGCTACAAAAAATTCTATATGAGAGCTACCAAACCATGTAACATACAAAAAATACCAGAGGGACTACAAAAATCTTGTACTCATAAATAGTGGACATGATAAAAAATCACTGAGTTCTTGTCTATGAGGGAAAACCTAGGTGATCCAAAGAGTACTGCAGATCTTGATGAGATACCAAAGGATCACGAATTTAGAAAATTGTGGATTAAAGAGAATCCTAATGAATATGACAGCAATGATGAAGATTTTGATGATGATTGTGAAACTATGGAACATGATGCTAGTACTAGTCAAGTAAATTATCAATACACACCTTGTTAGTAGTAGCCAAGAAGGAAGACTGGGAGGGGGGTGAATCAATCTTCATCGGATTACAAAACTTTAAGAACAATAATAGATCCAATAATTGTAATAATAAATAGATAAGTAAATTAATAGCACAACACACAACACCAAATATTTTTTATGTTGAAAACCTAGTTAAGGGAAAAACCACAGTGGGAACTTGTCTATAATAAGATGATACTCTACAGTAGTATGTGAAAATATTACAATAGGGAATGCACATGCATTCACGCACACTACCTAGAGATCACTGCTCAAAAGATATTTTCCCAGAAGGCTACAACCCTCAGGGAAGTCTCACTTACTTACAAAAATATTTGGACTACAATCTGGAAGAAATGAACAAAATGAGTAGCATCTCTAAATGCCTGATTACAGTTTTGGTTAAGAATGGATGTCTTCCCTATAACACCAATCTCACCTCAAACTCAATGTCGAAAGATAAATTAATTCTTCACACATATACCTCTCTCTGATAATGCAGACTCAAAATTGACACTCAAACTACATGAATAACTCACCTATATATACAATTCATCAACCTTGATAACAAGGTTGGCTAAACCCTAACCCTTAACCTACAATTACAAAATTACATCACATGATATAAAGATCGACCACCGGACCAATATAATTATTTACATAGCATAGCATGGTCTTAATTCAAATTCCCAAATGATCAAGTCCACCAGAAATCACACCAACATCAACCACAACATGCTACAACACCAGAGTTACATCATAACATGAAAATCAATACCGATTGATAGAGACCACAAAAAACTTGCACAATGATCAATGAAAATCACCAAAATAAATAAGACACCACAAGGAAACACTAGAAAGCATGTTAGAATTATTTGAAATAGTTGCACCAATACCACTTTTCAAATCTTCATCTGTCAACATCTAGAAGCACAAGAACACAACCAATCAACAACTGTCATGAAGAAAAATAACTTGGAGAGCACCAAATCACAAACCATTTGAAATAAATATACACAATACCAACCAAAACAATATCACAAAGTTGTAGCACCAGATTTGGTCACACCAAATATACCAGAGGGAATATCAACCTCTACAAAATATTGATCAGCAGAACCAAACTACAAAACCAGATTAGAAAATCTTCTCAATCACACCAAAATAAATCACAGGAATATGTTGACATCAATGACAATAACATATCCTAGCACCAGTAATGACCAACCATATCTAACAATCTCACCCTTTGGCATTAAAGGCAACATATGAATGTGAAAAAAAACCACTGCAAATAAAGAAGATATCACCAACAAACTCCCCAAGAAGATATCACCAACAAACTCCCCCTAAGATCAAGATAGATAAAGTAGTTTTTCACATGATCTTCTCCCCCTTTTATAGAAATGCAAAAGATCTCAACCCAAATTTGTTCTCCCCCTTTGAATATGAAACACAAATTTCTCTCCACAAAACACAAACTACTCCAACAGATGAGAAACACCAAATCATCAATCCGAATAAAAGAATAAGGCTATGAAATCCACTAGATCGATGCAACTCAATGAATCTAGTTCTCATCAGGAGGGATGGATACCCCTAGCTTGTCTCTCAAATAGACAAGTGTATATGTAGGAAAAGGCTTAGTGTAAATATCAACTAGTTTTTCCTATGTAGATACATACTCCAGCTTCACCTTCTCCTCACTCACTTGTTCTATCAAGTAATCATATTTGATTGATATATGCTTATTCTTTGAATTTTGCACTGAATCTTTTGACATGTTGATAGCACTGGAACTATCATATTAGTTAATAGTAGGCTCATCATGAATTAATTTGATATCTTTCAACATTTGCTTCATCCAAACCATCTGAGTGCAATTACTAACAACAACAATGTACTCAACTTCAGCAGTAGATAAGGATATTAAATCTTGTTTCTTGCTAGCCCATGACACCAACTTCTTACCCAAAAAGAATGTTCTACTAGTAGTGCTCTTCTGATCATCTAAATCATCATCCCAATCAACATTAGTGTAGGCACACAACATGAAATCATCATTCCTCGGGTACCATAAACCATAATCCATAGTTCTCTTTAGATATCTGAATATTCTCTTAGCAGTAGTGGCATGACTCTCCTTTAGATCAGCTTGATATCTAGCAGCCATACACACAACATGCATAATGTCAGGCCTAGTTTTAGTAAGATAAAGCACTCTACCAACCATAGATTTGTACAAACTCTGATTAGCTTTTGAAGATTCATCATTTTTAAACAATTTACATCCAGTTACCATAGGAGTTCCAACTTGTTTGGAGTCATCTAATCCAAACTTCTTCAGCAATTCCTTCACATACTTAGTTTGAGATATGAATATACATTTTCCTATCTGTGTAATTTGCAAACCCAAGAAAAATTTCATCTCACCAATCATAGACATCTCAAATTATTTCTACATATCACTGACAAACTTCATGCTCAAGTTATCATCACCACCAAAGCTAATATAATCAACAATCAGGATGTTATCATTTTCAATCTTGAAATATAGATTACTGTCAGCAACACCTTTAGTAAATACCAATTTCAACAAGTATTTATCTAATCTAGCATACTAAGCTCTACGAGCTTGTTTCAATCCATAAAGAGCTTTCTTCAATTTACATACCATGTCTCCATCATCTGACAGTGGAAATCCATCAGGTTGTTCAATGTAAACTTCTTCCTCTATATCACCATTCAAAAAGGCTGATTTCACATCCATCTGACATACCTTGAAATATTTATAAGAAGCATAAGCAAGCAGTAGTCTAATAACTTCAAGTCTAGTGATCAGAGCAAAAGTCTCCTTATAATCAATTCCTTCTTGCTGTGAGTAATCTTTGTAAACCAATCTAGCTTTATTTCTGACAACTTCACTGACTTCATTCAACTTGTTTATGAATACCCATTTAGTACCAATAACATTCTTATCCATAGGTCTAGGCACAAGTTCCCAAGTATTATTATTTTTAATATGATCTAATTCTTCTTCCATAGCTCTGATCTAACTTTCATCTTTACAAGATTCAGCAACATCTTTAGGTTCAAATTTAGAAATCAAACATACTTCTTCAGCATCTAACCTTCTTCTAGTCATCACACCTTTATTCTTATCACAGATAATCTAATTTTAAGAATGGTTTAATATTACATACCTTAGATTCTTCTATCTTTTCTAATTCTTAGGTTCTTGAACATCTTCACTGGCCGCAGTAACATCTAGATTAACAGTCTCTACCAGATCATTCTTCTTAGGTTCTTCAAGATGAATAGGAGCCAAAACAATAGGTTTACCATCATCATAACTGCATTCTCTGATCTCCTTCCCAAGGTCTTCATCCACTTTTACATTTTCACTCTCAACTATCTTTCTCAGTCTCTTATTATAGCACTAGTAGGCTTTGCTCTTAGTTCAATATCCCAAGAAGATACCTTCATCACTTCTAGCATCAAACTTTCCTATATCCTCATCTCTCTTGATATAACATTTTCTACCAAATACTCTGAAATACCTTACATTAGGAACATGACCAAACCATAAGTCATAAGGCGTCTTACTAATATCACCTTTGATGTTAACTATGTTGAATGTGTAAACAACAGTGCTAATGGCCTCTCTCCAATAGATATTCAAGACATTTCCTTCAATTAGCATAGTCCTTGGAGTATCCAAAATAGTTTTGTTCTTCCTCTCTCTAGGAGTAGATAATTGTCTTCTAATTTTATGCATCTCACAGAATGAATTGAACTCACCAGAACAAAAATCTCCACCTATATTAGATCTAAGACATTTCACCTTCAATCCAGACTTAGTTTCCACCTTTTCTTTAAATATCTTGAATTTGTCCAATGATTTTGATTTCTCCTTTAAAAAGACAACCCACATCAACCTGGATTAATCATCAATTATCAGCATAAAATATCTATCACCTTGCACACTACTAACATTTGTAGGTCCACAAAGGTCAGTATTCACAAGATCTAGTATTCTAAGAGATGTATATTGTTTTCTCTTGAAAGAAATTCTTGTTTGGTTACCCAACTAACATTCCATACATACTAGATTAGTAGGCTTAACAATCTTACGAAGATCTCTAATAGCTTGTGTAAAACAAATCTTAATCATTGAATCAAAGTTTACATGAGACATCCTCCTATGCGACAACCAACTCTCATTTATCTTAGTAATCAAACAACTTTTCTCACTAGCATTCAACTAAAAAATGTTACCTTTAGTCCTAGTCCTAGATGCAATATCTATACCAGAGGTATTCAAGACCTTGCATTAACCATCCTTGAATTGTAGATCATAACCCTTATCAACCATCTGTAAAACACTCAAAATATTATGCTTCAAACCTTCAACATACAAGAAATCATCAGTGTTCTATTTTTCATCAAAAGAAATAGATCCTCTCCCATGGATTACACAGGCTTTGTCATCTCCAAATCTAACTATTCCACCATCATACCTTTCCATGCTCATAAATTTTCTTTTATCACCGGTCATATAATGTGAACAACCATTGTCAATCACCCATTCATCCTTTTCTTCTACCTTAGCAGCCAAAGCTTTCTTTTCAACATAATTGCTAGCGGAATCAATAGGTGCAAGTCTATCATCTTTAATAGCAATAAAGACAACTTCATCTCCTTTTGATTCACCATTTGTAACACCTTCATTGGCACCTTTATGAAATCTCTGGGCAATTAGTGCTTCAATATCATCAAGCTCTCTTTCTTTCTCTTCAATCTCTTTTGTCTCTCTCTCATATCTGGATATTCTGCGCTTGTCAGGATCATACTTCTGCTAACCAGATACTGATGCAAATTCTCTAAATGATGTATCAGACTTTCCATGTGATTCTCCAAACTCACTTAACTCAAATACAACAAGCTTTCCAACCAACACATCTCTTGTCACTGTAGTCACACTTTGGATCTCATCAAAAGTAGCAACCTTATGTTTCTAAGCAGGAGGTAAAGATCTTAGCACCTTAGCAACAATTTCAACTTCCTCAATACTTCCACCAACACATCTGATACCTAGGACAAGGTCATTCACCTTATCAGAAAAATAATGTATTTTCTCATCATCTCTCATCTTCAATATCTCATATTTTCCTTTCAAACTCTGCAACTTAGCAACTTTCACATGTTTGTCACCTTCATATAGGATCTCAATGGTGCAGGAGCTCTTGACATCAAGAAAACTTGGAGGACACCATGGAAGAATGACAAGGAAGTGTATGGGTATAATAGACTCAATTTTGATGTCCTAAAGCCAATCATGGCATTTCATTGTAATGATCCTAATGTAATGGTTAATTGTCCTAATGGGCCTAATAGGACCATAGGACCAAATATAGGATTTCATGGTTATACAATTGGGAAGGGTCTTAAAAGTGTTTAGACCTCTTGAATAAAGAATTTTGATCCTTTAAGAGTCATTAGCTTTGGGTAGAAGTCATAATAGGTTGTTTAATAGGAGTCTTTAATTCAAATATTTCAATATTAACGACTAGTGTCATTTTGGTGGGAAATGACAAAATAGGCTTGTTGATAATTTGTAATGACAAATAACTACATGGATTGGTTGGGACAGTTTTTGGAGGCCTACTTAAATCCCTGAGAGGAATTTGTATGGGGAGGAGAGCACAAGCAAGTATAGATTGTATGGATTGCAACTCAACAACAATAGAACTCATTTATTTTCTTGTAAATTTGTGTTTTCTATGATTTCTTTGCACTAAAGTAGTTTTGATATTGGTTTTATAATGAAGAGAGGGTGGTGTATGTTAATCCTTACCCATTTGTATTCTAATGAAGGTTCAATAAACCTGGAATCATACTTTGCACTATACTTTCCTAAGTCTGCAATCTTTCATTTACTGCTTTGTTGATTTCCTTTTGAAATAATGATCCAACCATAGGTGTAAGACTCTGTTACCTATGGATTGGATCATCCCTAACTTGGATCATACATTCTTGACCCTTTAATGATCAGAAGCAGTGAAATTTGGTGTACACCGGGAAAGATTGACTAAAAATGCATGGTTTTTGTGCCATAGTTATAGCAGTAATAGATCAGCCTTAAGGAGGAGCTATTTTTTATATTTGAAACAATAAGAGTATGTTGGGGAAATGGTGAATCAACCTTCATTTGATTCTGGAAGTGTTTTTGGATGAGTTTTTGAGCAAGCCCTAGGATTAAGGGTGAATTAGTGAGGGTTTTGGGGTTAGGGAATATACAAGCCTTACCTAACCATAAAACCTAGAAAACCCTTGGTTTTGGATCATAACCAAAGACTGTATAGAAGGGTTCTTTCTGGAGATGTGTTTTGAAAGTACTTCCTTTGCAAATGTGGCCTAATTAGCCTACTAGATACAAAGGATGGTGAGTTTTGGAGATTGTAGGTCCAAAGTAATAGTGCCTGAGTTTTGAACATGTTATTTTAAGCTAAAAATGGTATCTTGATATGTGATTTTGTTGTCTAATGATTTGCAAATTCAGGGTGATAATTTCCTAAAATAGTGTTTACAAGGCTAGTAGGAGCCTAGGCCTAGTTTCAAGCTAATACTTGAGTTGTCTTGACAAATGGAATTTTGATGTCTTATGAACCTTAGAAACATGTTGTTTGGGAGTGTTTAATTGGTGTAGAGGTAGAGGATCCACTTGGCTTAGTGGAGGACAAGTTTTGAGCCCCTTAGAGGCATTAGATGCACTTGAATCACCTTAGGAGTGTGGGGTTTGTGTACTAATTGTTAGAGTAAAGTAATTAGTAATTAATTAACTTTACTCTCCTCTTAAGATTTCTCTTTATGCATATTAGTCATTTAATAATTAATATTTAATTATTAAATGCACACCTTAGGGTTAGGTTTTCCTTTTGGTGTTGATCTCCTTTATAAGGATTGATCTCTTGTATTTTTCATTATTCTTGATTCATTTTTCTTTGATAATAAATCTTTCACTTTGTTAGAGCCAAAACCCTTATATTCGTTCTCTCTCTTTCTCTATGACAGGTTTCTTGCATGCAGGTTTCTTTGGGTTCTATGGATTTTTATTTCTCAAATCCTACATGGTATCAGAGCCAGATCTGCTGTAGGTTGTTCAGACTTTTGAAAGATTTTGAGATCTAGGTTTTGGTTGCATCAGATCTATATTTGTCTTCTGTTTTTTATTTTGAAATAGGGGGATTTTTTTTTGGATCACTTTGAGCCCAAACGGACCTCACCGTTGAGCTCGTAGTGCCCAAAAACCCCTATTTTTATATAAAATTTGTCCGATTTGGACACAATTGCTCCAGAAGGCAAAAAAAATTTTGCCCCAAGGCCGTACGGCCCCAAGGCATGTAGCATGAGGCACACAAATCAAAAAATCAACAAAAAAAATTTAAAAAGTATCATTTTTCTTAAAAACATGGGCGCAACCATTTAACACAGCGCTGCCAGTGAGCAGCTCGATGGCCACTGCCCGACCACCGCCGCCGACAATAACCATCGGTCGCAGCCAGGCAGCCACCGCTGCACTGCCAGCGATGCCCGTGCCTCTCACGCTGCCCACGCTCCTCCCGTCGTCCACTCGAACTAGCAGCACCGCCCCCACACTGCCACCACACAACCACCACGCTGCCATTGTGCCACTGGCCCTGCACAAGCTCCTGGTTGCCCAGTGGACCAGGGGCCCATTTTTTTTAAGCCCTTGAGGGCTAGCAGGGCCCATCTAGGTCTTTTTGGAGCTCTTTTACAAAATTAGGCATAAATTGGGTGTCCGATCTCTGTTTTTCAAAAACGAATAGGTGTTGGAAAGCTAATTCCGAGCTCGTTCTCATGGTGTAGAAATTTTTTCAGATTTTTTCAGTTTGATTGCTTTTTTTTGTAGTCAAAGTTTGATGAGATTTTTTGCACTCTGAGGGGCATAACTTGCTCATTTTTGCTCCATTTTTTGAAAGTGAATAGGTGTCGGAAAGGTGGTTCTATGCTCTTTCTATATCTATAGTCTATTTCATTAGTAAATTCTTCAGAGCAGTTGAGGAACAGTTCACAGGATGGCCGATAGACCTATTGACTCTCTCACACCACATAATTACCACACTTGGAAGGGTCGCATGATGACTCTTCTCCAGTCTCAAGGGTTATGGTCCTGTTTGGATGAGGTTCAGCCTCAGTTAACATGTCCCTTTGAGGTTATGCAGCACAAGAACAATATGGATCAGGCTATGGGATTGATGGCTTTACACATTTCTGACAGTCTCTAGTTTCATCTTGAGGGTTGTCTCACTCCTCGAGCCATTTGGACCAAGTTTGAGGGCCTTTTTGGTACTTTCAATGAGTTCAGAGCTTTGCAGCTTGAGGTAGAGTTAACTTCCTTAGTACCTAATTTGTTTCCTTCTATTAAGGACTTTCTGATGAAGTTCAAACAACAATGATCTATCTTGTAAGGTTGTGGTAAGACTAAGACTGATACAAAGTGCATTTTCCTGATTCTCTCCAAGCTTTGGAGTCCATTTCAGATCTTCTCTTCGACCTTCTATTCCACCATGGATGCCTTGGGAGCTCGCCATGTCATGCCTTCTTTTGAGGTATTTTGTGATCATCTAACTCATGAGCAAGCTAAGCTTAAGCAGTTGGATTCACTTTCAGGTTCACAGAACCAAGCATTGGTAGCCCAGTCCTCCAAAGGAAAACAAAAGCAGAAACTGAATCCTAAGAAAGATTTAGAGGCTAGTGAGAATCCCTCCAAGCCACCACCTAAGTCTGATTCAAAACCACAGTTCAATTCTAAAAAGGGCAAATCTTCAAAGTTTGGTGAGTCTTCCTCTAAGACTAAGAAGAACTCTGGTGATCCTTGCAGTTTTTGTGGAAAGGAAGGACATCCCATTTCCAGGTGTTGGAAACGTTTAGAGGCTTTGGAGGAAGCCATGCAGTAGCATAATATCAGTACACCTCAGCCTCCTTCATAGCCCACTGGGAAAGGTCATGCTCTTTCTGCACAAGCATTGCCCTCAGCACCCACTTGGATTCTAGATTCTAGTGCCTCTCACCATATGACACACATAGCCGATTTGGTCACTGCTCTTGCCCCTACAGGTACTAGACATATTGCAGTTGGTGACTCAGCACAACTTTCTGTTCAGGGTTCTGGTACTATTTCATTGGATGGTGGTTGTCTTCAGGATGTGCTTTTGGTTCCTGACATTTCGACAAACCTTCTATCCATTTATCAGATTTTCCACTCTGGCTCTGGTAAGATAGTTGAGTTCTCCCCTCATGATGTGGTTATTTGAGATCTTCATGATCCTAACTTGGTTGTGGCTACTGGGAGTGTGGATTCTGCATCTCAATTATATAGCTTTGATGGCTTTGAGAGTTCAGACACTGTTGATTCCTCTCTTATAACACATGCAGATTCAGTGAGCAGGCTTTGGCATGAGCGTTTTGGCCATGTCAATTATAGATATCTACAGCAAATGAGTACACAGGCACTTGTGATTGGGCTTCCATAGATTTCTTGCACTGATGGTGTATGTCATGGTTGTGTCCTTGGCAAACATCATCGAGATCCTTTTCCTAAGGGTCGAGCCTCACGTGCTAGGGAAGCCCTAGAGTTGGTACACAGTGATCTTATGTCCTTTCCCACTCCTTCCTTTTCAGGGGCCCGTTATGTACTCACTTTTATTGATGACTTCTCCAAATGTACATGGGTGTACTTTCTTAATTACAAGTCTGATGTCTTTGACTCATTCAGGATTTTTAAGACATTTGTGGAGAAGTAATCTGGACTTTCTATCAAGAGGATACACACAGATAATGGGGGGGAGTATGTAAATCAAGCTTTCAGAGATTTTTGCACTGAGCATGGTTTACAGCATCAGTTTATAGTTCCTTACACTGCTTAGTAGAATGGTGTTGCTGAGAGAAAGAACAGAACCTTACGGGAGATGGCAAATTGTATGATACAGTCTCGAGCTATGAGTTCTTCATTCTGGGCTAAGGCAGTCAATTGTGCCAATTATATTCAGAATCGGATGCCACATAAGGCATTGCGACATATGACTCCTGAGGAGGCTTGGACCCATGTCAAGCCTAATGTTTCTTCATTCTGAGTTTTTGGTAGTGAGGCTTGGGCATTTATTCCTGATGCTCAGTGGAAAGCCATGGAGAGGAAGAGCCGACCACTCATATTTGTTGGCTACTGTGAGGATGTTAAGGCATATAGGTTGTTTGATCCTGATTCCAGAGAGGTCTTGTTTCGGTGGGATGTCCAATTTGATGAGTGCTATCCTTAGATGGATTCTCCATCACCAACTTCTCCCTCATTGCTTACTCCTTCCTCTTCATCTCTTAAGGATTACTTATCTCTTGAGGATGATGTAGATGATGATCCACCATCTCCACCACCACTAGTTGCTCCATCTTTACTGAGGTGGGCCAATGACACTATTGATGCAGCTGGTTCTTTGGCAAGTGATCCTTCCGATACTCGTCGCACTTGTGCTCAGACATCTGGTTCTAGTCTTTTGAGTTATGCCATTTCAGCTGATCCTCAAAAGTTTTCAGAGGCGATAGGACACCTTGAGTGGGATAGGGCCATGGATGAGGAGTATTCTTCTTTGATGAAGAATCATACTTGGGATCTTTTTCCTCTTCCTAAGGGAAGAAAGTTGGTTCAGTGCAAGTGGGTGTATCGTACCAAGTATGCTATAGATGGTTCTATTGACAAGTATAAGGCATGTCTTGTTGCGAAGGGGTTTCTTAGGTAGAGGGTATTGACTACTCTGAGACCTTTTCTCCTGTTGCCAAGATGAGTTCTATATGTCTGGTACTTTCACTTGCAGCTTCACAGGGATGGACAGTGTTTCAGATGGATGTGAAGAGTGCCTTCTTGCATGGAGACCTACATGAGGAGATCTATATGGAGCAGCCTCAGGGTTTTGTACAGGACACTTCTTTGGTTTGCAGACTTCGACGTTCATTGTATGGTCTCAAAAAAGCCCCCAGGGCTTGGTATGAGAAGATGGACTCCTTCTTGCTTTCCTCTCACTTCACATGTTGTCATTCCGATCACATAGTCTATATTCAGCGTCAAGAGGGTGATCTTTTGATTCTAGTGCTATATGTAGATGATCTCATCATTACAAGTAGCTCATCCTCCATGATTCAGAGTGTTCTAAGAGCTTTGATGGAGCATTTTGAGATGATAGATCTTGGTCTCTTGCACTTCTTTCTGGGTCTACAGGTTATTTAGTCTTCGGATGGGATTTCCATTTTTTAGGAGAAGTATGATCTTGATATGCTTCAGCAATTTGGCATGCTTGATTGCAAGTCTGCCCCCACTCCATTTCAGTCAGGTGTTGTTTTGTCTTCCACTTGCTCTACTCCTTCAGTAGACCCCACTTTATACAGGCAGTTGGTTGGCAGTTTGTTGTACCTGACACATTCTCATCCTGATCTTTCCTTTGTGGTTGGCCTTGTCTCTCGGTTCTCCCATGATCCTCATGAGAGCCATTGGCAAGCAGCCAAATGTATTTTGAGATACATTCAGGGCACCACTCATTATGGCATTCACTACACTTCATGATCCCCTCACATCATTGGCTTCACTGACTCCGATTGGGCTGGTGATGTCAATGATCGGAAGTCTACTTCTAGCTTCATTTTTTGCCTTGGTTCTAGTCCTATCACATGGTCTTGCAAGAAGCAATCTGCTATTGCATTATCATCTACAGAGGCTGAGTACCGTGCAGCAGTGTTAGCTAGTCAGGAGGTTTTATGGCTTCAGCAGTCGATGACAGAGTTTGGGTTTCCTCCAGATTGTTCCACTATTCTTTGGTGTGACAATTAGAGTACCATTCACATTTCTCACAACCCAGTGGAGCATCAGCGGACAAAGCACATTGAAATCCACATGCACTTCATCAGACAGTTGATTCATGATGGTTCTCTCATCTTGGAGTACATTCCTATAGAGGATTAGGTTGCAGACATCTTCACTAAACCTTTGGCATCTCCGCGCTATCTTCAATTGCACTCCATGCTTGGGGTGAAGGAAGTTGTCCTTGGGGGGTCTCAATGAGGCCTTCCTTCCTTCATGTTTTCTTTTCAGCATGATTCTTTATCTCTTTTTGGAGAGGAGTTTTTTTCCCACTAGGTTTTCTCCTTTACTCCGCTTTATAGAGATTTTCTTGTATTCGGGTACCTGATCAGGCCTTGTTGCCGGGACCCTCTTTTGCATTGTAGTTCCTTTCCTTTCTTCTGCATTGTTTGTAGCTGCATTGTAGCTCATCTTAAGGGGGGGTGTTAGAGTAAAGTAATTAGTAATTAATTAACTTTACTCTCCTCTTAAGATTTCTCTTTATGCATATTAGTCATTTAATAATTAATATTTAATTATTAAATGCACACCTTAGGGTTAGGTTTTCCTTTTGGTGTTGATCTCCTTTATAAGGATTGATCTCTTGTATTTTTCATTCTTCTTGATTCAGTTTTCTCTAATAATAAATCTCTCACTTTGTCAGAGCCAAAACCCTTGTATTTGTTCTCTCTCTTTCTTTGTGACAGGTTTCTTGCATGCAGGTTTCTTTGGGTTTTGTGGATTTGTATTTCTCAAATCCTACACTAATCATATATTTATCTATTTACAATTACTCCTCTTGCCTCTACATCAGATTGGTATTAGAGCAGTGAGTAGATCTTTGAGGAAGGTTTTGATAAGATGGCACCTAAAAATCAAATGGCTAGGGAGACAGAGGAGTTCAGAGAAGCCCTTGAAAGAGAGAAGAGGGAAAAGAGGGAGTTGGAAGTAGCAAAGGATAGGGAGGATAGACAACAAAGGAGAGAGAAGTTACAACTTCTAGCAAGCATTGAATCCTTAGAGAAAGAAAGGGGAGAACCTAAAAGAGAAGAGATGAATGAAGAAGTGGGAGCACACGATGAAGGGGAAAGACATGAAGAGCCTAGAAGGGGAGAAGATCCTAAAGAGAAGAGATTGCTGAGATTACTAAAGGTAGTCCAAGGTGGAGGTAAGAATAACATTTACCTACCTATCTACCAAGGGAGGATGGATAGTGAAGAAATCTTAGGTTGGTTTGATGCCTTAGACAACTACTTTAAATTTGAGGAAATGGATGAAGAAAAGAAAGTTAAGTTTGCCAAAACTAAGTTGACAGGTAAAACTTTGACATGGTGGTCTAATATATATAATGATGGGATGGATAAAGGGTTGGAAAGGATCACAACATGGGATAGAATGAAGGATTTGATTAAGGATCAGTTTTAACCATCTGATTATAGAATTCCTGTGAAGAAGATGAGGTAGAATTTGAGGCAAAAGGACATGTATGTGATTTCCTATACTGAACAATTTCATAAGATTGGTATCAGAGGGGGTCTAGAGGATGAATAAGAGAAGATAGCAAGGTACTTGAATGGGTTAAGATTGAACCTTTAAGACGAAATAGGTTTGCAGATGCCTAAGACATTGGGAGAATGCTTTCAGTTGGCCATTAGAGCAGAAGAGAAGATGAAGAGAAAGCAAGAAAGACAAGGGAATGGTGGAAGAGGAGGAAGAGGAAGAGGTGATAGAATAAATTGGGAACAAGGACAAAGAAATGAGAAAGTAAAAGAGACATCATCTGATTCAAGAGGAGGATATAGAGGAGGTGGAAGATTTGGGGTAGGTAGAGGCAATTTCACACATAGATGCTTCAATTGTAATGAAGTGGGGGACATCCTTCATTTAAATGTCCTAAGTGGGAACAATCAGATAGAGGCAGAGATAGGAGAGTCAACTTGACATAAGAAGAAGAAAAGAATGAAGAAAATGGACCATTCAAAGCAAGTCTAGTGCTGGAAATAGAACTCCTCATGCTTAATAAAGACAAGTTTCAGGAGCAAGAAGAGCATAAGGTATCCATTTTCAGAACTCAGTGTTTGTGTCAAGGTAAAATATGCAAGCTGATTATTGACTCATATGATATGGTAGATAAGTTGGTCTTGAAGAAATTTGCACATCCTAGTCCTTATCATGCAACTTGGGTTAGTCATGATCAAAATATGGTGGTTAATGAGAAGGCATATGCTAATTTTTCCATTGGATCATATCAGGATAGGGTTTTGTGTGATGTGGTACCTATGACTTGTGCACACTTAATCCTAGGAAGACCTTGGCAGTATGGGAGAAAGACAATGTATGATGGATACACTAATATATACCTTGTGCATAAAGATGGGTTAATTTTTTTTATGAATCCTTTCAATGTTGTTGACTCAAATGAAAAAAGTTTCATATGTTTTGGAGATCTAATGCATGTGAATTTGCAGGTTAGAGATAAGCCTCATGTGAAGCAAAATATGGTGGTTGATAACAACAAGTTAGTAAGCACAGATGTACCATGGACTAGTAGTATGGATGGTGTAATGGTGTGATAAATTTTTTGTCTTATTGGAGTGCAGAAGAAGAGTAGTAATGGTGACATTGGTGTTCACCAAAAGACAGATGAAATAGCAGATGAAAGAAGGTAGCCACGATAGACAAAAGACAGTCCCATGAGAGGACCAATACATAAGTTTCTGAGCACTAATTCTTGTTTTGAGATTGATGTAGGTTGTAGAGGTAGGAGAGTCCCATTTGAGTAGTTGAACAAGATGCAGACATGTACCAAACAATCATCATTGGAGTCATAAGATCTGAACACAATATATTTGTTCTCTTGGGCCAAGAGATTTTTCATTCGGGGGGACTATGGTGCAGGATCCTCTAACATGAAGAAAACTTGGAGGACAGCGTGGAAGCATGAAAAGGAGGTGTATGGATCCAATAGACTCAATTTTGATGTCCTAAAGCCAATTATGGAATTTCATTGTAATGATCCTAATGTAATGGTTAATTGTCCTAATGGACCTAATAGGACTATAGGACCAAATATAGGATTTCATGGTTATAGGATTGGGAAAGGTCTTAAAAGTTTTTAGACCTCTTGAATAAAGAATTTTGATCCTTTAAGAGTCATTAGTGTTGGGTACAAGTCATAATAGGTTGTCTAATAGGAGTCTTTAATTCAAATATTTGAATATTAACAACTAGTGCCATTTTGGTGGGAAATGATAAAATAGGCTTGTTAATCATTTTTAATGAAAAATAACTACATGGATTGGCTGGGAGAGTTGTTGGAGGCATACTTAAAGCCCTAAGAGACATTTGTACAGGGATGATAGCACAAGCAAGTACAAATTGTACGGACTACAACTCAATAGCAATAAAACTCATTTATTTTCTCGCAAATCTATGATTTATATGCTTTCTTTGCACTAAAGTAGTTTTTCTATTACTTGTGTAATGAAGTGAGGGTTGTGTGTGTGCATCCTTACATGTTTGTAATCTGTTGAAGGTTGAATAAACCTAGAATCACACTTTGCACTATACTTTCCTAAGTCTGCAGTCTTTGATTTACTGTTTTGTTGATTTCCTTTGAAATAATGATCCAACCATAGATTTAAGACTCTATTTCCTATGGATTGGATCATCGCTAACCTATATCATACATTCCTACCCTTTTAATGATAGGAAGGAGTGAAATTTTGGTGTACACCGGGAAAGATTGATTGAAAATGCATGGTTTTTGTGCAATAGTTATAGTAGTAATAGATCGGCCTTAAGGAGGGGGTATTTTTATGTTTGAAACAGTAATATTATGTTGGGTAAATGGTTAATAAACCTTCACTTGATTCTGGAAGTGTGTTTGGATGAGTTTTTGAGCAATCCCTAGGTTTAAGGGTGAATTAGTGAAAGTTTTGGGGTTAGGGAATATACAAGCCTTACCTCACCATACAACCTAGAAAACCCTTGGTTTTGGATCATAACCAAAGACTTTATGGAAGGGTTCTTTCTGGAGATGTGTTTTGAGAGTACTTCCTTTGCAAATGTGGCCTAATTAGCCTACCCGATACAAAGGACAATGATTTTTTAGATATTTGGTCCAAAGTAATAGTACCTAAGTTTTGGACATGTTATTGTTAGCTAGAAAGGGTATCCTGATATGTGATTTTTTTGTTTGTTGATTTACAAATTTTGGGAGATAATCACATAAAAGAGTGTTTGTAGGGCTAGTAGGAGCCTAGGCCTACTTTCAGGTTGATACTTGAGTTGTGTTGACAAATGGAGTCTTGATGTCTTATGAAATTTAGACACATGTTGTTTGGGAGTGTTTAATTGGTGTAGAGGTAGAGGATCCACTTGTCTTAGTGGAGGACAAGTTTTGAACCCCTTAGAGGCATTAGATGCACTTGAATCACCTTAGGAGTGTGGGGTTTGGGTCCTAATCATATGTATCTGCAAGTTTTGCAATTAATCCTCTTGTCTCTACATTTCTCAATCTTTTGCTAGATCTTATGTGCAGTTTGAAGTCCCATAATATTTGTCATTTCTAAATTAGTCAGGGAACTAAGAAATGCTCCCTTTTCTTTGTTGTTATATTCTTCTTCTTTAACCTCATCGGGAGTAGATGGTCCATTCTGAGGAAAAAAAAAGGGATTCTTTGTAATCTTTTAGTAATCTTCTCTAAGAAATTTCAAGTGCTCCTCCATCCAAGTCTTCCATATAGTCTAGTTTCTTCCATCAAACCTCAGACTGCCCTTCTTGAAAAGAGTACCTTGAGCTACCATCTTGGATCTCCTCAAGTGCTTAAACTTCTACTAGAAGATCTATGTCTAATACCGATTGTTGGTGGAAGCCAAGAAGGAAGACTGAGAGGGGGGGGTGAATCAGTCTTCACTAGAATATAAAACTTTAAGAACAACAACAGATCCAACAATTGTAACAATAAATAGATAAGCAAATTAACAACACAACACACAACACCAATATTTTTTATGTGGAAAACTAGGTTAAGGGAAAAACCATGGTGGGAATCTATCCACAGTAAGATGATATTCTATAGTAGTATGTGAAAATATTACAATGGGGAATGCATATGCACTCAGGCATACTATCTAGAGCTCACTGCTCAAAAGATATTTGCTCGGAAGGCTACAACCCTGAAGGAAGTCTCACTGACTTACAAAAAGATTCAGACTATAATCCGGAAGAAATGAACTAAAAGAATAGCATCTCCAAATGCCCAATTACAGTTCTGGTTAAGCATAGATGTCTTCCCTGCAACACCAATCTCACCTCAAACTTAACACCAAAATATAAATTACTTGTTCACACATATACCTCTCTTTGACAATGCAGACTCAACATCAACACTCAAACTACATGAATAACTCACCAATATACAATTTATCAACCTTTATAACAAGGCCGGCAAAACTCTAACACTCAACTCACAATTACAAAATTACATCAAATGATATAAAGATCAACCACCGGACCAATATAATGAATTACATAACATAGCATGGTCCTAATTTGAATTCGAAAATGATCAACTCCATTGGAAATCATGCCAAGATACATGGCAACACGCTACACCACCAGAAATATTGCATAACTTGAAAATTAATATTGGTTGATAGAGACCACCAAAAATTCACACAATGATCAATGCAGATCACCAAAATAAATAGGAAATGACAAGGAAACACCAACAAAAACATTATAATCATCTAGAACAGTTGTACTAATGCCACTTTTCAAATCTTCATCTGTCAACATCGATGAGCTCAAGAACACAACCAATCAACAACTGTCATGAAGAAAGATAACTTGTAGAGCATCAAATCATGAACCATCTGAAATGAAGATACACAAGACCAAAAGAATATCCCAAAATCACACAACACTTGATCTGATCACACTGGAATATACCAGAGGGAATATCAACCTCTGTAAAATAGTGATTAGCAAAACAAAACTACAAAACCAGATTAGAAAATATTCCCAATCACACCAGAATAAATCACATAAATATGTTGACATCAATGACAACAACATATCCTAGTAGCAACAATGACCACCCATATCCAACACACCTTTCGCAAATGAACCCACAAAATAGAAATATTCTTTAGGGGCAAAAATTCTTGAAAATATGGGTTATGTTGGTGTTTCATTGGGATTTAGTGGACAAGAGATTTTTTTTGTACTAGAAGTAACCCCTAGAGATCTGCATGATAAAGGTGGATTTGGAGCACCAAAAATTTCCAAAAGTAAAATTGCCAAAGGGGAAACAATTGCCGAAGGACTAGTTCAATTTGTTTCTACTCACACTTCACTTCCACAATCTCACATTAATAGACATAAGAGGTTTTCTACAAGAGGCTGAATAACTACAAGATATCAGTGAAAAATAGAAACCATTACAAAGAAGAAAAAGATTATGGCAGCTCAAAGTGTAAAGGAATTATTTCCAAAATTCACCCCTCCATGTCCATTTTTAGGTAGGACCATGACTTCAAGTAGTTCATTTTCTCAGGTCAAGCATTTGATTATTCTAGGAATCCAAGGTTTTAATCATACACAATTTGAAGCTGAGATGCAAAAGAAAAGAGAAAAGTGTAAAGAAGGAAATAAGCAATTGTAAGAGCAAATTTCTATAACTTCAGAGCCTACAACAACCAGGGTGCTTGCTACATTTTTTATAGATAAATAAACCTTGGAGTAAAGAATTTTAGTACCAAGAGTGAATAATAAACCAGAGCATTAGATGGATCTATCTGAATATGATGTGAGCATTGTCCAAATGGATTTTTTAGGAATGAAAAATACTGACAAAATCAATGTATCAAAAAGGAACAACCAATTGGTGTACATGTCATTGTTAAAGCTACATGAAACCAAAACTCAATTAGAGACTCAAATAGATAAGCTCAAGAAAGACATAGCAAATGAGAAAACACAAAGGAAAGTAGTAGAAAACAAGTGTATGAATTTAGAGAACAGGATAATAATATTTGGCTCTACATCTTCAAGCCAAGATAATGACCAAGCACAGAAGGAACTGAAGGCAAAGTTAGATGAATTGAATAATAATTATGAAAATATGAAGAAGAAATATGAAGATGAAAGAGCCCACAAGAAAAAAGTAGAACAAAACCTAACACAAGCCAATGTAGCAAAGCATGAAAGCAATAAAAAAGGAGTACAATTACAAAATGAGATTAACAATTTGAAAGATGCAAATGAAAAGTTGACTAAAGCCCTAATGAAAGAAAGGGATGAAAATGAGTCTTTTACAAAAACACTATTTGAAGTATGTAGTCAAATAATAAGGCATATAGAAAAAAAAGATTTGGGGGGGAATAATAAAGATGGCCAATCAATTGATTCAGTTTTATTCATTATTGGACAAGGTGATGGAAAATTTTAAGAAGCTCAAAAAATATGTCACCGACAATAGAGACTTGTAATCAGAAGAGAAAACTATTGCTTAGATCTTGCAAAACGTATACATAGGTAGTGATAGTGAATTGGCATCAAAATATATTGAGAACTGCATTGATACCTCAATAAAGGTATAAAATATAATTCATAAATGTTATAATCTATGTGAAACTGAGGAATATCTAGATTAGGTGGAAATAAGGTCGCAGGGCATGCATGAAAAAGTTTAATTATTCATAAATCCTAGTTTGTCGAAGCCTTTTGACACATATGCAAAATACATTGGCAATACTCATTTTCAAAAAAAGATGGAGGAGAAGATGAGGAATGATCTAGAGAAGATTCCACCAAATGTAGATGAGCCAAAAGTGTTGGATT
The DNA here is from genome assembly GCF_030272615.1 of Cryptomeria japonica. Classification (NCBI taxonomy): domain Eukaryota; kingdom Viridiplantae; phylum Streptophyta; class Pinopsida; order Cupressales; family Cupressaceae; genus Cryptomeria; species Cryptomeria japonica. The sequence continues at coordinate 145,863,383 of NC_081408.1, read as the reverse complement.
CAATCAAACTGCTCATATCATTGAATGAATCATTGATTAATACATTCCAGTCAACATTATCTATCTATTATGAATTGTCAACAAAATTGGAAGTCGGATATAATAAGTTTGAACAACTTCTAATTCCATCAACTCAACAGTGGAGCATGCTAAAGAAGCTACTTGGATGACCCACTTTTAGAGGACCAATAGTTACCAAGTGCTGGAATCTAAGAACTTTGAGAGGGGGGTGAATCAGTGTTCTACCGGTAAAACTAATTCTAAACTTATTGCTTATGAACCGGTTAACAGTAAAGAAAATTAAAGTGCATAAACCAAATAACACATAAAGAAGCACAACCATAACACCAGTATTCATATGCGGTAAACTCTGCAAAGGAAAAAAACATGGTGGGGTTGAAACCCACAATATCTATATACTTGATCAAGGTATATAAATATTACATAGAGGGGATTGCACATACAATCAGGCTAACTGCCTAGAGCTCACTTCTCAAAAATAAGTCTCATTGACTTACACAAAACTACAAAGTGATTACAATAAAAAATAAACTTATAAATTCTATCTGACCATGCTAGATAAGTTCTAGTTCAAGCTTTGTTTTGATTAATTAGAAACAAGTTTTTGAAAGGACCCCGAAACCTTGTTACAAAGTAGGAGAAAGTTAAAGCATAAAAGAGGCATAAAACAATAGTTCCTGATCACCCACACATAGAATAGTTCCAAATCAAAACAAAAAAGGAACACAAGACAAGGGAAGCAACACTAGACAACCAAAGGAAAGCACAAAGACAACACAAGGATAGCTAAATGTTTCTCATAAGTTCTTCAACATGAACCACCATCTGCTTCATATTGATCATATAATTTTTCATTTCTTCCAGCTCTTTTTCCTTGATATCAACCTATTTTCGAGTGTTGGCCCTTGTTCTTTTTTTGTGACCCTTCTTCTCCATCTGATCCTTATCATCCTCCTTACCTTTAATATGTTAAAATTTGTTAATCAGGATGTTAACATGGTCAATAGTGGCCTTAAGGATGTGGAAGTTTTTCTCAGCAATCCTCTTCATAGTAAGCTCCATCTTATCCACTCTATTGACTAGATTGTTCAGGTTAGTATCCAGACCCTTAGCATCTTTGTTCCCTTCCAGTTCCTTCATCTTCTTTTCCATTTCTAGAATTTTACTAACCATAGCCTTAATTGCTTAAGCCTTGTTAATAGAAACCATTAATTCTTTTATGTTTGCAAAGAGAGGCTTCTCACCCATAGTAGCCTTTTTTATCGCATTGAGTTCAGTCTTCAGGTCACTAATCTCTTTCGCCATTTTACGAATGACCTCACAAAAACCCTTGATGTTGTCATTACCAATGTCACCATGATAATCATTTTGATTTCCCATGTTGTTCTTCTAACCCTCATTTTTCATTCTTTGTGTGCTCAAGTTCTCCCCATGATCACCATCCAGCATTTCATCTTCCTCCATACCCTTCTTATTATTGGTTTTTTCAACATCAGTATCCTCATTAGAAGAAATAATAATCTTCCTTTTCACCTTGTTTATCCCCTTACAAGTCTTCTTGGTCCTTTAGGTATGCTTACCCATACCTGTTCTCTTCTTTCTTTTTATGAATTTATCATCAAAAGACTCATCCTTAGAGTCTGAAAGGTCAGAATCCATAGCAGTCCCCTTGCTCTTTCCCTTGGTCTTCCCCTTGTTGCTGAAATCCTTAGACTCACCTTTAGTTTCAGAGTAGATATTGAACCCACTATTCTCACTTTTAGTATCATCATACCTAATTTTTTTGCCTTTACCAATGGGTTTCTCAATAGGTTTCCCCTTCAATGGCTTATAAACTAAAACCATTAAACCATGGTGGAGGGCATGGTCTCTTTGAGAGTCTTTTTGTACTTCTCTAATAGTATGATCCATAGAGAAAGAAAGATAGTAAGGCAGATTGACCTTGTCACCATGACGAAAGTGATTAAAAAGCACAAAATGATGCCCATAAGCCCTTGTGAATCTCTCGTCTAGAGTAATATAGCTGATGGTGGCAAATAGCACAAACCTCCATGGCCTGCAAATATGCTTAGGGGAATGGTAGGGATTATCCAACTTCACCAATTTCCTTTTTTGTCCATCAGTGATAGTAAACCTATATGCAGCCTTGTCAGACACACTTTGATCTTTGTAAATTTAATACCTTCTTTAACCACACCCGTAGCTTCAGTAATGACATCTTCATCCACCTTCTTCATCTGGGTACCGACAAGAACCTTACCATTCTTCCAGTTTTTCATGAAATGCTTAGTGTCAGTAGGGTCTTTTCCATAGAGCCTTTCCATAAAAACACTCAAGCCTCCCTCTTGAATAATCTCCCAGACTTCATTGTTTTTTTTCCAGTTCAAGCAAGAAGCTAGTTCAAACCTCTTTTTATTACGTCCTGTATTACCCTTAATTTCACAATTCTTCCTTATCTCAGCTCTATTATTTTCTCTATGATCCCTATCAAGAAACCTAACAATTTTTTTGTTGTTATGAAGAACAACCCAAAATCCATGCAAAGTAAATATGATATGACTAATAATAAAACAAGCCTCACCATTGTAGTGAACAATCATATAAAAATGAGGAGAAGGCATTAGAAATTGTGATTAGCAAAGACACATTGCTTTATCTGGATATGGTCCAGTTCAATCAAAGATTTTTCCTCACACTTGAGATTTCTCTCACCATAAAGGGCAATGATTTTGTCAAATTGGCAAGCTAGGATTGTAGCCCAATCAGCACACTTATTGTCTTCTCTATATACATGTGTGAAAATACACATTTCAAAAGTTTCACTAATTTCCTTCATAGTTTTGATGGCATTGTGTATAGACCAAGATGAAGGGAAAACATTATTCAAGCAATTAATAATGTTCAAAGAATCACCTTCAACCCAAACTTTAGTGTAATTGGAATCCTTAGCAAGAACCAACCCATGATAAGAAGTAATGGCCTCGACAACATAGTTGGTTTGATTAACTATAGGAATACATTTAATAGCTTTCCATATTCCCCCTTCATCCCTTAAAACCACACCGCACCCTGCATTTCCAGGGTTACCCTTGGAAGCTCCATTGAAGTTAATTTTCATCCATCCATGAGGGGGGCATTCCCATCTTGCCTCCTCTCTAGGATTATATTGTATGATGTCACTCCCCTTTATTCTCCAATTCTTGAAAATGATGTTATCACCTTGGTCTTTGGGGTTCCTTATTCCACTAGTGATGTAGAGGTTCTCCACCATATGTCTTTTGATTTTCTCAAAAATAATTTGAGCTTTTGAAGCCTTAACCATGAACACTCTATCATTTATTTCTTTACAAATTCCCTAAAAAATATGAGGTAAAGCCAATCTCCATAACAAAGTAATTGAATTGTTCTTCGAAGGGTGGAACCAAGAATTAAAAACATCTTGGACAACTTTAGGGAAGACCCATCTAACATTTAAGTTGTCCAGACATCTAGCCCAAATATCAATAGAGAAGGGACAATGGATAAACATGTGATTAATAGTTTCCTCATTCTACATACAAAAATGACAAATACTAGGCAGACAAAAACCTCTAGTTTTGAGATTGTCAGTCGTCAGGATCTTATTTTGAAGGACAGTCCAAAAAAAAATATTAATTTTTGGAATAAGTCCTTTCACCCAAGCCTTAGTCTAGCAAGGACTCTCCTGACTAGAATATTGCTGAATATAAAGAGAGGAGACAAAAAATTTGCCATCAGTAGTATGCTTCTAGATAAGTTGGTCCTCGTCATCAACCACCACCATAGAATTCATAATTTTATTTAGATGCTCAAGGGAAGGATCAACAAAGGATAAGTCCTTCCACTGGCCTAAATTCTAGTAGTCAGCCACAGTAGTACCAAATTTTTCCTTACACTGATCCTGAAACTTGCCCCAATAAGGATTGTCACTAATGGGAGAGTCTAACAACCAAGTGTCTTCCTAGAATTTAATGAAATTACCCTTCCCCACCTTCCATTTCACTCCTTTGACTATTATATCTCTAGTTCTAGTGACATTTATCTAGATGTTGGAACCAATCAGAATATCTTCAGCCTTGAGGAAACTATGAAGGGTAGGGAGTTGTCTTTTATGCTTATTGTCCAATATCAATTTCCATTGTCCCTTAGTATTATATCCTCTCCATATCTGCATAGCCATTAGAAGCTCATTCATATCTCTGATTCTTGTAAGTCCAAGGCCTCCTTTTCTTATAGGTTTCTACACTTTATCCCATGCAATCAAATACATTCTATTATTTTCCTCAACCCCAGTCCAAAGAAAGGTTCTTTAAAATTTTTCAATAGCCTCCACAAACTTAATAGGGATTCTAAAAAGACTAATAGCATAGAGAGGGATACTCTGAAGAGTAGATTTCAAACGTTGGACCTTTCCCGCTTGGTTGAGCAAAGATCCTTTCCATCCAGCTAACTTCTTATGAAATTTATCCACAAGAGCACCCCAGAAGGTATCCAGAGGCACCTCACATAAAGGAAGCCCAAGATAGGTGGCAGGGAGATTCCCAACTTAGCTACCCAAAATGTTACTAATCTTTATCTGTCTTCTCTCCAGAGTGTTTATGAAATAAACAAAACTTTTACACCAGTTAATCAGCTAACTAGTAGCAATCCCATATCCGTCCAAAGATTTCTTTAAGCTTCTAGAATCTTTCACAGAAGAAATATCCATAACAATTGAGTCGTCCACAAATTGCTGATAAGAACAAACTTGGTCAGCAAATGAAGGTTTAAGCCCTCTAAACTCTCCCTTCTCAACTAGTTTTCCAATAAATCTACCCAATCATTCTGCCATGATTATGAAAAGAACAGGGGAGAGAGGGTCCACCTGTGTGAGACCCCTAGAGGACTTGAAAAAGGGAGAAGGGGGCCCATTGACCAACACAAAAAAAGTAGAGGAAACCAATTGCATAATTAGAATGATGCTTGTAGAACAAAATCCAAAGGTAGAAAGAACAATCTGCATAAAGCCCCAGTCAACTCTATCATAGGCTTTAGATAAGTCAAGCTTTAAAAAGAAACCTTCTTTTTAGCCCTAGAAACAAAATGAATGTTCTCATGGACCGTGATTATCGATTCCAAAATTTTCCTCCCAAGGACAAAACCACTTTTTTGGGGAGATATGATAGAGGGGAGAAAATTTAGAATTCTAGAGGTCAAGATTTTAGAGATAATCTTATACAAATAATTGAAGAGGCTGAAAGGTCTAAAAAGATCCATAGAGTCAGCTCCCATCTTCTTGGGACTAAGAGAAATCAAAGTACCATTCAATTCTTTCAAAATTCTCCTAGCACTGAAGAATTCTTTCATAGCATGGGAAACATCCCTTCCAACAATATGCCATTACATTTGAAAAAATAATATAGGGAAACCATCTAGGCCCGGGGCCTTATTACCTTCAAAATAGTTGACAACTTTCAAAATCTCATCATTAGTTGGGATAGTAGTAAGATAGGAGTTCTGATCAGCATTCAAGGTAGAAGGGATGTAGTCCATAAGGTCCATTTGTTCTTGAAGGTCCAGAATCTAATCAACATCCAAGATAGAAGGGATATAGTCCATAAGGTCCCTTTGCGCTTGAAGGTCCAGGTTCTAATCCTTACTCATAAGATTGGAGAAGAACTCTAGGGTAGTCTTCCTTATAGAATCTTCATCTTCAATAGTTCTACCATTGAATTTAAGCTGAGAGATCCTGTCAGTAGCCTAGTGTTTCAAAGTGGACATGTGAAAGTATTTGGTGTTTTTATCCCCCTCCTTCCACCAGATATTTCTCAACCTCTATTTCCTGAAAGTTTCTTCTTTGGCTATGATGTCATGATATTTCATAAGAATCTCGTCTTTAGCCTCTCTAGAGACATTGTTATAGCCATTATTTTGAATCTCATCTTGGATATCTTTCAGATCTAAGAGAATGGTGGCTTTGGAGACAAAAATGTTCCCAAAGGAGTCCTTATTCCATATTTTAACATTGTCTTTCACAAACTTCAAATTTTTGACCACCTTATACATAGTATTTCCTTCAACTCTAACTTGCCACCATTCCTTGATTTTGCTTTCAAGGTATGGGTGTTTGGTCCACATTCTTTCAAATCTATAAGGGAAATTCCTCCTTCCCTCCTTAAGATCAACAGTAAAAGATATGGGATAATGATCTGACTCGGCCCTGATATAAGTAGATAAAGAACAAAAGTAGGAATTAAACCAATCATGAGAGATTAAAGCTTTATCAAGCCTGGCCTGAATTAAGTCTTCACCACTCCTTCTATTGGTCTAAGTGTATTTAACCCCTTGCAAGTCCAGATCATGGAGAGCATGGTTAATAATGAACTCCATCAAGCTTTGTTAACCCTCTCTATGTACCAGTTTGCTGATGCTCTGTTCTGATATCGGTTGAGGTTGCACACATGAAACTACACACTAGAGCTTCCTTTCACTGACCAAAATTCATACCATCAATCAATTATTAATTCGCAACCAAAATTGCATTCCAAATCATATCCAATCCATCGGTAAAAGATCTCCTTAAATACCCTTATAACTTTTGAATATGTCAGCCTTAATGAAGAATTATAAAACTGTTGGTTGTCAAATCATAAGGTATGTCATGCATAATCTTTATGACCATGTTGGCCTTCACATGCTAGAAAAAATTCCATGAAAGAAATAATCATGGCCACAAAATATATTAGTTGGGTCCCATCCTTAACTAGGTTCCAAAAACATGTTATTGGGATCAGGACTTAACTAGTTGTAAAGCAAGTGAATATACTAGTTGAGTATAGTGAATATCAGTTAACTGAAATAGAGAAAAATTATAGACCAATGAATTTTGAGAGAAGATATAAACACCAGAACATGATTTTCTAGATGAGTTTCCATCAATGACAACCCTAAATGCCATTTGTCTTACTTGATGAGTTTCAATTGTCAACAATCTCCCCCTTTGGCATTGATGGCAACACTCATGTGAAAAATGACCATCCCTGAATCTGTCTTTAAATCTGCTCCTCTTGAGCTATACATTCCTACTAAATACATCTGATATACTCCCCTTGAGTGATATATACATTTTTCACTTTATTCCTCCCCCTTTGACATCAATGAAAAAGTGAGGTGCCCATAAATAAATTTTGTACAAAAATATACATGCATATAGGTTATATACAAGCTTCAAGATATCTACATACATAGTCTTAAAAAATGCAAATTAAGTGTCCAAACCTTGCTTGAGAGAGTCAAGAATGGAGGCTAATCCATTCAAGAGATTGGTGTAATATTCAATTGCCTTTGATTCGGTGGTATCCTCCTTCTTTATATTAGAAATACATTCAGTCTTATGAAATAATAGATTATCCAACCAGGGACCTATGAAATTCCAGAGCTTAGTTTCTCTCTTTATTATACTACCCCTTTCCTTTTCTAATTTTAAAACTTCATCCATGACCGCAAAAATTGGACCATCTGAAAAACTAGTTAGATTAACTGTCGGGTTGTATGAATTAGAAATCTGAATCAAGTTATTTCTACAATCTAAGATCTACTTATCTATGGAAGCTGTAAGTTTTGTAAAATATAGACAAGTTTTGTAAACTTTACCTCCCTCCATACTGCATCAATGGATTTCAAGCAAATTTGGAGTTTACCTTTCTTAGATGCAATCATTTGCAAGAATGTTTGTTTTTGGGCATCAAAAAATTTGTCCTTAGCCTCAGTTATTGAAATCTTGAGAAAAGAATCATAATGCTTAGGAATAAAATTAATAATCTCCTCCAATTCATCGGATGAGCTTGTGCTCTCCTGAGCCAGGAATTCAGGTACCAATCAGTTCAAAACTTTAAAATTGTGCTTAATTCAATCTTTGACTTATGACTCCTCCTAATCCTATTCTTGGGTTGCTTGAGCCTAGAGTATTGCTGCCACCAAAATTTTCTTTTTCACAGACATCTTGTGATAAGGATTGTAAAAAATGATAGAAACTTGTGACATATTTCCTTTGACTATGGATGAGGTGTCAATTGACAAGACGAAAGAAAATTTTGTCACAGTTTCCTTGCCTTTGTCTATCGGAGATGTATCCTTTGAATCCTTTATTTCTAGTGCACTGGTGGCTTCGCCACATGGTGCCTTATCTTGATCCTATGCATCCTCAGCAACCTTATTGTCTGTATCCTTATCCTTATCAATATTATCTTCTATATTTTGTACATATCTCTCGGGGTATCCTTTGCTACAAATTTGGACTCAGTAGTCAGTATAGTAGTATCTGGTGGAGTGCTAGCTAGTTGCTCAATATTTACATTTTGTTCCTCTATATCTATCAGTTGTTTGTCCCCTAGTAACTATATATTTTGTGACTATACAAAACTGGGGCTCAATTCATATCCCAAACTCAAAAGAATTTTGACCCAAATATCTATTGTTGCCTTCCTGATTTACTCAAACCTTTCTAACATTAAATTATTTATTTGGTGCTTAGGATTAAATTATGATGCACCTTTTTTATCTATTAAATCTGTCATCTCTAGAGGGGTTATTGTTGGACAGAGATTAACCAATTTTGTTTCTTTTATTTGTGGGTCCAAAGTTTGAGCATGTAATATCGTGGCCTCTAGCTTATCATATAATTCCTTTGGAAAAAATTTCTCTAACTCAATCAATTCTCTACTAAAAGAATCAAGATATAAAAGAATAGCTTCCTCAATCTACTTCTTATCCTTCTCAACAAATTCATCAAAGAATATAAAAGTATAGTCTGAGTTACCATCATTAATAATTCGATCAATTATGTCCTGAGTATCTAATTTCTTCTTACCGTTTCTTCTCTTGGCTTTTGGTTTAGGCTGCTCATCAGACTTTGGTTTGCATTTATGTACAATGGTAATCTTTGGTGTCTTTCATTGAGGCTCCTTATCTAGTTCTTTCTTTTTCTCTTCCTTCTTCTCCTTGACCACCCTTGCAAAAACTTCGTTCTTCTTTGGAACTTCCTTGATGTCTTCATCGGATTTGGTTTCCTCAGAAGAAACTATTATATATTTCCTAGTCACCTTCTGTTTTCTCTTTACTGGTTTAGTTGGCTTAAGATTGGTTGGCTTTCCTAATGATGCTTTCGATTTCTTGAAAGACTCAGTTATTACAAGGACCACATTGGGAGCGGCTTGAGTTGCCTTCTTTTCTTCCCTCTTTTCCTTCCTTTTTTATTTCATTTCTTCTTTCCTCTGAGCTTCAAGGATTTTGACCTTTTGTTCTATTTTATCCCTTTCATCTCCTTCACTTATTAGGGTTTCTTCTGCAACCTTAGTGATCTTTCTTCTAATTGCCTGTGTAACCTATTCTTGGTGAACCTTTAGCCCTTTCTCCTAGGATGTGCCAAATTTCTCTTCTTTTTCATCAACTGATGCTTGTAGTAGATGTTGAGCATAAGCATCCAGTGTGGCCTCGTCTACCTCATACCCCATTATTATATTCCAGACTTTTCTAGGTTGGACTGCTTCCATCATACATTCATCTTTATTTACCATAAAATATATAGTATCCTTATATTTATCTACTATAGGTTTAGGAATTCTAGCCCTATTTTTCATTTCCTCTTGAAAATTTTTGAACAATTCCCATAAATTATCCTTTTGTTGCTTATCTCCTAATTGGCTATCCAAAATTTGGGCTATCCGAGTGTCTGTCAGGCGATCAAAATCCCACTCTATCTTACCAAAACTAGGAACAATATTCAAAAAGTAGAATGCCAAATAAATAACAAAGGAGGAATGAGAGCTCTATTTATAGGGAAAATAGGGCAATGGAGGGTCAGGATTGAAGGAGTTAATCAAGGGTCGGGATTGAAAGTTATCAATCCATGTTTACAATTCTCACCAATGAAATGGTGAAAGTTGTCAACATAAGACTGCTTGAGAGGAGATGTAAGAAGCATTAAATACTTGAGAAGACCTCATGGTTACCTTAGAAGGTAAGGGTTAAGGTTAGGTTAGGGTAATCCAATGGATAAAGCTTTTACCCAAAGGATAAAGTCTTGTACAAAGGTTAAAGGCATAACTATGGTCAAAGAAATGAATGCTTGATGAGACCCCTGGGTTAGAAGAAGGTTAAGTTATTCAAAAAGTCTCTAACCATGCCACTAAGGGTTAGTTAACCATTAATGGTTTGAAGACTTTGGGGACAAATTTGTAAGAGTCCTTCCAAATTTGGGGGTATTCAACAAGTTAGCTTTTGAAGGCATAAAGGCTTTAATGCCATTTAAAGACTTTACTCCAAATTTCAGATGTGACCTCAAATCTAGGGAAATGGAATAATTGATGGGTTTAGGCTAATTGATTAGGATTAGATAGATTCTAGAAGAAATTAGGAATAGGTTTAGCATGCAAGTGGGAGATGTAGGAAAATACAAGTGGATGAGGGATAATAGGATTAATTAAAATAAATAACTTTATTTCAATTTGGTTTGTAAATTGGGGATTAAATAAATTAGATTTATTTAATTGTGGTAAAACTATTTAATTAAATGTGAATTTAATTAAAAAGTAGAGAGAAGGGTTTTAATTGAATAAAATGATTTATTCAATTAAATGATGCAAAGGGCTTAAGTGAATTTAAATAAATCAATTGAATAATTTATTAATTAAATAGAAGAATGTGGGTGATTTAATTAAATTAGATTTAACTAAATAGAGGAATGAGAATAAAATGAACATTAAATATTCATTTAGGAATATGGTCATTTTTATACGTCTACATTTTGCCCCTCTTTGAAGTGACGTGTGTGCATATGTTGATTCAAAGAAAATGATGTGTCGTTATGATTTGGTTATGATCAGTGTTTATGTCATTTTGAGATTTTCATGTCATGCCCCAAATTTGATAAATGATGTTGATAATGCCCCCTCGGGAGATGAATCAAAAATTTTAAAAGTTGATTTGTTTTGATAATTTTGATTGCATTTTAAATTTTTGTCTATGTTGAATGCGATAAGTTGATTCATCTCTTGATAATGATGTTTGTGTAGGAGTAAATGGGAGACCATGAGCAATTTACGCATTTGTCCACGCAACCCTAATTTTCATTTACCCTATAAAAAGGTAAAAAGTGATTTATTTTGTCTCATTTCTACTTGTTGACTTTGGAGAAGGTGACACTTGGAGAAAATACAAAAAAATGTCGATTCCTTTTTCTTCTCATCGATTCGAGCGTGTTCAGAGGTATTGGAGGCCCGCTACATATGGACCACCAGTAAGTCATCCTTTTTTACCCTTTTTGGATTTTTGCTTTGTCATTTTTTATCATGTTTTTGAATTTTTACACGTAATTTTAACAGTTTAGCGCATCAGGGGTAGACCGTAGTGCATATGATAGGTTGCATAGCGCATAGCATTTAATAAAATAGGGTAGCATCCAAGTAGATTAGGATAGCATAGTGGTAGGTTAGGGTAGTGCTTAGGGTTAGGTTAGCGCACCAGGAGCACAGGGTAGCGCATAGGGGGAAACAGGTAGCACGTAGGAAAGACCTAGCGCATAGGGCTAGCCGGGGCTCACATGGGTAGTATAAGATAGCGCATAGGTGCAACATAGCACATAGGGTTAGGTGTGCAATGCAGAGACCAAGTAGGATAGCACATAGGTGCCGGCTAGTGCATAGGGTGATTTGGGTAGTGCATTGATAAAATAGGGTAGTGCATAGCGAGTAGCTTAGCACATAGATAAAATAGTTTAGCGCATAAGCGGAAAAATTTGGGTAAAGTAAGATTTTGGATGAAGAAAAATAGGTAAGGGTTTGCCAGTTTTGCCGGGATGGGTGCGAATTGTCAGTCTGGGTGTCTGCTATCATTGTTGTGATAAGTTGTCCAATATGAGATCCGATATAACTTGATTTGATTTGCAATGTTTCAAGTTGTTTTGAATTTGATTTGATATGATGTGGTTTTTGATATGGATTTTTTGATATGAACTTGATTTGATTTGCATTGTTTCAAGTTGATATATATGTGGAGCTTGAGTTGTTTTACAAGCTGATATGGTTGTGGAAATTGAGTTGTTTTACAAGCTGATATGAATGTGAGATTTGAGTTGTGTTACAAGTTGATATGAATGTGAAACTTGAGTTGTGTTACAAGTTGATGTGATTGTGAAACTTGAGTTGTGTTACAAGTTGATATGATTTGATATGGAAATGGATTTGATATGATGTGGAACTTGATTGGATTTTCAATGTTTCAAGTTGGTATGAATTTGATTTTGATATGAATTGATTTGATGAGGAAACTGATATTGGACTTGTTTTGTTTGTGATAGGAGCACATTGGAGTTGTTCAGTCGTGAGAGTGATTTCCGAGACCGTGGTCATCAATACCATGATTGATGTAGGCTAATAGGGATATTATTAAGAGGTGTGGCCTATCCTCTTTGTTAGAGATGCCCCAGTTTATCATTAACCGGGGTTTATTGACAACATTGGTTGAGAGGTGGCATAGCGACAGCAATACCTTCCATTTGGTGATAGATGAGATCATAGTGACACCTGAGGATTGCTACCGGATTCTATGGATTCTTGTAGTAGGTGCACTTTTTCCTTATGAGAAGATGGAGGAGGGTGGGATAGAGGCACTTCGTCGGATTTTACAGGATGACACAGTTTATGGATATGAGATCCCTCAGTAGGAGTTCATTGATTTGGATTACACGCCTCTACCATCGATGCTGGCAAGATTCATAGGTGGTTTCTTATGTCCTGATCATAGGTCGAAGGGACTAGCAGTAGGATGGGGGTTGGTTCTGGAGGACATGGTGACATAGGGTCGCCGATTCGCATGGGGGTCAGCTATGCTAGCCCACGTATACTTGGATTTGCATCAGTTGGTGTACTTGGGGTATAGTAGTCTATCCGTCGGAGTGACATTACTACAAGTATGGGCATGGGAGCATATTCTCGTAGCCAAGCCACTAGCAGATAGAGATAGGCTTGCTAGGTGTGCATATGCATACGGATATTGAGGGATAGTTGTCCAATGTAAGCTAGGCAAACTACAACATTGGAGGAGAGTTTTGGATTATATTAATACAGTCATCTGGCGACCGTACATGGAGTGCGAGGTATGGGTAAAGGATGGTATGGAGATGCCCTATGTATATATGTCCCAATTTTTGATAGGACAGACACCCTTTTTCATTGAGAGATTCTTGCATAGTTGAGTGTTGTGGTAGTATGGGCATCAGTAGGGAGTTCCATAGGGAGCATGCTTGTATGCTCTACAAAGATAGGATTTACCAGAGTGGGGACCCACTATTGATAGTGCGGTGGTAGTTGAGGAGTTATTTCACTTAGCCAACCAGATATGGGACTACGCCTATGGGGTAGTGGATGCAGGGATGACAAAGGAGTTCACTACACTATTTGCGATACATGCAGTGGCTAGGATATTTGATCCAGTGGAGATGATTCCTACTTTTGATGATGATGAGGATGATGAGCAGCCCAATAGGCTAGGGAGATGAAGAGAGGATGGAGAGGAGCTAGATGAGGAAGGTGGGGATGGTGGAGGGGATGATGGTGGTGATGGGAGAGGAGGTGGTTGAGGTCGACGAGGGGATAGAGGGAGAGGAAATTAGGGGAGGAGAGGAGACCGGGGTGGAGGTAGGGATGGTGTAGGTGATGGTGGTGACCGAGGGATTTGGGTGGAGAGAGTACTGCGATGAGCGGTGGTGGATAGAGGGAGAGGAGGTTTGGCTATTAGAGTTGGGGCTGAGGAGAGAGTAGGAGAGGTGATAGCAGCGATGGGAGGGATTGGTGAGTTTTGATAGCTAGCTCAGAGGATGAGGTCTGATGTATTACCTCCACTAGCACTGAGGATAGGGGGAGGGATAGGGGGTACTACCTCACAGGTACCCATCTAGATGTATATTCTAATATACTGGGAGGATGCATAGATTAGGTTGCTGCAGTTATCAGTGTAGCACCTACAGATACAACTACTGGCACATCAGCGATAGATTACACAGCTGACCACAGAGTGGGATACTATTTTGGAGCAGTTGGGTTGAGCCAAAGCTTGAGCAGAGGTTTTGGAGAGAGTGGCAATGGGTGGCCCAATGAGAGACACCTTGAGAGAGTTGGCTTTGAGATCCAAGGAGGCGGAATACTACCAGAGGCATTATGAGGATGCGGTGCCCAAGGAGTGCTGAGTGCCAAGTTTTACTGCTTCTACATCCAATCAATCCAGAGAGAATGGGTTGAGGACAAAGAGAAGAGGCATGACAAGGCCTTCTAGATAGGATCCACCTGGAGATCTAGGTGCTGGGACATCTGCTGTGAGATTGTCCCCCTCAAGAGATAGTCATACCTAAGAGACATTGTCTCCATTGTATTTTGATCATTTTGTTGTATTTGGCACAGACATGACCCATTTTGTAGATATATATATATATATATATATATATATATATGACACCATTTTCTTTGATCTTCATGTGATGTGTTATGGATGATGCTTTCTATATGATTTTGATTAGGCTATGATGATGATGCAATGCTTAGATGTATGTGTTTTGAGATACGATGAATATGATGTGATAATGCATTTATGAGATGTATGATAATAATATGTTGTGAGATGTATATTGAAAATGAGATGCATGATAATAGTATGCTATGAGATGTATCTTGAAAATGAGATGTATGATAATAATATGTTGTGAGATGTATCTTTGAAAATGAGATGCATGATAATTATAATGTTGTGAGATGTATCTTGAAAATGAGATGCATGATAATGATAATGATATGATGTGAGATATATCTTGAAAATGAGATGTATGATAATAATACTAATATGATACTAATGCAAGATAAAAATGATATGCAACTTAATTTTGAGCATCCTCATTCTACGTTTGTCATCCCTATATAGTCACATGTTATTTCTTTCTTTGTAGGTATCATCATTGAGCATTTGATTTGTTGGGATATGTTGAAAATTTATACAAGAATAATGGTATAATTGAACCATAATGACCTGAGAAAAATTTACATGATTGTTGATTTTGCAAGATGGCACAAGCATCAAGGTATAATTGAACCAAGATGACCTGAGTGTGCATTGCATATAAATAGATAAGATTAAACCATTTGTATGCACAAAGTGGAATCATGTCTTCAGTGATATGCTTTGAATCGTGTCTTGAGACAAGTATTTGCACAGTACAAATGATCGCCTCACAGATAGAAAACAATAAAAACTTGGAGTTCTCATGACTTTCTCTAGCTTGATGCATCATTGAGAAAATGTAGAGGATCCAATAGTTCGAAAAGTTCAAGTGCAAAATAGTCAAAAATTCTTGTAAGATGCAAACATTTGATACTTCAGAAAATCATCCATCATGTTTTGTGTATCCTTTTAAGTGATCAATGTTTGGTTTTGTGATTTGTTGATTTGTTTGCCGGATATGATTGTCTGAGTTTGCTACAAGTTTTGATGTTCTGACTGTACTACAAGTTTTGGTTAATGTTGCTCCTAGCTAAGTTTTCCTCTTAATGCGGATATGTACAGTGATTACCAAGCCATGGTGGAATACGGTGAAAGGATATGTGGACAAACCAAGATAGTGACTACGCTAAGTACGTCCTGGATAGTATGATGAAAATGGCAGGCAATAGTCAATAGTGCTGGATGGTTTATTAAGATAGATAGATAGAGGAGTTGTCTTCTTGCAATAGCGCTTGTTGCTAGGTTTTCACTAGTTGCTTTTATTGTACCTTTTTATTTTCTTTTTCTTGTTTTTTGATATTTTTGATTTTTTGACTGATCTATGCATTAGACTATTTAAGTGTAGTATTTCTTCAGACGGATGATGTTAGTTAGTTTATTGAGCACATCTCCTTCTGAAGTTGTTAGCTGATAAGCACCTGATCCATAGGCTGATATGATAACATAGGGACCTAACCAGTTAGGTTCAAATTTCCCTTTCTTTTCCCGATCTTACTGATTTCTAGGATTTTCCTTGAGTACTAAATCACCAATTTTAAACATTTTGGGGATGACCTTGTGGTTGTAGCTTCTGCACATGCATTGCTAATATTGTTTGAGGTGAGTGTAGGCACATTGGCATCTTTCATCTAGCAGTTCTAGCTCTTGCAGTCGGTTGACTCGATACTCTTCATCTGGAATTAGGTCTTTTAAAGAGACTCTAGGAGATGGAATTTCTACCTCCAGGGGTAAAATGGCTTTGGATCCATACACCAATGAATATGGTGTAGCTCCCATAGGTGTGTGGATGCTAGTTTTGTATGCCCAAAGTGTTGGATTGAGTTGTACATGCCAATCTTTGCCTGCATCATTTACTATTTTCTTGAGGATTTTCAATATTGTCTTGTTGGATGCTTCTGCCTAACCATTCCCCTGTGGATAATAAGGTGTAGAGAAATGATGTTGGATTTTGAATTTTTCACATAGTTCTCGCACATCTTGGTTCTTGAAAGGTCATCCATTATTTGTGATGATGGAACTTGGAATGCCATATCTGCAGATTAGATAATTAAGGATAAAAGAGGATATCTGTTTTCCAGTCACTGTGGTCATGGGGATGACTTCAATCCACTTGGCAAAATATTATGTTGGAGTTATAATGAACTTGTGTCTATTTGAAGATGAAGGGTGTATTTTGCTGATTAAGTCCAGCCCCCAATGGCAAAAGGGCTAGGATGTTGTGAATGGCTGCAACTCCTGTGCTGGTGCATGTATAAGATTGCCATGGATTTGGTATTTAGGACACTTTTTTGTAAAATGGTATGAGTCTTTTTCCACTGCTGACCAGTAATATCCCATTCTTAGAATTTTTTTAGCAAGAGTAGGACCACTTGAATGTGTGCCACAAATACCTTTGTGAAGCTCTTGTAAAGTAGAGTCAGATTCATTATGATCAAGGCAACAAAGAAGAGTACCATCTAGACCTCGACAATACAAAGTATCAGCAATGAGAGTATAATGGGTGGCTTGCCAGATAAAGTTTCATTTTTGGTTTTGAGATAGGTCAATGCGTAGGATATTTCTTTTGAGATAGTTGTATATTGGTCCATGTAAGAGAGAGTCAGAACTAGTCAAGACATAGATAACATGGGATTTGGAATGGTCATGGGCTAGGGAGAATAGTTGCTCTACCAAAAACTGGTAACGACTCTATTGCTCTAGAATTTGCAGTAGTGAAGTGATAGTAGCCATTGCATCGACTGCTTTGTTGTCCAATCTTGGGATTTGTTCAAAGGTGATGTGTACAAAATATTGTTTGAAATCATCCACCATTCCTTTGTATGGTAGCAACTTGTCATCCTTTGTCTGATAGTCATTGTTAATTTGATTGACGACTAGTTGTGAATCGCCATAGACTTTTAATTCTATGATTCTCCATTCCATGGCCAGCTTGATGCCTATAACCATTTCCTCATATTCAACAATGTTATTTGTGCATGGAAACATGAGTCTATATGATCTTGGTATGGTGTCCCGTTAGGAGTGACAAACAGAATGACAAAACCTAAGCCATGTTGAGTATAGGATCCATTAAAGTATAGGGTCCATTGTTTGGTGGAAAGAGAAAGAACATCTTTGTCTGGAAATTCAATCTCCATTGGTTGTTTTCTAGGTAGTGGTGCTTCATCTAGTTGATAAGAATTGCTTGTCCTTTGATAGCTTGTTGCTCTATGTAGTGGATATCAAATTCACTAAGAATCATAACCTACTTAGCCAATTTGCCTGTAAGAGCTTCTTTGCTGAATAAATATTTGAGAGGATCAATTTTTGCTATGAGCTTGATTGTATGTACTAGCATGTAGTGTTGAAACTTTTGAGAAGCAAATACCACTGTTAGACAAGTCTTTTCAATGAGTGTATAGTTGAGTTCATATCCATTTAATGTCCTGCTGATATAATAGATAGCTTGTTCCTTGCCTTGTTGATCTTGTTGTGCTAATAATTCCCCTAGTGATATATATGTTGTTGATATGTAGAGAATGAGTGGATTTCCTGCTATTAGTGGTACTAGAACTAGTGGGTTCATTAGATATTGCTTTATTTGATAGAACGATTCTACACATTTGGCTTCCCATCTGAATGGTACATTTTTATGTATCAAATGATTGAATGGTAGACTTTTATCTACTAGTTGAGTGATGAATCACTTGGTTCACTAGAGTCGACCTTGTAGAGATCTGAGATGGCTGATATTCTTAGGTGGTGGCATTTCCATTATGGCTTGTACCTTTGCTGGATCCACTTCAATACCCTTAGCTGAAACAATGTAGCCTAGTAACTTGCCTCATGTAACCCAGATGATACAATTCTTAGGGTTGAGCCTGACCTAGAATTTCTCTAATCTATCAAAAATCTTTCCTAAGATGTTTAGATGTTTTGCCTAGGTAAATGATTTAGCTAGTAAATCATCTACATAGTCCTCCATGAAGGTATGCATCATGTCATGAAAGATTGTTGTCATTGCTCATTGATAAGTTGCCCCTGCATTCTTTAAGCCAAAAGGCATGACATTCCAACAGTATGTGCCCCAAGGATAGGTGAACATTGTTCTATCTTGATCCTCAAGGGCTATCTTGATTTGATTATATCCTGAAAAAACTATCCATTAGTGATAGCAATGCATGGCATGCTGTGAGGTCTATAATTATGTCGATACTGGGTAAAGGAAAGTCATCCTTTGGACCGGATTTGTTGACATATCTAAAATTAGTGCAAATCCTGATGCTACCATTAGGTTTAGATACTAGTACGATGTTGGAAATCCATTCAGCATAGTCGATAGGTCGAATAAATCTGACATCTAATAGTTTCTTCAGCTCAATTTTGACCATGAGTGCTACATGTGGATTCATCTTTCTTAGTTTTTGCTTGACTGACTTAGCTTCTAGAGCAATGGACAAATGATGCATGATTAATTATGGATCAATCCTGGGCATATCTACATATGACCAAGAAAAGTTGATTTGCTTTTCTTTGAAAAATTGGATCCTTTATTTTGTTCATTTTTGTGATTGAGAGACTTGGCACTCCCCTGATTGCAGATCTCGTTACTTTGTTCATTGGTAGAGTCTATTTTTGGGTTAATGGTACATAAGTAATGGATAATGGATTCATCATTCAGGAAGATTGGTATGTCATGATTTTCAGGTTCGTCCCAGTCTATGAGGTCAGGAAAGATAAGTGGTAAGGAGTCATTAGGTGGATCCAGTTCAGCTGCTGTAAGTGTCAGGATGGAGGTATCATCGTGGTTGGCTGGGATATTAAAGAAGTTAAAAATTTTGTTGAGGTCTTCGATGGTATCATCTTTTGTGTAGACTTGCTCATAATGTCGTTGCTCATTTTTGTGGCGTCATAGATATTTTGTGGACCAAATTCAAGGAGTCTAGGTTTTGTGTTGTGTTCTTCTTGAGAGATGGGTGTATGACTATCATTTGCGGCAATATCTTTAGTAACATTAGAACAACTACCCCATTCATATTTATTTGAATCAATCTCAGATATATTATCCCAGATTCTGACAGTGTTGTGGATGGGTATGTTGTAGGGTGAAAACAAGTCTTTGATGATTGATACAAGTCTGATAGTTTTCTTTGATTTTGTGTCAGATCTTGCTTCCACTCTTTGCATTTGTTCATATACTATCTCTCCCTAGGGAGGAACGATGTTATTAGGAGGTGATTTCTCTTTTTTAGACATGGGTTCTTGAACATGATGTATTTATATAGTAGATGGTTCCTTCTTTTGATTGATGGGATCCTTTTGATGTTGCTTTCTTTCTTGGTACCTACGTTCCTTGCGTATTGTCTCTATGGATTCAAATAGTGCTTCCTACCATGAGTCCTCCTTGTATTTCTTCTGTGCCTTCCACTAAGGTTTTTGGTATTTGTTTGATGCCTTTCTGGGTGGTAGAGTGTGCTCATAGCCTAGTCCTGTTTTGTCTTTACTGAATTGTGAAGGAGGATCTAATGGTTCCGTGATGCCTTCCTGATGCTTTCCGATAGGTCCTTTGCCATTATATCCATTCACTGAATGATTAAGTAGCCTTTTCCATACAAGTGTGTTGGTATAGCTACCTCCATAGTAGCCACTTTTCTTTCTTTCTCATCCTTCTATAGCCAACTAAGGATGTCCTTTTCTTTGGATTCATGAGCTAATGAGCCTAGTTGAATAATCTTGCCATCAAACTTGGTGATGGGATGTGTTGCTTGATGTGTTGATGCTGAAGGTAGCCCATGAGATTTAGGTGATACTGGTAAGTGGGATAAACATAACGGCTCCAAAGACTATTCTCCCATGCTTTTCTCTTTGATTTTCTTTTTCTATTTAAAATCCATAGATAGTGATGTAGAATTTTCTTGTTGAAGATCTGGTGCTGAGTAACTTTGTTTTTCTCTATTATGTGGATCCAAGATATCTTGGGCTCCCCATACAATTACAATGTTGAAAAGGATTATGATTTGCTGCGATAGAAATTTCTTGTCCATTGTATGGGAACTTAACACACTGGTGATAAGTTGAGGGTACTACTTGCATTTCATGTATCCAAGGTCGACCCAATAAGATATTATATGTGAGCTCTATGTCTAAGACTTGGTACATAGTATCCCTTTGTATTGGTCCTACTTGAATTGGCAACATTACTATTCCTTTAGATGATCTCTCTTCATCATCATATGCTTTGATAGTGATATTTTTGCATGGATCAATAGATTGCTCAGAAAAGCCCAATGCACAGATAAGTTTCAAGGTACAGATATTGAGTCCAACTCCTCCATCTATTAATACTCTTTTTACTCGATGTTTGTAGACCAAGACTTCAATGTGGAGTGGAGTATTGTGTGGATGGCTCAATGAGATATTATCATGCTCAGAAAAGGTAAGGTTATGTGGTCCTGTCATATGAGCCACCATGGCTTGTAATTTGTTAGCATCCAGATCTTGAGGTACGTTTGTTTCAAAAAGCGCTTGTTCTAAGATGTCTTTATGTTTTGGCGAAAGTTTCAGCAACTCTAGTATAGATATTTGAGCAGGAGTCTTGCGCAGTTGACTGACTAGATCATATTGAATTTTGGGTATGGTGTTTGTTGTTGATGTATACCCCTTCAAGACATATTTTTGAGCTTTGGTTGTTACTTTGACAGATTCATGTTCACGCTTGTCTTTGATTGTGATGATGTTTACTTGATTATCCTCAACTGATATATGATTGATGGTGTTATCATATATATGGTTAATACGAGCTCCACGTGTATCATTTGAGGTTGAAGCTCCATCCTTGTTGTAGTTTGGAAAAGGATTCTTAAAGGCTCCATGATCACCATTTGTTTTGAGACCATCAACTATTAAATTGCCTCTATCAATCATGTCTTGAACAATGCTTTTCATTCTCATGCAATCATTTGTTCGATGACCCTTGTTGCAATGAAAGTCACAAAAGTGTGAATCATTCCACCAGGGTGGTTTGATTTGTGGTTCAAAGTTGTTGATTGCTGGTAAGGAGATAATTTTGTTTGCTAGGAGTTCTCTGAATGTTGACTCCAGTGATTGTCCTAGTGGTGTGTAAACACATTTTGGAAAGTTGTTGGTGTTACCTCATGAGTTTGTATTAGGTCCTTGATTGGTGTTATTGCTTTGAGTTTTTTGGCATTGGTTGCATTGTTTATGTTGTTTGTGTTAAGAGGATCTTGATTGGTATTGGGGGTATAAGTGTTAGTGCCTTAGTTACCACCCTTTTGATTTTTGTAGCTCAAGGATTACCTAATAAAGCCAACACTAGCTACATGGATTTTGGATCATTTGATTCATTTCCTCCTTCATTTCCAGTGTTTTTATTTCTAGTCTATAATCTAGATTTGTCTAATTTGTTGTTGTTTGGGTTGTTTTAGTTGGATGAACCTGTTCCTTCTTTGAAGAATTTCAACATTCCTTTCTTGACACATGCTTCTTCTACTTGGATGCCATTTTCAATCAATTTGGCAAAAGATGGTATGCATTGAAGTTTGGGTATGTAACTCATCTCACTATTCAAGTTGTCAATGAAAATTTCCATCTTTTCTTTTTCGGGCACATCTCAAGGATATCTCAAAACCATACGTCACCAACGTTGAAGGAATACCATGAATGTTTCATTTTTTTCTGCTTGGTGTTATAGACATCTAGCATAGTGATAGCATGTTGAATGTTGTAGGAATATTGAGTTATGAATCTGTTGACTAATTCATTGAATGATCTGATAGGAGGTGTGATTTTGGATAACCATTCCATTTTTTGGCCTCCCAAGCTTCTTGGGAATAACCTCACCAAATAGGTGTCATCATGGGCGAATTCAAGACTCATGGTACAAAATTCCTGAACATGATCATGAGGATCGCTTTTCCCATCATATTTGTCAAATTTGGGAATATTCAAGTTTGGGGGAAAAGGTATCATGTTTAAATGTCTGTCAAAAGGATAAGGACACATTTCAATCAAAGAGTACCGCATTGTTGTCCCTTGTTGCATGTCTTGCATTTGTCTTTGTAACATTTGCATTTGTTGAGTGAGAGCAATCAAAGGCACATTTGTTTGCTGAGGGAAGGGTTCTTCCCTTGCCTGATTTCTAAGTTGGAATGGTGTGTGTAGGGGTATGTTCTTCCCTTGCATGATTTCTAAGCTAGAGGGGTGTGTGCAGGGGCTCGGGTAAATTCTATTAAGGTATGTTCTGTTCAGGGTCACATGCTTCCTCTTCTCTTTGTCTTTCTTGATATTCATAATTTCAAGACCTGGTTCTAAACATGTTAGTATCAAAGTCTTCAGGGAGTTTTACTCCTTTGCTTGTGAGCATGAGTGGATATTTTTCTTTATCATTTTCCATGAGTCTTTTCACAAGTCTTTGAAATGAAGCACTTTCTTGGCATTCTTGAAGGAGTTCCTTAGAAATTTCATTGTCTTATAGATTTGGACACTCGAAGGGATTTGATAATCTTCGATCGATGATGGACTCTGGTTCATTTTGATTTGTTTTTTTCATTGAGAGCAAGTAACAATGGGCATCTAGTAAAAACATTATGTGAAAAAGGAAATGAACTCCTCTTTGATGTGTTGCTCAGGGGTTGGTGGTTCAAACCATGGTATGTTATAAGTGATGCACTCTTCAGGGAAGAAAGCTGAATTGATCTTTCCTCCTTGATTTATGCGTTGACTGAATGCTGATTTTTGACAGAATGCTCTACTCCTCAATGGTTCCTTGTCAAATTCGTTGGTTTTGTCTTGAAGATACAAGCAGATATGACGAAGGAATGTTTGATGAGATTTCAAGAGTTTGCGATTGATGTATAAAAATTTATTCCGTTTGGCAATTTTCAAAGAACTGGGTTGTTATTTCCTCAGCTTAGTGTTATGATAAATACTCTTTCTTCTCAGAATATGAGGATTAGTCATGCACAAGTGATCAATGGTTTCCTTTAATTTGTTTTGGAAACCCAAGTTTTACTTGATCAAATGAAGGTTTAGATGCCCCATCACGATGAAGTGCATCAAATGATATGGAATACGAGATTTCTTGATATAGAAACTCAATTTGACAACTTGGAGTTTAAAACAAGTGTGTTTTGATAGAAATCCATTTGATTTTAAGGACCTGTTTGATACTTGTGATGAGATTTCCTGATTTTGATAGGAGAGATGTGTGCTATCTTGCGACTAGTTTTCAAATTTTGGCAACTTTGTTTTATGGAGAACTTTCTTTGAGAATAGGTTTTGATACTCTATTTTGATTTTTTGTTTGATGAAATTGAGGCTGAGGAAGGAAAGCTTCCTAAATTTTTCTTAGATTTTTCAAAAATGGCCTCTGTTTTGCCCCCTGTTTTCTCAATTTTTGCTATATGCTAAAACAGATACCCAATGTGCTACTGAATTTATTCCATGCACTAAATAAAAGACTCTACGTGCTAAGTTTCACCCTACTACGTGCTAACTGGTTGTTTCAAATTTTTCCTTGGTCTAAAAAGTTACGCACTAATATAGGCTAGTATTGCACTGGCTAATGGTCTCTACGTGGTAAAGTTTGGTCTCTATGTGCTAAATTGATGCTTCAACATGCCAGACTATTTTCAAAAAGCACCAAGTTTAAACTGCTAGCTTTGGATTCCTATGAAGCGCTAATGTTAAGACTTAATGCACTAAGTTGAAGGTTGAATACGCTAAAAGATGGTTCCATGCGCTAAGAAGTTTCTCTTACGTGCTAAACTGCTCTGATAGTTTGACTTGATTATTTTTTTAGTTTTCAAGGATGATGGATGATTTTTTGAAGTAACAAATAAAAGCACGACACGAAAGAAGCAACCATTTTACTTAAACTAAACAGTGAGTGTGTGTTCTATGAGGATGTGTTTAAATCCCCAATATTTTAACAGTTTTAGATACAACAAGCAATTTAGTCAAACACTTTATTCAAGGGTCATAAGTAATATCATAGCCCATTAGTCTCGATACTTCTTTAGCTCAAATAGTTGTGTCACCCCGTAGGGGGCACCCATTTTTTTGCCTTTTGCCAGAAATTAACCCAAAGTGAATTGCTTCACAATTGAGTAGTTATCTTGGGAGATATATGGTGAGTGATCTTGGGGCAGATTCTTCCCCACCCTTGCACTATTATATTACAAATGTCAGGATACTAACTTGGCTCAAGGTTTCTATGCTAAAGTTTGTAATCAAGCTTCCTATTCGGCCATCAGTGATAAACTCCCTTGGGAGGCTTCCCAACCTTTAGAACAAAGGCTTTACGTATCTCAAGGATACTGGGGGAAGGCTAATCTCTGTGTGCAACCATTGAAAAGTACTTTCATCACTTTCAACTTATAGTGGGTTGGAACACTTGGCTTCAAAGTTGTTCCCCACTTAGGTCATTCCCTTCACACCGACCAAAAATGACTTTAAGAGTTTTTCAACCCCTCGGGAAGGTAGGCTTGCTAAAGGTTCTATTGCAATAACACTAAAAGCACAAGAGTGGTTTGGCGTTTTGATCACTGAGTTAAGGGGAGAGCATATACCTTCCACTTTCAAGACAAGGCAAACAAGTGTTGTTTTTAACTTTTCATTGCAATGATTTGTTAAGATCTATATGGACATGTTTCTCCACAAACATGATGTTTATTTTATCCCTTTAAAGCAATAATTTTCTGATCTAGAAAAAAAACCTAGTCAACAAAGCAACTTCGATGTTTCGTCAACAAAAGAAATCGATGAAAAGGGGAAGATCTTCCCTCTTTAGTTGTGACTGACTTTGGACATGTGTGATTCTTTTTACTTTGAAAAAACTTGAAGTGGATCCTTTTATGCACCAAAGGATGGTGAAGTTATTTTTTAAACCCTTTGTTTGCAAAAATGGAAAAATTGTTTTGTTCTTTTTAGAGCCCAAATTGAAAATTTTTCTCCTAGAAAAGCAAGAAAAGATTGTTTTTGTCATTCTTTTTTTAGCCCAAATAAGGTGAGTTCAATTTTATCTAACAATAATTAAAAAGACTCTAAATTATAACTAACTTAAATAAGTTAGTAAAAATTTAAACTATGTATAATTCTAAAAATAAAACTAAGCCCCTCCCTATAAGAAAATGACAGAAATCTTGCAAAATACTAAATTAAAATAGTTAGAAAGATTTTTGTTCTTGTGGACTTCTACAAGTCTAAGTTTTATCTTGGTTACAATTTTAATTGTTTCTTTCTGTCTATGATGCACTATAGAAAGGACTGTACGTGCTACAAGATAATTGGGATGCGCTATCGGACAAACCCGATGTGCTGAACTATTTTCTGAATGTGTTGCTATGTTATTTTCCTACGCCAAGACCTACATGAAAAATGTTAATAAAGTTTATGTGCTAAGTGATGGCTTGCACGTGCTGGGGAATGAGTTCCATGCACTAAATAGTGACTGGATGCGCTAGAATGTTTCCCAGATGTGCTAAGGGATGTTCCCCATGTGTTGATTCCTGTTTCTCGTGTATTTGCAAAAGTGATTATATTTGAAAACTGATCTGATTAATGGGGTAGAGCCCCACGGTGGGTGCTAGAAATTTATGTGGGAAAAGTGGGTCGATGAAACTTAAAATGTGAAAATTATGTTCAAGGGGCTTATCCACACACCCACAGGACTTCTTGGTGCAAGTTATGGAGTCATGAAGAATGAATCAACTTCCCAAGGTAGGTTCCATGGTTCTCTATCTCACAAGGTCCCTCAAGCCAATGTCTTTGCTCTCAGATCATTGACCAAAGTGACTTAGGGGTGACGAATGCAAGAACAAGGGATGCTTTAGATTAATTTTAACATGAAATGCATCCTATTTATGCATGATTCTATGAATTAATTAAGCTAGATTATAATATGACAAGGTTAGTAGCAATACTATCCTAACATGCTATACTAGTTGATAATTTAAGCTAATGATAATAGAAATATTCTAAAATGCTTATTAGATTAATTCCTATTAAAAAGAGAGGCCAGATGTATTGATAAAATTGAGCATAAGTGAGATACTAAAAGCTTAGATGATCTTTAAAATGGAGGAATAAGAGCTCTATTTATAGGGAAAATAGGGCAATGGAAGGTCAAGATTGAAGGAGTTAATCAAGGATCAGGATTGAAAGTTATCAATCCATGTTTACAATTCTCACCAATGAAATGGTGACAGTTGTCAATATAAGACTGCTTGAGAGGAGATGTAATAAGCATTAAATGCTTGAGAAAACCTCATGGTTACCTTAGAAGGTAAGGGTTAAGGTTAGGTTAGGGTTATCCAATGGATTAAGCTTTTACCCAAAGGATAAACGCTTGTGCAAAGGTTAAAGGGATAACTATAGTCAAAGCAATGAATGCTTGATCAGACCCTTGGGTTAGAAGAAGGTTGAGTTAGGCAAAAAGTCTCTAACCATGCCACTACGAGTTAGTTAACCATTAATGGTTTGAAGACTTTGGGGATAAATTTGTAAGAGTCCTTCCAAATTTGGAGGTATTCAACAAGTTAGCTTGTTGAAGGCATAAAGGCTTTAATGACATTTGAAGACTTTACTCCAAATTTGAGAAGTGACTTCCTCAAATTTAGGGACATGGGATAATTGATGGGTTTAGGCTAATTGATTAGGATTAGATAGATTCTAGAAGAAATTAGGAATAGGGTTAGCATGGAAGTAGGAGATGTAGGAAAATGCAAGTGGATGAGGGATAATAGGATTAATTAAAATAAATTACTTTATTTCAATTTGGTTTGTAAATTGGAGATTAAATAAATTAGATTTATTTAATTGGGGTAAAACTAAATTTAATTAAATGTGAATTTAATTAAAAAGTAGAGAGGGGTTTTAATTGAATAAAATGATTTATTCAATTAAATGATGCAAAGGGCTTAAGTGAATTTAAATAAATAAATTGAGGGCTTAAGTCAATTTAAATAAATAAATTGAATAATTTATTTAATTAAATAGAAGAATGTGGGTGATTTAATTAAATTAGATTTAACTAAATAGAGGAAAGAGAATAAAATGAACATTAAATATTCATTTAAGAATATGGTCATTTTTATACGTCTACAGAAATCATACAAGAGTTTTTTGTAAGCCTTGTTCTGGTTTGCACACATGCATTCATGTCCCCAATAATCTGATCGTGGATATGATTGAGTCTAACATACCTTGGAATGACATGATCTTGATTTCCAGATTCTTCTTCTTCACATTCTTCTCCTTTTGTTGGACCTCCTTGATTCAATTGAACTAGGGCTTGTGTGTTTTGTTCCTCAAATTATGGCTTCACCAGTTCTGGTTCCAAAACCAATGTGTAAGGTTCTTCCTCCTTCTCCATACTGGATTCTCTTGATTTCTCAGGAAACTCATCAACTCAGACATTTACACTTTCAATGATCTTCTTGGTCTGGTTTTCATAATGCTTGTAAGCTTTTCTCTTGGTGGAGTAACTAAGAAATATGCCTTCATCACTCTTGGCATCAAACTTACCAACATAATCACCTCTCTTGATGAAACATTTGCTACCAAAAATCTTAAAGTAACTGACATTAAGTGATATACCATACTAGTACTCATAGGGAGTTTTATCCTTACCTCTTTTAACCAGTATCCGGTTCATTGTGTAAATGGCTATGCTGATAGCTTATCTCTAGAATGTCTTAGCTACACCTCATTGTATTAGTATAGTCCTAGCAGCTTCAACAACTGATTGGTTGTTCCTTTCTGCAATAACATTTTGTTGTGGTGTCCTAGGTGGGACATACTTATATTTTTATGTCACTGACTTGTTTTATGATTTCAAATCTCTAATATAATGTTTCATTGGTGTCCTTGAGTTGTTTTTTTCTTAGTTGCAGGATTCCACACTTTTCAAGCATACATTTCTAGCACCCACCGTGGGACAAACCTACATTTTCTAACATTTTTTCAGAGGTTCATGCCCAGATTTCAAAAACATGATTTGGCCCATATAACCCCTGATTTAGCACATACAACCTGTCTTTTGGCATATTCAACACCTATTTTGGCGCATATGACATATATTATGATGCTCATGATTGATTTTAGCACATATACTTGTTTCTGTGGCACATATGCATGATCATATGACACATTTGTAAGTTGTTATAGTGCATATATAATATCTCGTAGCGTATTTTCTCTCTGTCTTAGTGCATACAAAATAGAGGCATAAATTTGTAACAAGGTTTGGAAACTTAGGCCTGTCTAGCCCACCAAGATTTTTGCAAGTTGCTAACTAGTTTTTAGTGCAGGTTTTAACAATGGGTTTGCAGGTTTTAGAGGAGTTGATTTAATTATTTCTTTTAATTTTTTTTTAAGTTGGTTTAAAAATAATTCACCTCTTCTTTTGTAAAGTTTAAAGGAACCTCATACTTCATTTGGTTCATAAAAATAACCTCATCATTCTTTGGGCTATAAAGATAACCTCATCTTCTTGCAAGGGTTTAAAACAAACAACAAAGTTTTTTAAATTTGTTTTGCAAGTTAGGGCCTCACACTTCCCTTTTGGGCTTTAAACATAACCAAAAATCCTTTTATTTCATGCAAAGTAAAAAGAACAATCAATCATTATTATTGCGTTTGATATATCTGAGATAGAAATTGGGTGTTCTTCCACCAACTTTCAGTAGTTAAGAGTTTTTATGTAGTTTGTGGTTCAGGGGGAGCATATTTTCTACACTTTCCACCTTGAACCTCATGTACAGTCTCAGGGGGAGTTCTAAATTTGTATAAGCTGTATTGGTACTTCTTTTTATATTGTAATAATGGTTCATCTAGCTAAAGGAAGGAGTGATACACCAACATGAATATAGGACATCTTCCAAGAAGTTGTAAAGGAAATTTCTAATGTATTGCAGATTTTTCATAATCAAAATTGGAAGTTCCATTCATTTGCATAAAAAATCAAAGGGAGAGAGAGTGAGTAGTTGAAAGTTGGTTGTTTCACCCTTTAAAATTGTTGTCAAAGGGGGATAAATGGTTTGAGGGTGGTCTACAAGTGTGTTGACATCAATGCCAAAGGGGGAGATTGTTGTCATTATTGTCATTGATGTCAAAGGATGTCAAGAGGTTGCACAAAAGAAGACAAAAGTCATGCATAACATGA
The DNA here is from genome assembly GCF_030272615.1 of Cryptomeria japonica. Lineage (NCBI taxonomy): Eukaryota > Viridiplantae > Streptophyta > Pinopsida > Cupressales > Cupressaceae > Cryptomeria > Cryptomeria japonica. The sequence goes on along the minus strand of NC_081408.1, from coordinate 145,833,658 downwards.
AGGGAAGCACATAACATGCAGGTTATACAGTCAAACATGCAAATTGTGCATAACATGATGTGTTATGCTATAGGGGCCTTGACTGAGTTTATTATCTCCACATGTCGGTAATAGTCTAAAGTTACATATTGGTGAGCTATACATGTAAGGCCTCTATGGTGCATCAGTTGTCGTACTTGGCACTTGGTAGGGAAGTCTTCAATGTTTGATAGAGTTGCGAGTAGGGTATGGTGAGTCATGATTCCATGTGACAACAATTATCTAGTCAAAGTGTGTTTATGGGTCCCACAATGTGTTCAAATGAAGGAAAGATAACATGCAGGATAACACTTGAGTGAATAGAAGGTTGTTCGCAACCACCCTGCAATGTTGAAAAGAAAGATGCACTAGTTATGTGGGATAAAAGTTTCATTAAGGTTGAAGACCCCCATGCTATCCCTTGGTGTGATGAGAAAGAGTGTTGTGACTATGCAGGATAAGAAAGAGATAAGGGAAATGTATCTGCCACCATCCTGCACCGTTGATGACCAAAGAAAGTTTGTCCTATGGGATGAGAAAGTAATGGAAGGATAGAGGCTCCCCGCTATCCCACGTCACCAAAATGAGTGAAGCAATAATCATGCAGGGTAACATAAGAAGAAGTGAGAGATGCATCCCGCTATCTAACAGTAAGGAGAATAATGCGATGGTAATGTGGGATAATATAGTGAAGGAGGAGAAGGATCTTGCTATCTTGCAACTTGTAGAGGGATGAAAAGAGGACCCTACAAGGTAAATGAGAACAAAGAGAATAATTAAGTCTCTTATCTCGGATGGGTTAAGAGGTCACATTGAAGTCATGCAGGCTAACTAAAGTGAAGGGAGACATGTCCCTCATTGTCCCATGATGTCAAAGACCATAAGTTAGTACTCTTGCGGGGCAAGCTAAATTCAATAATTGTGCATCCCACTAGCACACATGGGTAAATAGGGCTCATAAATGATGATGCAGGATAATGTAAAGAAAGAAGTGGTAGCCCATTTAGATCAGATATTCCAAATGGTGGTTGACCATGGTTGACCAGGTGATTTGGATGTCAATAAAGAAGACTTTTGATGACATTTGTGCATGCTGATAGACACAAGTTTTTATGTGGTGGCTGACCGACCTTGACTGTTTGATCTGGACAAAGAATATGAAGATATGAGGTGATGATGGAGGTAGTTGTTGATTTTTTAAGGGTAGGTAGATAGAGGATGGAGAACACATTAATGGTGACCAAGTTGTAGATGGTTGAGGGGCTTGAGGTGACCGATAGAGAACTTTCACAACTCAGTACATAGAACTTTCAAAAAATTAGAGAAGAGCCATTTTATGTAGATGGTCGACCCAAGAATGAAATTCCAATCTGCCCCAGACAAAATCCCAGAGAGACAAATGAATTAAATTTAAATAGCATATTTTAAGGGAAAAACATTCTTCTACCCAAAGTTGATTATGTAGGGTTATAAATATGATTCAACATTGGTAGGTGTGGTTGTTGACACAAAGATAGAGATGGAAATAGAAATATCTCAATAAGTCAACTGTGTGTAAAAAGTGTGTTGTAGGGTGTGTTATTGCTACTATGAGAAAATAGAAAAGTCTACAGAAGTGGAGAGAGAAATAACAAAGAGAGAATAGAGTATTCTATAAGGTGAAGTTGTAACGAAGAGAAGAAGAAACAAATGAAGTGACTTAGTAGGCAGAGACATTCATTTTCAAGATGATAAAATTTTGAAGTGTTGCAAAACTCATTTGTAACAAGGCTTTATAATTGCACTATAAATTTTAATAATTATTATAAATATCTGAGTGGGTGCTCAGAGAAGGGGTAGGTTCTCCTTTGAGTAGGTGCTCATAAAATCAATGGTTGGTCCCCTAAAATTTGTAATCTATTATTTACTATGAGGTTCGATTGGAGTAGTAGACTCCAGTAGCTATTGCCACTGAGATTTTCCTCACAATGGGTTTCCCTCATAAATATGGTATTGTGGTTTGATTTGTGTGTCTGTGTGTGTGCCTTTAATTAAATTGCAATTTTAGTATTTATTGAAATAGTTAAAATTTTAAAAGACACTGATTCACTCCCCTCTTAGTGCAAATTTGTGTTCTTCAACGAGATCATTGTTCGTATCAATAACTTGTTTGGCCAATTTATTAAGGTGGATTATATCACTCAATAGAGGTTGAGAATGGTGTTCTCTTGCTTGTATGTTAGAGTGGCTATTGGCTATATCTTGTCAACCTCTATTATGGTCAAGTCATGTTTTGGTTCTTGGACTCATCCCCTAGAGTTTGATAGTTCTATTGTCAATGATGCTCTTTCACTAGACACCTCACTAATGCTTGTCCTTGGGGTTCCAAGAAGGACCTTGGGCCCAAGCTTAAAGGAAAGATTTTACCCTCTTCCTCTTTTGCATCTACATCACTCCCTTAGGATTCAGATTTGGAAAACAATGAAACAATCATCCCTATTGAGGTTTCATGGGAATTGTTAGAGGTACACAATCCTATGCCCTAGTTTGCTATCTTGAAGGCAAACAATGTTTCCCCTCTTGAAATTGATTTGAAAGTTTTTCTCGCTCTCAATTTTGAGGATTAGTTTGTGGATGGTGTACCTTCCAATGGACTAGTAATGGTTCAATTACCCTCCCAAAGATGAGGGATAGTCCTATTTCATCCCCCACACAAAGAATTCCCCACCTTTAGATGGGTTGTTGTCTCTAGAGACCCCTTTAAATACACCCCTATTGCAAGGTATCATCCATCAAGATATCTCAGGTTTTGATGTGGATACCCCTCCCTAACCTTTGGTATTCAATATTTGAACCCTAATTATCGGTTCTCTATAGTTAGGTGCTCTCGCATAGAGGGAGGAAGACTATGGATGTAGGCAAGGACTCTAGAGTGGGAGGGAAATCCTTAAAGGATGTGAAGAAAGATAATGCTATGAGGGATGTGGCTAATGGATGTTAGGGTAATTTTAAGAAGTTATACTCCCAAAAGAATAAGAAATGATCATTCTCTATTATAATATTAGGGTTTTGAATGGATCCCATAAGAAAATTTTGATTAAGAATCTAGTCAAAGACTTAAAACTGGATGTTTTGCTTCTATAGGAAACTAATATGATTTTTGAATCTTGTTTGAAGCTGTGTAAATTTATTTTGCTCTTTTCTCAGTCAGTTAAAATGAGCATTGATGGTGCTCCTGATGGGCTTGTTGTCCTTTGTAAACTAATTAATATGTCAGGTTCTCTAGTTGTCTAGGATAAAAAAATTAGTGCATTGATTTTGAGAATAATACCCCTATTGGAAGCTATAGACTTACTAATGTTGATGATCCTATTAATGTTGTTTAGAGGCATAAATTATGGTGCTCTTTGATTGATCACTAGAATCTCAATTGTGGTCTCAGTTATCTTATTATAGGGAATTTCAATACTCCTTATTTCCTTCAAAGAAAAAGGGAGGGATGCCAGACTTCTCCAAGACTATGTTGGATCTTCAAGAGATTTTGACTAAAGGAGGCCTTATTAATTTGGATCTAGAAGACATATGCTACATTTTTTCCAATCAAAAAAAATGTAATAACCTCATCCAAGTCCATCTTTAAATATGTGTTATATCCTCTTCATGGAACATCTTCTAGATCTGACACATATCTTCATTTATTCATAGTGGGTCGAACTAATGTCCTATCTTTGTTAACTGATAGGCATTTAGACCCAAAATAGGATTTCCCTTCTATTTCATTAATACGTGGTCTCTTTCTTTGGACTTCAACTCCCTTGTGGCTCAATGATGGAATGTGAATATCCTTGGAATGACCATGTTTAGAGTTTCTTGTAATTTGAGACTAGAAAATGATAACATTAATGCTTGGAGTAAATATTATTTTGGTGACATCTTTACTCAGAAGAATTCTCTTAAATTTAAGATTGATTCTCTATAGAAAGATATGGAATCCCTTGAGGCCTCAGAAGAAGATCAAACCAAAGAACATGATTTACTAGTAGACCTCCACAATTTAAATCTCTGAAGGAAGAACTCTTGTAGAAACAAATATCAAGAATACAAAGTGTGAAAGAGAAGGAAAATAATACAAAATTCTTCCATCAACCTTCAAGCCAACATAAAAAGTGCAATAGCATTATGAAACTGCAATGACCTACTCAAACCTATGTGTTTGGTGAGGAAGATATTGGCTAGGAAGCAGTTTCTCACTTCTCCTCATTGCTCAACCCTTTGGCTATCTAAGACCCTATTGTTGTTGATATTTCCTCCAACCTTCTCTATTTAATTTAAGAAACAAATAGGCCTAATGACCTCATGGAAACATAAAGGTCTCTTGGAGGATGAAGTCAAGGTAGTGGTTTTCTGCTTTGGCCCATTTAGAGCACCTAGATAGAATGGGTTCCTCCCCTTCTTCTAGGAATATTGGGAAATTTGTTCGCATTGTATTGTCACTGATGTCAATGGTAGATGATGGCAACGAATATAAGAAATATATGTCTAGCACTGTAATTGATGCATACCAAATGTGATTTCTTTGATGTCACCTAGCTTAGCAGGTCATTGGTACACAAGTTAGTGTTTGACTTGTGTTGAAGATATGGATAGGAGACCAATATGATATAACAACCGGTAAGTGATGGCATATGTAAGAGAGAAAGATTTTGGTTGGTTGATTGTGGTGAAGAGGGAAAATGTTACCTAAATCACATCAACATTAGAGGTGAATTATGTGAAGGCCACCAGTATGTTGTGTAGATGAGAAACAACATAACTCCCACTGGATAAAGATGGAGTCACCATTTGAAGAGATGACTAATAGTGTATGTTCCTAACCGGTTCACATATGCCTAATTGAAGATATGTTGCACAATTAGGGAAGTGACATCGGTGTAATACAGGATGCAGATGACAAGGGTCTACTCCCACTGGTAAGTGGAGCTTATCTCCTATTGTGCATAGAATGCATCATAGGTCTTGGAGATAAGAGAAAAAAGTTAAAGGCAAGCATTTGAAGGCTCACACCAGATGAACTGGTAAAACACTAAGATGCCTTAGGTGCATGAGATTAGAGATATGTACCAGATCAGCTGGGTACACAATGATGAGTTGTCAGTACAGAGATTGAAGGATATGTTTGTCTTTGTATAAACCAATTAATAGGAGAACTGATCTATTGAATGAAGTAGGCAAGGTTGAGCATTTTATTATAGATCGAGTGTGTTAAAGATTGATGACATGATGCTATCAAGGTGTTTTACCAACAAGTATGTCCATTGGTAATGTTGTCAAAGTGCAGATGCATAAGGCTTCCAATTGATGAAGATGTGCATGAGATGGTTGGCATGTGTGTTGACCAATTTTGGTGCTCCACCGGAAGAGAAGGAAAGTGCAAGGGTGAATGAAGACTGATTAGTGTATAACCCACAAAATTTGTAAGCCAGTAGATGAACTTGGTTGTGTGGTTGGTCGATGATCCTATCCAAACTGACATAACTGACCTAGCAAAGGTGGATGCCGACAAAGGGGCCATGTGGAGTTGAAGTGGAATGCATGCACAGGTCAATGTGTTTAGTCAGTGATGTCATTGGAGACTGGTCCAACATTTATAATGATTATGAAGCTTGAGGAAGAATGGTAGAGGATTATGGCTCAAGACTAAAGAAACAACGAAGATCGGGTATAGACTAATCATGCATATCGAAGAGGAATAAGGAAACTGCATCACGCATGTGATCAATCAGACAAAAGGCAAAAACTGAGAAGACGTGGTTCACAAGGTAAACAAATGGGAGATACTCATTGATTGAGTGATGAAAATAGATCAAGGACATAATAATATATTGGACATGGCATGTCACAAAGATCAAATATCATATCAGATGTAGATTCAATGCATGGCAGAAACCCTAGCGTGCCAATGTTCAAACTCACATTTAGGTGGGAAAATCAAGCTATAAGTATACAATCCAAACATATTGTTGGTGTTGCTACATGTGAGAGAAAATTAGTCAAGTGCTTAATGACAATCAAATAATAGATTGAGTGTGTGAGTAAAAATCTAGTTGAAGAGTTCAACCGGCGAGAGGGAGGCAACTGGTAGATTGTTGTTGAGTCTAAGAGAGGAGAATACCGGTGGTGATTGAACTAGTAGAGATGAGTCATAGAAGATTGTAGAGAAGGCAAGCTAAGAAGTGGTAGGAATCAGATGGTAGATATGTGACTAAGTAATCAAGACTGGTGGTGGATAGCAACAGTGTACTAGAGAGAAAAGATAACTGACAGGGAGCAGAACTGGTAGAGAAGAAGAAGAAGAGATTAAACAGACAAGAGTGCAGCGGATAGTAAGGTGTAGCAGAGAGTGGGTTACAACAAGAGATATTGTTGTTGAAGAGAAAATGTGTATAGAGAACCGATAGAGATCTGTAGAGAGGAGAACCAGTGGAGAGACATACATGAGAGTTACAAAGTTCTTTTGTAACAAGAAGATAACTTTAATATTCAAAATATTTTTATTGTAGATCATTGAGTCGAAGCTCGGTGCAGGGGTTGATGCTCCTTAGTTTGGTGCCCTCAAATTAGGGGTTGGTTCTCCTTAGGTTGGTTCCCTAAAGGAGTGGTACTCCTTAGGTTGGTGCCCTAAATGTTGTAACTGAGGTTTTCATTGTGAGGTTGGATTGGATCAGTAGTCTCCAGGAGCACTTCTCCTCGTGTTTTTTCGCATCTTGGGTTTTCCTTGTACATCTAGTATTATGTGATGTCACTTATATGTGTGGTAGCATTTGTGTTATTCTCCCATCTATTAGGTATGTCTGCTTCATGTTAGATTTGTTAATTGGTATACACACATAGGATAAAAAACAATTAAGTTTGTAAATCACTGATTCACCCCCCCTCTCAGTGACATCTAGTGTTCGATAAAATTGTGGGTTCATATATCACTATGGTAGGTAGAGAATGTTTTTCTTCATCTAGGATCCTTAAAAGAATCAATAAAACTTTCATTGTCCTTATTCCAAAATAAAAAGGTGGGAAGAGGATGTCTAATTTAAGGCCTATTAGTCTTTGCAATACTTTGTATGAAAAAATTAAACCCTTCCTTCAATTGTTAATCCATGGTAATAAAAAAGGTTTTGTCCCAAGTTGTCAAATAGTGTATTCTTTTCTTGAGTTTCATGGAATCCTACACTCGATGGATAATAATGGTGAATAAGATATGCTCCTCAAACTTGACATTTCTAAATATTTTAATATGCTTGATTGGCCTTTCCTTTCTTTGGTTTTAAAGGAAAATGTTTGAGAGCTATTGAGGTTTTCTTTAAAACACCAATGTTTTTTGTTTTAATCAATGGAGCTCCCCATGTCTTCTTCAATTATTTTGGTAGTTTGAGGTAAGGGGATCCTTTATCTCCCTACCTTTTCATTCTTAGAGTGAAGGTCTTTGGTAGTAATCTCATGTTGCCTTTACAAAATTTGGCCATAAAGGCTATTAAGCATTCTTAGGATCCCTTGGTGATATCTCATGAACAATTTGTAGACTACACCCTTATGATGGGTGAAGCTTCTATTGCGGAAGCCAAAGGATGGAGGTCCATCCTTTCTAATTATGCCTCTTATTTTGGCCAAAATATTAATATGGATAAAAGTTCTCTCTATTTTATGAACACCTACTAGTTTCTCTAGAATAGGATAGGAAATATTCTGAACTAGAAGGTAGCTTCTCTACCTTCTACATAGTTGGCTCTCCCTCTCACTACTAGTAAGGTCATGCATAATTCAAACTAGTTGGGACTATTGGAAATAATTCAGAGATAATTGGTTGGGTGGAAAGATACATATTATTCTTATTAGTATAGGGAAGCTCCAACTTTTAAAAGAATCACTTTAGAGAACCTTTTTCTACCTTCTCTCCCTATTTCACATTCTTGCTTCCTAGGCTAAGAAGTTGGACCAAATCTAGAGGGGGTTCCTCTAGTGTGGAGTGAAACAACATAGAAGAATGTCCCTTGTGGATAGGAAGAAGTTCTGATTCGATAAGCATGCTAATGGTTTTAGTGTCAGAAGATCTTGTCTCCTTAATGATTCTTTATTAGATAAGATTGGCTAGAGAGTTATTTTTGAGGATGTGAAGTGGACTATGGTGATGGGAAATAAGTATCCAAATAGAAGATCTCTATCCTTTATGGACTTAGATGTTGTGCCAAGAGGATCTCATATCTTGAATAATCTCCTCAAGACTCATGATTTTTTTTTCAAAGGACTTGTTCTGGAAACTTGGGAATGGTCAAAATATTTAGTTTTGGAAGGTTTCGTGGGTCTCGCCTATCCCTCATGAATTTCATCTTATTTATGAAGTGGTTGAAAATGATCTCTCTAGGAGCTTTGGGACCCTCCTAAGTAATTATTGAGTCCCTTCATCACCATTGGAATGGAGATTGAAGGCCCGAGACTTTACTCAAGAAAAGAAGGGTGTGGTGGAAGAGCTACTATAATTCTTGAGGATGTGATAGTCTTGGTACCCTCAAAAGATCAGAATTTCTTAGTTAAATTTGGGTATGAAATTTCCTCACCTCCCTCAGTGCCTCTATTTAAATGAGATTACATATGGAGAACTAAGATGACTCCCAAGATCTATTTCTTTTGGTAGACTATCCTTCATGGTAGAATTTTAAAAGTTGATGATATTAAGATGTGTGGCTTTTAGGTTGCTAATAGATGTGTGCTATGTGAAAAGGATGAGGAGAGTATTGAACATGTTTTTTCTATTGCCCCTTCTTCTCAAATGTCAGGAAAAAGATTGTGTGCATGTTATTCCTTGGTTGGATCTAGAATAATGTTGCTAAGAATAATCTTCTTAGTGAGAATGTCCCTTACTTTCACCCTTTATCCAAGGAGTTGTGGTGCCAAATTTTTGTTTACACTAGATGGAGCTAATGGAATGAGAGAAATAACAAAATTTTCTGACATAGAAGGTGTGGGTGGGAAGAGATCACTAATACAATTATCTCTAATGTTAAGGAGAATATGGTTTGTTTTCTGAAGAAACATTCTCACCCACATGCTCATCATGGAATGGGCAATCACTAGCATGTAGAACAGGGAGTTGATCCTTTATAGCTTCATGGCCCCTCCTATTATTTTTCATAATATGATCAAATAGACTCGCTGATACCAATTGGTTGAAGCTAAAATTTGACAGGTCATCTAGAGGAAACCCAAATTGGGAGGAAGGGGGTGCAATTATTAGAGACCCATGTGGCCCTGTTCCTTACCTATGTGAAAAATATACAAATTCAAACTTATAGCTTGGTTTAAGCAGTAGTTGTTTACCATGGGCTTAAATACATCATTGTTGAAGGTGATTCTAGAAATACTATCATTATGATTAAAGGGATGAAAAAAATAGATTGGAAATTTAGTCCCCTCATTGGCAAGTATCTTGTTGTCTTTCCTTTTCTAGGAGATGTCAATATTGGTCATATGATAAGGGAAGGCAATTATGTAGTGGACAAGTTGTTGGGGATGGGTGTATATACTAATGATTTTAAAATTTGGTTCCACTTGTATGAAATCCTGATGGAGGTTTGTGCCATGATTTTTAAGGACACATCATTTAATGATGAATAATCCATGTATTGGTTATTTTGTACTTTCCCATCTTCCCCTTTCCTTTCCTTGCTAGTTGAGGAGGTGGGACATAAATATTATTGTCAGTACCACCAACCACTATTTTCTACTGATTTGTCACTTTCATAGCCAAGTTTCCTGTTTTGTGATTATGGGTGGCAATTTGATTTACACTAAGCCTAGAGAATGTTCCAAATTAAAGAATAATGGTGACTTTTGGGAAAAGTTGATTAAAGGTAATTTAGACAATTATTTGGAAGGCATGACTAGGCATGTCCCAAAGCTCTCTATTACTTTCATTTAGGCTTGGGATGATGCCAATGTAAAGATTGGTACTTTTGCCTTTGCAGTTTTGGCAGAAAATTTTGCAAAAGTGACTAGGCTTGCCCTTGATGGTGTGGCTATCCGATAAAATCGTAAAGGGAACTATAAGTAGGATATTGAGATTTATTTCCAGCTAGGTGAAGGGGTTTCCAAGCTTTAGAGTGGATATAATATGGAGGATTTCCATAGAATCTAGAAGAAAGCAACCCTAATAATTCTGAAATAGTTTAACTTAGATAGAAGGAAGAGACAGTTCCATATGTAGGTCTTTCCCATGTTAAATCATCTCTGTCAAGGGGTAAGAATAAACTTCCCAATTTGGATTATTTCTTCTTTGTCTTAATTGATTTCTAAAGCCAATGTTAAGGGTAAACCCCCCAACACCAAGGTCTCCTCTCTAGAATGTATAACTTTTACTTGGATTTATCTCCCTTTAGTGGGGTTCTCTCTATTACGAATAGATCTACCTATCCCCCCAATTTAGTTGTTGATCTTATTGTTACCCCCTCTAACTCTAGGGAACAAGATATCCCTCTCTCAAGTTGTAAAATAACCACTAGAAAAAACCCCACCTGAATGACCAAAGTCAAGGCCATTGCTACCACCAAAAATGACTTGGAGGTGGGGGTCTAGTCTGAAATGCAACAGAACATGGTTAATGAAATTGTTGATGATTCTAGTCTTGATTTTTTTTTCTCAAAGGATTTAGATTCCTTGGACACTACAGGGTTGAAATTTGTCCCTTCTTAAAACCAGTGATAACACTATTGCACCCCATGAACCCTCCCCTTGCAAGTAATCCTAACAACTAGAGAACGACCATGACACTGGCTAAAATTATGAAGGACCTAATTGATGATGTTTACAAACAAGAAGAGCCAATTAAATGACTCTTCATGCATGTTATTGTGTCCATTAAGAAGATTAATCAGTTAAAAGTGGCAGCTGAGGCTGAGACTAGGGCCAACACTTGGGTGGAGGATCTGGATGAAGATAAGGTATGGAAAATTATAATGATATAGTTTTCATGATATGGTAGTGGAGAATAGTGGGAAAAAAGATTGATGATATGGACTCTAGAATAAAGATGGCAGGTAGCAAGATGGAAGAAGTCAACAAATCCTAAGAGGCCCTTAAAATGCACATTGAGGAGATCAATTTTTTGGTAGGCATGTGAAAAGTAAGCACAATTCCTCCCTTAAGGATATACACAATGAGATGAAAATGAAAAGGGAAAATAAAAGGCGATGCATGAAGGGCCTGGGCATGGACTTGGGCCACATTTCATTGATGGTCAAAGTTACCCTTGACTCTATGCTAGACTCCTTTGGGTCTAGTATTAGTTTGAGTCAAAAATTATTCTCTGATAAAGTGCTTAGTTTGAGTCATGATTGGCAAGAAAAAGGTATGCCCATGTAGTAGAGCTTCTCTTTGTGTCCATGCTAGGTGGTCATTTTATGTTTTTGGTTATTAATTTTTTTTTTGTCTACTGGTCTTTTAGTTTAGTTGTTGGCTCTTTGTTTGGCCTATTGGATTTTTCCTTGTTGTGCATCCCTCATGCACTCTTGGTGTTTCTTTGTGGATATGTTATGCTATGTGCCTATCCTACTTTTATTAATCCAAATAGTCATCCATATTTGTGTGATGGTCATCCACATTAGCATGACTTGTAGGGTTAGCCTAGAAAACAATATTATGGAACTTGTATAGAAAACCAAAACCTAGATTTATCATACAAACTTCCACAAAAAATGAGGTTATTTTGCCTCTACTCTTTTGAGAAACTAAACATTAATACATGAATCAGGTCTTATGAAAAATATAATAGTTATCAAATAGATGATTATAGGGTATATTACACCATTTTTTTTCCATGAGTGGAATTAATTCAAGTAGTGGGGGCTCAAAATGGTGTCTACAAATGAAGAAATGGTAGTTGAATGCTTTGATATGTTATATGCTTGTCTTGAATTATAGGAGTGAGCTCCTTCCTTTCATGAAGTTCAATTGTAGATATTTTGGTTTTATTTTACTTTTGAAAATAATATGCATCTAGCCTACTTGTTTTATTTTAGACCTTATATTCCCTTACCTACACTTTGTGAGTTGATTTGTGGTGATATTTTAAGTTCTATAATTTATTCAAAACTATTTCTTATGGGTCTTTCTTTTCAATAGTATGCCTCATGTGTTCATTTGAAAGAGACATAAACTGATTTTCTGGGACTTCAAGGTTTTTTAGTTAAAGTTTTATGGTATTTGAGGCTTTTTTAAATTAAATTTTTTTATGATATTGAATGCTTTTCATTTTTTGGTTTCATTTGAATATATTCCTCCTTTCAGAGGCATTCTTTAGCATAGATTCCACAACTAGGTAGTATCATGTCTACCAAAGTAACCTAGGTCATTTACCTGGTCTCATCCATTGCCTATATGAAATCTATCTTGTTGGAGTGTTATTCTTCCCTATTTGGTTGTTACCTACATTGAACATAGTGCATTGATGTGATATTTCACCAAATAAATAGTTTAGAGATCTCTTCCTCAGATTTATATCTGTGATTTTTTTATGGTATAAATATTCATATTGAGTCTTGAGGTAAAATTTATATGGCTTCTACCATAATAATGCTATATTTTTTCATTTTACCTCCTAATGTTAAAAATTTGTGATCCTTGGTCTTCAACCTCATCTCATTCTTGAGTGTCATTGGTTAAAATAAGGGGATATTTTCATTGCCATGAAGCTCACATTACAACCTCTTCTACAACATGGGTTTCTTGATTAAAAAGTGTACAAGACTATTAAGATGGAGAAGGGTCCTAAAATTTTTTAGCAACATAAGCTGAGAAATTTTTATTAATCTCCCTTCCATGTGACCATAGGCTTATTTAGATAGAGGGAGATGATAAATATTGAACTTTGGTAATGATAGTAGAGGTCAGTGGTCAATAATGTGTTTAGTGGGATTGGGCTATTAACTTTGATTGAACCCAAGTGATAGATTCTAGTGGGAATCAATCACGTTACAAATATAATAAGGTCATAAGGATGACCAAATGGATGGTACACACTCCATGACTACTAGACTGACATGCAGTAAGGGAGCTACTAAATTATAAGTAGCATTTGAATATTGGATGTTCAATTGAAAATATTCACAATGACATGAATAAAATACCAGAAGATTTATTTTCCAAATCTTTTCTTGTTTTTGTTGTAACTGAACAAGGCTTAAGCTCCAACGATTTTGTGTATATTATGCTACCGTTGTTGTAAATATGCATTGATCTTTTCATCCATTAGTTGTAACAAAAACTCAAGTTTGTTTTTCCTTTTCTCTTTCATCAATGTCATTGTTTCAAGTTCTATTTTTTTATTCATCCTCTCTAACGCCAGTAGTGTCTTCAACATTTGGTGTACATACCTTACAATTTTATCTCGACACTCTAATTTTGACAGATATGTTTTTGTTATAATATTGTCATTGATGTTTTGGGATCTAGCAACATAGGTTCGTCACATTCTGACATAAGCTTCACAAGTCATGGATTTAGACACAAGCTTGATAGGCCTAACATTGCTATTGGTTCAATAATCATATAAGGCTTTGAGATCATATTGAATATCTCACCTAATATCTACATGTAAGAATTTTAGGTTTGATTCTTTTTTAGGCATAGTTGTGGGTCCAAAATTGATGTACTCTATTTCCTAGCTTATTGCAACATGAAGTTTTGGTTCAGTCATCTTTGAAATCATTGGCAAGATATTTGTTTAGTAATCCTTTCCATATTTCAAGTTATGGAGGAAGTCTCTTTTTGTTATGGTTGACTTCTCTAGTATGATATAATCAATATAACAATAGCATGTAAAGGAATTTCTAGCTTACCCTTCAATCTGGCTAAAACTAACTTTATCAAGAACAATTTAATATATATAGTTGACTAGTGCTATTTTGGGTAGATAATATTTTTGATCAAATGATGCTATGTATAGTATATGTGTGGGTGATATAATCCTTCAAGTTGAAGTGATTATGTATAGGTAATGTAATATAGAATATGCACTATAGTAGAACTATATCTCATGCATGCGCTATACGTAATTATAATAGTTCATTTTTTGTAACATTGGTTGTGAGCCATTTCTAGCAATGAGCCATCATGTTTTTTATAGTGAGTCTACCCAGAAGTGAGCCACCCATTTTTTTATTACTATATCCGGTTACACAATACTGAGAGTTAATCCTCTTCGTGGTTTTTCTCATCTTGGTTTTTCCATGTATAAATCCCTGTGTTATGTGGTGTACCATTTTGTTTGCTATTTTTCTATTTCTTCAAATAAGTTATGTTATGTGGTAGACTATTTAAATGTTTTAATAATATCAAGTTAATATTGATTCACTCCTCTTCGGTGTTCTAGCTATTCAACAATTGATAGTTATCTGGATACAAATGGGGAACTTTTAACTGGTCTTGAGGATCTTGAGAATGTTGAGAATGAAAATATAAACTTGAGAGGAAATATTAAATTGGAAAATGATTGTATCAAGAAGCTAGGAGAAAAAATAAAGAAATTTAAAGAAAGACATAAGGAAGTGAGTGAAGAGCTCAAGCAAGTGAACAACACTATTATAGACCTAAAAACAAAAAGTGAAGATGATGAGAAATCAAAGGAGTACTAAAAAATATGGTAAAATGTAAATCAGAGGAATACAAGAACCTAGAAAAAGAAGTCACAACTCTAAAATTAAATCTAGAAAAATAGAATAAAACATGAGGACAAATTTAAAGTGAGTACAGGTTCAAGCTAGATCAGATATTGACTGTGCAAACATCTTTGAAAAAAAAAAGTGGTCTAGGATTTGAAATAGGTGAAAGATCACATTGCAAATTAGAAAGAAACGAATGATCTTCTCTACCAAGGAAACAACATGATAAGTCTATAAAGGATGACAAAGGTAAGTTGTTGGTCAAGCAATATGTAAGTAAACAAAACACTTCTTTTAATGTCTATTGTTTTAATTGCAATAAACTAGGTCATAAAGTGTTTGAATGTAGGAACAAAATGATTCAGAATGTTAAATCTTTCATTGTTATTGTAACTAGGAAAATGGAATGCATCAAAGCAATAAATATTAGCTAACCACAAAGCTAAATTGCAATGAAATAAAATCCTATTACAATCAATAGAAGAATTGAAAATAAGACATTCAAAATAAATGAAAAATCATCACCAATGTCTCTTTCAATTGACCTCCATTGTCCTTCTTTCTCCTTCAAATTATCTTAATTGTGGATCTCACCTACAAGTGAAAGAGAAAAGTATGAAAGCAAGCAAGGTGACAAGATGAAAATTGCAGCATAAGGATACTAGAAGCGTGGTTGATTGATTTTGAAAATGTGATTGATTCTGAAAATGTGATTGATTCCCCTTTTCATTGAAGAAAATCATCCAATTTATAGACAAATTGGAGAGAGGACAAGATTAGCATGAAGAGATTTGAAAGGAAATTCAAATCAAGAATGGCAAAATTATGACAAATGACAATTTTCTATGCAAGGAGTATGACAAATTATGACAAATTATGACAAGTTGCTATGCAAAATGCATGACAAATTATGACAAATTATGGAAAGTGGAAGCATAAACATAGGAGAAAATGAGGGAATGAAATTAGGGGAAATATTAGAAAAATTAAAGAAAATAGGAGAAATAGAAATTAAGAATTAGGAGAAATTAGCAAATTAGAAAATTGAGGAAAAAGATGAAATAGAAATTAGGTCAATTAATTAATAGGTTTTTATCCATTAATTAATTCATGAAAGAGACCTAGGACTAAATAAATAGATTTATTTAACCCACAAAGAAGAAGAGAAGGATTAAATGAACAAATCATAAAACCCTAAAAATAAGAGGACAAGGAATTAGGTCAAGACAACAAGAAATTAATGTAGGTTCGATCATGATTCTGATTGACAAAGGACCAATGTTGATAAATGATTGAGATTGATTGACAAAAATCAATGACAAATTGACCAAGATTGACAAGGAGATCATATTGATAGGTGCCAATTGACAAGGAACAAATACTAATCGACCCAAATTGACATGATTGAAAAGGACAAGGATAGATGACGAATTGATCACAAAATGACAAGATTGACAAGGACAAAGATCAATGGCGAATTGATCACAAAATGACAAGGCTAACAAGGACAAGGATCGATGACGAATCGATCACAAAATGACAAGGCTAACAAGAGGACAAAACCCTAATTCTATCATCGATTAGGATTGATGATGTCCAAAATGATGATAAATGAGCACACACCATGATGCGACAGGATAAGATCAACCAAAATCACGACTGAAGATTGCTATCAACAAGACCTAATTCAAAAGCGAGAAAAATGATGAATGCAGAAGAAGGACTCGATGCTCACAAATGATAAAGACCAAGTGCGCAACATAGAAGAAATGTTAATGCAACACAAGAACCCTAAAATAAGGCAATGCGCAAATGTTAAAGTATGACTCCATAAGCATTGACCATTTTTAGATGTCTACAGTTATAATTGTAATAAATATGGTCATAAAGCTAGTCAATGCAAAAATTATATTGTAGTAGATCAAAATAGACACAAACAGTTTGCAGGTCAATGTTTTACATGTAACATGTTTGGACATAAGACTGACCAGTGCAGGTCAAGACAAAGTCAAAGCAATAAAAAATTCTACAACTGCTACAAGTCTGGTAACATTGCAAGACATTAAAAAAAGAAGTGAAGCCAAATGCAACAATAAAGGAAATTAATAAAACAAGATGTGAAGGCAAAAATAAAGAAGATCTGGAGGAAGAAAGAAGTTGAGGCTACACCTAGCTCTGATGCAAATATTGGATTTGGTAATCAAGAGTCAAAGGCTTTGGCCTAGGGAGAGAAAATCATAAAAAACCTATCCCCTCCCAAAGAAGACAAAGTTGTGGTTACAATAGGTTGATATGTGTATAATGGTGAAGACTCTAGTGGAAAACATGCAATTTTGGTTAAATGCAAAAGTTTGAAAAGTCTCCATGAACTCAAACAAAATATGATTTAAAAAAAGTGAGTTTTATTTTCCTTCATATTTAATGAAAGCAAGTGGGTTGGAAAAGGATAAAAGAATAATTTGCTATGTCTTTTCTCACATGAATAAATAGAGATTTCTAGACCAAAGAAGTAGAGAAAGGGTGAGGGTTTCTCGGAAAAGTGACAACAAGTATTTTTCTATGACTTTAGTGCTTTAGGAACTGTTCATCTATGGCTACTCCCACCATTGTCAATATGAGCACTAAAGAACTTCTATCTTTCAAGAGATATCCAAACAAGTCTCTTGAAAATTATCAGATAGGTACACTTACAAGTGTTCCCTTTGGAGTTGTACTAACATAATATATTAGGGTATATATTCATGTAAAATTGGATGAATACAATCATGGAAATTTTTAAAAATTATGGACAAACAAGCTAATTGGGGATAATTTTAAAATAAAACTAAAATACAAAACCCTAGCTAAGAAAAGGATTGGTGTGGAACTTCTTTCACAATTTTTTTTAATGAGAAATCGGTCAAAATGATAATAAGACAATTTTATGACAAATTATTATGGCTCAATGAACCATTTCAGATTACCAAGAACTTAATGAAGGTTATCACCAGTTTGTGTGACTCGTGCATAATCCCAACATCAAAATCAATGAAGAAAAAAAGGTTGAGAAGCTGACTAATGCAACATTTGACGGTCATTCCCTAAAGATTGACACTATTGCAAACCCTACCATATGCCATGTCTCAATAATCATTGGTAACAAGATCTAATACACCAATGAGGAAAACTTAATTTTAGTGACAACAATCAATATGACATATTAAGTGATAAAAAATAATCAAGACTTTGATCTGTGTGATATTCTAAAGCAACAATTTCTTGACAAACTGAATTAGTGCAAGGATAAAATGCATCCATTCAAGTATGGTACATTGGCTCTATGTATCTTACTTTACTTATTATAGGAGATTCCCGAAATTGGGAGAGCATTGTGGTTAGAACATATTTCGGTAGCACATGAAATTGTAGAACACTTAAGAAGATTCACAAATTTGACTATTCAAGAAAAAGAATTCACAACCTACTTCTTAGTGTTCCAACTCAAAATGCATAACAAATAGAGAGTTCCAAAAACCATTGTACAAAAGTATAAAGATGATATCACATTTGTGATCACAATAGACAAATGCATTATGGAAGCTGTAACTCCAAGAACTAAGTGGATTCCAACTCTAGGATATGAAGTGTCTGAAGAAATGTTCGAAGGACTTGCAAAAGTCTTATTAGAAAGTCCGATTGATAAATCCCACGAAAGGTTTGGGATAACAAAATAAAAATCTATCAAGATTCATATGGAGTAAACTAAGAGCATAACAAAGAGAATGGTTCAAAAGGAAATTTATCTATCTCTAAAACAATATGGTATTACTATTGAGGAAGTGGAGAAACTCAAGAGATCTAATAGGATCATTTCCTCTTCCGATACCACTATGAAGGAGAAAATATCTCCAAGTGAAGGAGTTGAAAGACCTGGCAATAAGAAGAAGGAAACCTCTTCTTTGTCTCTATCCAAGAATACTATAAAGGTCAATAAGAGGATCATTGATGTAGAGTCTGAGGAAGATGGATTAGACAAATAACATAAATTAGAAGGATTCTAGATCCATTCTAGGAAATGCAAAGGTAAGAGAACTGTTATGGAACCCCTTGATATAGAATAGATCTATAGAATTTGATAGATTTTGATAATAGATCAAAGGAAGTAGGTGATACGTATGATAATGCAAAAAATGAGGATAAAGAAACAATAGTTAAAGCTTTCATACAGGTTTGCATTAGATTGAATGTTGCTTTAGAAGTCTTCATGAAGGACATCCCACAAAATCTTTGTGAAATTCTGAACGAAATTAAGATAAAAGCTATTAAAGAAGGGCAATAAATTAAGAGATATTCTCTAGAAGCTATTGATAGCTCTCTCTCTGAAGAGAACAAAGCCTCTCTTGAGGAAGTCTGGAAAGGTGAGCTAAGAACAAAGCATAGGCTAGATGTTCTTATTGAAAGTCTAGATGCAGTAGAAAAGATTAAAAAAAAACTGTAGCACATGTCAGAAGTATAGGTTCAAATGATCTACAAGTTGTGTCTATTGAAGCTGTCTTTGACAGTAATACCTCTGGAAATACTGGTGGGTCATTGATTTGGGCTAGTGCAAGAAGCTAAGTCCACTTTTTGGCCAAAAAGTGGAAGTCTTTTCCTTGATTTTCATATTTTTCCATATTTGAGCTGAAAATTTGAAGAACTTAGAGATTGAATGTTGAAAAAAGTCAGTGTAGACAACTAAAATTGTCTTGTCCAATTAAATAAATATTTTTATTTATTTAATTATTTTAAGCCTAATTCTTCTATTAATTAAATAAATTATTTATTTATTTAATTAATTCATTTTAGCCCTTTCTAGCCTTTTTCTCATTTAAATAAATACTTTTATTTATTTGATTGATTGCACTTCCTCTATTAATTAAATAAATGTTTATTTATTTAATTAATTCATTAGTCTTTTCTATCTGTGACATATGTCATTCATCTCTTAATTCCTACTCTACCTACCCTCTCATTATTTTCTTATTTCCTATACCTGCCCTTTAATCCTATCTAACCATTTATCCTTTACACCTCTTAATCTTATCCCTCCATTTCTTACAGTGTCTTATATATAAAAGGATACTCTCCTTCACTACCAACCCTAATTAGCACACTTATGATGCAATCAATCCTTCTTGTGATCAAGATATCAACCAAATTTCCATCCTTTGTTGAGCTCTTTTGCATACATAAAATCTAAGAGCAATTATATCTAGCAAGATCAATAGAGATAGGAAGAGATGGAGATTAAAACCCTACTAGACCTGTGAATGGTATATTTGATTTATTTTTATTGATTTGCATGATCTTAGGTATCTCCATTTTGTATGGTGGATTTCTTTTCTTTTCACTGTTAGGCTAGGGTTTTGTGGTTGGATCCATTTTAGTCTTTCAATATTGTTGTTTTCGTTATCCAGTTTTCACCATCACACAGTCAATAATACAAAATATAGCCCTCTAAGTCTACTTTCCAAATAGGTAATTTATTTTAATACTCACATAATAGAAATTGACTTTCAAAATGGATTTCTAAAAACCATTTTTTTAAAATGCTTGTTTCAAGACCACACCATGCACGTTACAATCCACACTTTTTGACACAAATAAAAGTTTTTTTTAAAACCGCCTTGGAAAATGATTTGTAATACACTCAATATTGATGAGAATATTTTTGGGTTTGCGAATATTTTATTTTTTATTAATTTTTTATTGGCCCTAACTATCATTTTAAAAACTTGACATGTACGACCCACATAATTCGACCTAAACTCATCATTTTTTGAATTTTTTTTTTAAATAAAAAATAATTTTGTGTAGATTGATGACATATAAGTTTTTTTTCAAAAAACATTAAAAAAAAAAGTTATTAAATAAACAAAATTAGTTGATATTTCAAGTTTATGGACCATATTCAGTATAAAATAAATGAAAAATAGAAAAAATAATCAAAAAATTTTAAAATTACATCTTCAAAATCTACACAGTATAATATGAAATGGGTTTCTAATTTTGTGAAAAAAAACTCTAATAACAAGCATGTAAAATATTGTAGAAGTCCATATTTGTTCTTTCATTGATCCAAGTTTGAATTAGCAGGTCCAAGTCTAAGGTCAGGGAATTCCATGCCTATCCCAAACCTAAAGCTGAGGCAAAAGGAAGACTATGGAGTCAAATCTCACAAAACATTGGCCTGTTTTGTCAATGGGGGCCCATTCTTCTTCTTGCCTCTTGACTGCAACTATTCAGAAAAAATAAGGAAAATTGGGCGAAAACAAGGGGGAAAAGTGCTTTTAAAAATGGGGGCCCATTTATTTTACATAGTGGCCCCTTGTTTTGAAAAGAAATGGAGTGTCATTATTTTTCACCTCAAGTCCCCATTTCATTTTGCCTTAGGGGGCTGAAGCGAAACATGTCCTCATTTCAAAAAACTGGGCCCTTGTTCCTAGCAGTGTGTCTCCCAACACAGGGACTTCCCCCCAAGTGGGACTCATGTTCTTGCACCTACCCTTGATAATGAGGAGAGCTCTATTAGATCAAAGAGTTTAGAACAAGAAGAAGATCCTTAACCTTAGTCTTTGAGAAGGTCTATGCATGATAGGCAACAACCTACTAGATATCTAGTTGTTCACTAGAAAAGTTTGGATATTCTATGTTGGATTCTAGTTGTATTTTTTTCTTTGATTTCTAGTATTAAAGAACCTAGGATTGTTAGAGAGGTAATGGGTATGTATAATGCAGATTCCTGGATGGAAGCCATGAATGAAGAGATGGCTACATTGAAGAAGAAAGCTGCATTGGATTTGATACTTTTTCCTTAGGGATAGAAACCCATTGGTTGTAAATGGGTGCTTACGAAGAAACTTCATCTAGATGGTAATGTTGAGAAGCATAAGAAATAGCTGATTGTGAAGGGACATTCCCAGGAGAGAATTGATTATGGGGAGATATTCTCTCCTATAGCTAAGTTGACATCCATTTGACTTTTTTTATCACTAATAGAAGCTCATGCTTTGGACGTTGAGCAAATGGATGTGAAAACAACTTTCTTTCATGGTGACTTGGAGGAGGAAATTTACATGTCACAAACAAAGCACTTTATGGAGAAAGGTAAAGAGAATATGGTATGCAAGCTCAAGAAATGTCTTTATGGTCTTAAGAAATCTCCTAGGATGTAGTACTTAATTCTGACCATTTTATTTATTACAAATAAAAAAATGGTCACATTCTCATTATTGTCTTGTATGTGGATGATATGTTGTTCATTGGGAATGGGTAGAGAATGATTTCAAATTTGAAGTCTCAGTTATCAACTTGGTTCAAGATGAAATATCTAGGTGAAGTAAGGTACAGTTTGCGAAAAGAGATGAAAAGGGATAGAGATAACAAAAATATTCGAGTCAGACTGAGAAAGTATGTGAACTCTATTTTGGAAAGACTCAACACGACATATTTCAAATAGTTAGTTGTTCTTATTCTATAGGGGATGAAGTTTCCTACAGAAGACTGTCCAAAATATCAAACTAAGATGAAGGACATGAATATAGTTCCTTATCCAAATGTTGTTCATATCATGATGTATGCTATAGTCTATACGAGTCCAGACATTGCACAAGAAGTTGGAGCGCTTGGTTAGTTTATGGATAATCTTGATCGGGTGCACTCGGATGCAGTGAAGAGAGTGTTTAGATATTTGTGGTGTACTTCTATGTATTCCCTATATTTCCATCATAATCTTACTAGACCTTGGAATTCCTTGAGTATTCATGGATATGTAGACTCTGATTGGGTAGGTGACATTAATAGTAAAAGATCCACCAATGACTATGTGTTCATAATGTTTACTAGTGTAGTGAGTTGGATGAGTAAGTGGCAAGTTGTAGTCACTTTATCCACAACTAAAGCTAAGTACATGGAAACTACTTGTGCTTGCAAAGAAGATATTTGGTTTAATATATTGTGCTCAGATATTATTTGTGATGTAGGAAAAATTACTATCTATTGTGACAACTAGAGTGCTATTTGTTTTTGCAAAGAATCCTACTTTCCATGCCAAAACAAAGTGTGTTGACATACAGTTTTATTTTGTTCATGATATGATAGAAGATGAAAAGATGTAGTTGGAGAAAACTGATACTTTGGTGAACATTGTAGAAGCACTAAACAAGCTAGTGAGCACTAAGAAGTTTAGATTGTGTATTGATTCTATCGTCCTTGGGGCCTTGAGAAAATGAAAGAGTGTTTTGACTCTTGATAGGTCTTTGGCAAGTGGGGGAATGTTGGGATTAAGGTGTCTCAACCTTAGAGTCCAAACATAGTAATTTAATTCTTAGTTTTATTTTTCACCCACTTTGGAAGTCCAAAAGTTTTGGGAATTGGTATTATATGTTTCTATGTTATGACTATGATGGATTAGTTCAGTATAAGAGTCATGTAAAATTATATTTTGGTAGGTTGCATTTATGGTTTGAGTTCACTTTTGACAAGTTGTGTGAGGTAAGGAAGGAACCTATTTGGTCATGGAAACTTCTAAGTTGCACTTACATTATATTTGGAAAGATAATAGTTATGCAACACATAGGTTTTGTTTCTTGGGAAGTTGGTAGGTGCAAGGTCTCATTGGATTAGCAAGGTGTTGCTTGTGACACAACTTACCTCTTGGGCTTTAAAGATGGTTTTTGGAAACAATGGGCACATACATCTTTGAGATGAGCTCTATTTATATGTTGATACATCCGTTGTTTTTTAGATGAGACAAATTGATTATTTCTAAGGTTTTGTTATGTTATTGGAATTATTCTTGAAATATCTATTGTAGGTACTCCTAAAGAGAATTGCCTCTATGTGTTATATTGTAATTGTTGATAATACAATTGAGTCTGGCTTTTAGAGTTTGGGTTTTTTCCTAAAAGGGATTTCCCACATATATATGGAGTTATGGTTTTATTAGTTAAGTCTGATTTTATATGTGTTTATCTAATTTGCAATAGTTAACAATTTTATAATACATTTCTACATCATCTCTCCTGTTCTAGGGATAAGTTATCAAGATTTGTATTGAAATAATTCTATAAAGAAACATAAACATATGGTCAATATTTTGTAGAGTGCATATCTACATGTTTGAATGAATGCTTCATTTTTATCATAAGCCACATGATTTGTTAAGAGTTTGAATTATGTGTGATATCATACATGTATTTCTTATTAAATACCATACTCCCAAAGAAGTTTCCTAAACTTTGGAAATCAAAGTTTTACATTGATTTAACATCATTAAATCCCATTTACAAGTATTATCCACATAGTTATCTACATAGCATAGATATGCTAGATCATGGATATTCAACAATCACTGCTAAGAATTTCTTCCTCCAAGATCATGACCCAACATGTAAATAGTTCCTCTATAAAGCCATACTTGTCTAACATAAAAACTCAAGAGTGCAACCAAGTTCCTCTACCATATAGATTCTTTTTCTTTAAGACCAGAATCTATGAATCCTGGAATATTTTTTATAAGATAAATCTCATTAAGTGAAAATGTAAAAACATATAACTAAATTTGCACTAAAAATTTAACAATTTATTACTAAATTTTTTATAGGATTTAAAATATAAAAAAGAAAATCATTTAAAAAAGTCTAAATATAGATTAAAAAGGCAAAATGGTGAACCCTCCATTTCAACGATTAAATATAAATGCAATTTTTTGTGCATACAGAAAATAATATTTACATGTGTGATGAATTAAAGAAAAACTATAGGAAAGTAAGTTTGGCTCATTTCATTTTAAAAATATTTCTTATTTGGTTGGGTTGTAATATTTTCTACCAAAGTCTGCTTACTTTTTCTTAGTGACATCCTTGATAAGACCAATTTTTTGTAATCTTGAGGTAAAACACTTGCCATAGTTTCAATAAGTTTCTTCTATAGTACACTAGATTATTGTTTAATTTAAACATGACCATTATGAAAAAAACAAAATAAAGCATAAGCATAAACATCAAGCAACATAAGTATTATGCAAGGAAACCTTCATGGAAACCACATGCAAAAGTAGTTGTAAGGATATTGTGAAACCCCATTCCAAATACTAAAACCTTGAAATGATACCTCTATAGATACACTCACCACTCATGATTTTATTAGTTTTACTTCATAAAAATTCAAATCAAATGAGTGGTATAGAATAATCAATGCAATGTTATGAGTTGAGAATTACTATATATACCAATAATGCCATTTGCTTAATCAATATGACTTTTTTTAATATAGATTAAATTTCTTGGTAGGCTAAATAATAAGTACTTTCCAACTATCCATAATTCCATTATTAAAATGTGCCTGAATACAAAGACATACCATTTATTAGTTACTAATAAGATAACACTACCAAGTTTGATTTATTCAATCTACCTAAATTAGATTTAATGCTTAAACGTGAGTGGACAAATAAACAACTTGATTTCATTCATTTTTATCATTAAATTTTTCTTGGAATAAGTTAAAAGATAAAAAAATTATTTCTTTATTTAAAAGAATGGGATAGAATTGAAAAATCATATTTCGAGCAAGTATTAACATGGAACACTATTAATGGGGTGGCTAAGGGTAATCCTAGGCTGGCTAGTTGTGGGGGAGTTGCTAGGGATCACAATGGTAAGATATTCTCAGTAGTGGTGATCCCCTTGGGCACCCAGACAAACCACTACTCTAAGGCTTATGCAGCTTACATTGGTTTATAAATGGTGGCTAGAGAATGGATTAACTATGTTTGGTTGGAGAGTGACTCGATGAACATAATCAAATGCATTAATAGACACTAGAAGCCAAGCTGGAAAATCAAGCATTTTATCTAAGATTTTTATCTCATGATTGCCGATCTGGATGAATTTAAAGCTTCTCACATGTATCGGGAAGTAAATGCCCTGCTGATTGTATGGTAAATCTTTGGGTGGATTATGTGGAGGCTAAATGGTCGAAAAAAATGGAAAGTTTCCTAAGAAACCTGTGCAAATTGACTAGAAAGGACACTGAATTAATCGACAACTGATTACCAATTCATAATAACATAATGTCATTAGGATAATTTTTATTGGTGGAAGTTTTTCACACCTCCCAATTCTTTCTACTCTAGAGGCTTCACTTGTTTCTAGTTAGGCTTGCTGTTGTGTGTTCTTAGTGTGTTTTCTTGCTCTTTTAGAATTGTGCATTTCATGGGGGGTGACAAGAATAGGATTGAACCCACCTCTTTTGAAAACTGGAAAAGGAATACTAAGGTTTGGAATGAGATTTCGGACGGAGACCTAGTGCTGTATATGGAAAGGTTGAAGGGGAATTTGTCAAGTGCCACTGAAGATTTTGTGAGCGATTGGGATAATGGTATCGTTAAAGTCTATGGTGTTGAATTTAGGATTAATAAATATTTTATTACTGAAATTAATGGTATGCAGATGGAGGGAAGGATGTTTTATATAGAATGAAAATCTGTTGAAGAAGCTATGTCCACTTTCTTCGATAAGCAAAAGGAGTAGAATAGGGTTTAGAAGATGGCTGATGGTGGCTACAAGAGGAAGGATCTTCAGACACCTTGGACCAATGTGGCGGGGGTTATCATGAGATACATCACTCTTTATGGTCAGTATGTGAGCATTTTCTCCTACCACTTTGTCATTTTCAATCACTTCAGGCATGATAGGAAAATTTTCATTATATTTTATATTCTATCTCCTTTAAGGAATAGTCTAGAGAAAAAAGTCAAGAATGTGGATAATCCAGTACTCCATGAGGGCCTTATTCAACTTATTATTAATTATGTCAAAGCCCATGAGTTCAAGTCATCCCCTCTTATGAAAATGCATATTTCTTCTTCTAAACCGAAGGTTCAGGTAGTTTCTAACACGACATTAGAAGAGGAAGATAGAGGGCTTGCCAAAGACTGGCAGGATCAAGACTTGTCTAATGGTCCTAACTATTGTCTGCTTACTAGTGAGGGCCCCATTTAGAATATTACCCCTAGGACAAGTAGTAGTAGGCGCAACAAGCACCTTAGGTGGGCTATTAGCAAATATAAAAATATCGGACGAAGTCTTCTAACTTTGTCTCTCCCAAATCAAAGAAGCCCAAATCTAGAAAGGGGGGGGATTTAGATAGTGAACAAGAGATTAAGATTGAAATTCCCATAGAAAATGATCCTGGGAAACAAGGGAGGGTTATCATTAACCTAGATTTGGCTAATTTCATTTCCTTTGCAGCTATTAGGTAGTTGGATTGTCTATGGAAGATGGCCATGGAGATTTAAATGTTAAAAGAGGGTATAAAGGGTATTGTGGATACTTTTACGAATAACCCTAGACCTAGTAAAACAAATAAAATCCTCCAATTGACCTAGAAAGTTAGTGAGGACATGGACAAGATGAAATTGAATCAAGAAAGAAGAATATGGAATTTGGAGGTGAGTGTGGAAGAAATCAAAGGAATTTGGAAAAATATGGTTGAGATCAACAAGGCTATCATGAATAATAATTCAGAAGGCTTGATGAGGGTTAATAATATGACTGCGGATTACAAGGTTGATCCCATTGCCAATGTGACTCCTTCAGATTCCAAGCAGAAAAATAAAGTGAAGGGTGGAGGTGGTTAGATTTCTCATCCCCATACAATGATAGGTCCATTTACTTGTACCAGGAGCAAGGACCAAGATTAAGGTATCTTCAGATTTATCATGTACGTGTTGGAGGCTAGTAATAGGAAATTTATTCAGAAGAATGTAGATCTATTGCATTCTTATCAATAGGTCTCTAATTCTTTTGGTATTTGTATTTTTTGTGTTTTAATCTATTTTGTGGGCTCGGCCCAAGTTGGTTTAGCTTTTGTTGCTGATTCTGATCTTTGATGCTTATTCTTTGGATATTGGAAAACTTTTGGGTTTCAGGTCCCTTTAAAACTTTTTTACCTTAATAAAAAATATGGAATGCTATGAAAATACTTAATGATATGAACACTGATGTTTAAGTAAGATAAGTGGTTTCAAAGTTTGACTTTACAACGTCAAATTATATTTTCTTGAGAATTTATAAACCCAAATTTTCAAAATTTTTTTTTTACCAATATTTCAAAATTAGGGCATTCCATGAGAGTACATTTGTTTGAGGCATTTTTTCAAACATTTCATTGTTAATATACTTATGTGCCTTGTATTCGTGTCTGCATTTTTCATATCTTACAAACATGGTACACCATGAGATGACATCTATAAGAGAAATTATGTCAATGATTCCGTGTACCTTTCCTATGATTGCATATTTTTCATACATGTATGCTAGGGTAGTTGATGGATGCCCATAACATGTTCCTAAGATCCCATTTCTACACTAACAAGTAGGATGCTTCCAAAAATGATAGATTCTGGCACTATAAATATGAATTATATTTTCCTGAAAATATCTAAATTATTATCAACAAGGAATTTGATTGATCAACAAATTCAGATGCCTTGTCAATGATTCAACACTTTTTTATACATTTCTACCAAATTTTTTTAATAATATCTTGACATACAAAATTTTAGTTGTATAAATTAGATTCTTGATAAAATGCATAATATTCATAATTATTTCTCTTTAAAATAAAATTATTGTTTCTAGTTTACCTGGTTTTGAAACAATCCTAAATCAAATTAACCCCAAATGCATGCAGAGAAGATAAGACCAAAAATATATTACACTGACACATGCTTGTTATAGTGTGATATCTCATATCCTATTTGTGCAATGTTTATGAAGTGGTCATTTCTCTCATCAATGCTTTGTATAAATCATCACAACACCAACAAGCCTCCATGGTTTAGATGTTGGTTCTTGGGGTACTTTGATGTGCCTATTAGGTACACAAAATTGTAAATACAAAGACTATAATGAGATAAATAATAAGAGTAAATTCAATTTGATTTTAAAATACATAATGAATGTCAGAACTCTATTCCAACTATTGATAAAAATAAACAAATATAGATGTCCCAATCACGCCATAGGGATAGAGGACTAGAGATACTTTGCCTCAATTTTTTATTATTACTATTATTTTAAAATGTAAATCAGCTTTGTAATTGTTGATTTATGATTATCAATTCTTAAGGATTAAATGTAGTATAATATTAGATCAATACATTATATATTGAAGGTGAAATTTAAATACTTTATATCTAGAACCTTGAGTTTGGACAAAGGAAAAATTAGAGAAATTAAAAAAAGAGAACAATACATTCAATTATTTTGAGGAATCCTTAAATTATTATAGATGCTTTTGGCGATGCCTTGACTACTTTATGGCATAATAGTGTGTCACTATGATTATTCATTCATGGAGATTATATTGTGGCACTGGTTTACAATGAACTTGTTAAAATGGTGAGCATATTCTATCAACTATCAAACCATTGCATAAGAAAACTGATTTAAAAGAATTATTTCAAGGGGTTTACATTGTAATACATTAGGATTTTTAAATCCTTTCATTTTTACATTAATAACCACTGAAACTCCTTTACAATAATAACTCCGAAAACTAACTATTAATTTTTTTATTGCTAACTATAATAAAATCTTCACTAATTAATGTTAAAATTCAACATTCCCCCCTTATTACATTAATCCAAAAAAGAGTAGAACATTAAAAGGCTTGAACACAACACTTCTAGAGACTTTGATGAAGTTCCCACCCAAGAAACACCAAACTAACTGCACCAATGTATCTCTTAACTAATATACACAAAATAAGAGAACATAAAAGTATTTTCATCCTCCATCAATAATGGAACACATTTCCTCAAAAATTCTACATCTCCTCTTAGTGTGTCTAATTCCTCTTCTAGCATTGCACATGAGACACCTTTCCTTTGAAATTCCACAACTCTTTTGAATGTGTCTAATTCCCCCTCAAGTTTTGTGGAAATAATGCTTCCTTTGGTGTATACATCATCAACCAGATTTCTACACATGGGACACATTTTCTTCAAAAATTCACATCTCCTTCTAGTGTATTTAATGCCTCCTCAATTGTTGTACAAATCACGAACCAAAGTGTGAATACACCAAGTACATCCATAAGAAATATTACCCCCTTGCTCCTTGAAGTGACATATAATGCCAAGTCTCGTCAAAAAATAGGATTCTTCTCATGCAATAAATCATCCATTTGAAATTTCTTCGACATGTCTTTAGCATACTTGGTTTGAGAAATGAATATCTTCTTATTTTGTTGTGATATTTGCAAACCAAGAAAATATTATAACTCTCCAAGCATAGACATTTCAAATTTTGATTGCATCTGATTAGCAAATTCGTTGCATAGAATATCCTAATTTCCTCCAAAGATGATGTCATATACATATACCACAAATATAATCATGTGGTCTCCATCCACCTGAATGTACAAGTTGTTGTCATCATTTCTATTTTTGAACCCTTGCTGATGTAAGTACTTATCCAACCTAGAACACCATGCTCTAGGTGCCTGGTTTAGACCATATAATGCTTTATTCAATCCACATACAAAGTTATCATCTTCATGGAGCTGAAACCCTTTAGGTTGTTTAATGTAGACCTCTTCTTCTAGATTTCCATTGATAAATGCAGATTTAACATCCATTTGATATACTTTATATCCTTTAAAAACTGAGAATGCTAAGAACATTCTGATTGCTTCAAGCCTTGCAACAGGTGCAAATGTCTCCTCAAAATCTATGCCCTTTACTTCAGCATATCCCTTTCACAATATTCTTTCCTTTTTTCTTACTACCTTTCTTACTTCATTCATCTTGTTCCAATAGACCCATTTTGTGCTAATGATATTTTTGTTAGCAGGTCTAGGAACCAATTCCTATGTTTTGTTCTTTTCAATCTATTGTAGCTCTTCTTCCATAGCCTTCATCCACTTCTCACACTTGATGGCTTCATTATATTTTCTGGGTTCCATCTCAGTCATGAGGAAAAAAATTACTTGCTCAATGTTCCTTGCTCTCCTAGTTTGCACACCATCATTCTTGTTGCCAATAATTTGATCCTCAAGGTGACTTTTTTGTACATATTTGTTTGTGGCTTTGCTTGGTGCTTCTTTTTTATTTTCACTCTCAGATTGATCTTCATCTTTCATATATGCTTCTTCAATCAGAGTTATTGAGTTTTGCTTTCCTTTGTGCATATCTTCATCAAATATCACATGTACACTCTCAATTACCTTCTTTAGTCTTTTGTTGAAGGACTTATAGGCCTTGTTGTGAGTAGAGTAGCCTAAGAAGATACCTTCATCACTTCTTGATTCAAAGCTACCTAATACATCTTCATCTCTTTTGATGTAACATTTGTTGCGAAACGCCTTCAAATACTTAACCGAGGGTCTCCTATCATACCATAGTTCATGAGGTGTCATATTGTCGTTCACCCTTAGTTATACTCTATTTAAGGTGTATACAACAGTGTGCACTACCTCTTTCTAATAGATATTAGGCAGATTAGCTTTATTTAACATTGTCCTTACCATCTCTTTGACTATTATATTCTTCCTTTCCACAACACAATTTTTTGTTGAGTCTTAGGAACTGAATATTATCTTTTTATTATAGTCCTCTCACAGTAATATTCAAACTCATTCTATATATACTCACCTTTGTAGTCTGACCTTAGGCATTTCAGCCTGTATCCACTTTCCTTCTCAAGCATTTCTTGAAGACCTTGAATTTCTCAAATGCTTGTGACTTGTCTTGCAAGAAGGTGGTCCATATCATCCTTGAAAAATCATCTATGAGTAGCATGAAGTATCTTTCTCCATTTAGGGATCTTGTTCTTGTAGGCCCACACAGATTAGTATGCACAAGCTCAAGAGGTCTTGTAGTTGAATATTCTTTTGTCTTAAAGCTAACCTTTGTTTCTTACCTCTTTGACACTCATCACAAAAGGTACTATCTAGATTAATAATTTGAGGTATGTGTCTTAGATACCCTTTCTTTTTTACCTTAACAAGATTATCAAGATTGATGTGACCTAGTCTTCTATATCATAACCAACTCTCATCAACTTGTCCCATCATGCATTAAGACTCAAAATATTCCTTCAACTTGTATGCATTTCCATCTGTTCTTTTACCTTCTACAACTAGCTACCCATAACACTCTTTTTTGATTTTACAACCCTTGGAATCAAATGGAAACTTATATCCGTTGTCACACATTTGACTCACACTCAACAAATTATTTTTCATACCTTCCACAGACTAAACTTCATGAGCTTTCATCTTGCTCTCAATGTTTAGTGTACCTTTACCCTTGATTTTGATTGATGAGTTGTCTCCAAACCTCACTGAACCACCATTCCAATCTTAAAGTTTAATAAATTTCTTCTTGTCTCCAGTCATGTGACTGGAGCAGCCACTATCTACTACCCACAAGTTTTTCCTTAAGCATGTAGGGTAGTTTGAACAATCAAACTTGACTCAACCTTGTCTTTTTCTTTTTCTACCCAAGCTTGTTTTGATTATTTCTTGTTCTTTGTTGTTTCCTGACCTGAATTAACACTTGGTCCCAAGGTTGATACTACCTTTTGTTTCTTAGAAGTCCTTATCTTACACTATTTTGCAATGTGGCTTGAGTTTTGAGAATGATAGCATTGAATAGTTACATTGAATGATGAAGTTAATAAACTATTATAGGATTGAGATACATTTCTCCTACATTCATAACTCTTATAGCCATACTCATTACATTGATAACAAATAACATTCATATGCCTAAGAGAATCAAATTGATTTCTACTTTTAAAACTTGGTGGAGATATATGCATAAGCTTACATTCAACAATTATATGACCATAAGTATTAAATTTATAGCAATAGCCATGGAATTGAAGTACATACCAATTATTGTTGAATTTGTTTCTCAGTGGTCTCCTTGGAGAAACATAGTTCTGCCTTCTTGAGCTCTTCCTTCTTGTATCATTGACCTTTGTGAAGCCTCCATCATCAACATTAGCTTTTCTTTTAGGATCAACATGTTGGTTCATTGACTGATTCTTTGTAGTAGGAACATATGTCTTCTTCTCATTGGGATTGATGACTTTGAAGGTTTGTTTGACTTTACTTCCACTAGAATATGTGAAGTGTATCTCCTTGCCTAGTGGATCTTTACTGTTAGAAAATTGTTCATTTTCAAATCCAACACCATTGATGTCATTGTTGTGCTTCTTCTTAGTTACCATTTTGTCTAATGGTTCAGTGTTTCCACCATACTTAATCCTCATGTTGAGTTCATCCTTATTATTTTCCAATTCCTTTCTTAGATTTACAATATCTTCTTCCAATTTTTGACACTCCTTATCCTTCTTTTCTAAATCTGATTTTGTAACTTTGTACATCCTTTTAGTTCTTCCAACTGGATTCTCAAATAACAAATTGTTGTCTTTGATTCCTCAAATGATTTTTTTAATAGATCTTGTTCTTCAAAAATAGCAATATTATACTCTTTATATTCCTTTCTCACTTTTCTATGTTCTTCTAGTGCACTCACAATTTCATCCTCAACCTCTACTTGAGCTTCAATTTCCTCTTCTTCTTCAACAATGATATGTTCAACAAATAATTCTTCTTGTGTCATAAAGAGATTGACTTCTCTTTCACCTTCACTATAACAATCTTCAAAGACACTTTCTTCATTAAAGGCATCATATTTGAATGCATAAATACTACTCTTTCTCCTAAAATTTCTTCTACTTGGCTTATAACTATTGCTCATTGACACTCATCCGGTGATATTTGATGCTTCATTTATGGTTTAGGGTTGTCATTGATGGCAACTCTTCTTGGAGATTTGATCTAACAGTCGCGATTCATCTTATCTGGAAGATGGAGTTAACCAGTAGGCAATTAACTGGTAAAATAGGGTATCTTAGTAATGTTTCCGTTTAGAATGATTTCCGATGGTTGTGGTGTTTTTGGTAAAAGAAATTGCAATCTCAATGAATGGGAAGATCCTTAGGAAGCATGCAATTATAATTGTTTGGTCTAGTGCTATGTTTTGTTCAATATTGAAGCCAAGTTGAAGGAGATTACTTTTATGTTAAGACTAGATATATAAGATCGAATTGGCAATTGGTTTTCAGTGTAAGACTAGCGTGGGGTAAAAGTACAAACCTATGTCACAATTTTACAAAGGAAAAGGCTAACACAACAATAACTGTTCAATTTCGTTGCCATAAAAGTATCATTTGCATTTTGAATTTGAAGATGATGTAAACTGATGAAATGTGTAAAATTTGTTGAAGTTTAAGTCTACTATTTTTTGAAATTTTTTGGTCAATAATTTATATGTTTTTTAATCTTTAAAGTCCATCTTTTATTGTTGAAAAACACTGAAAAACAAGGGGTTTGGTTCCCACCTCAAAAGTAAATGTAAATCAACTTTTGTTTTCTTATTTTGATATCACTTATAGATCACATATTTATATAGTGCACGAAAAAAAAGAAAAAAAAAATTGATGCATATTTTCTTTGTAATAGCATTTGGAAGTCGAATACACTAGAATTTGATAGTTTTGGTCTCCCACCACAATTTATCTATTCAATTTATAATAATCCAAAAACCAAAAATACCCTTTTGGAGAAGAATCTCTCTTCTAGTGAACCATATGCTTTTCAATTTTTTATTAAGTGATTCGATATGTTTTTTTATTTTTCAAAGAAGACTCATATCAAACAAAAGAATACCTAGTTGTAGTATTTTAAATTTTTTATATATTAAATGTAATCAAAACATTAAAACAACTATATGAGTATAATCGTGACTTCAATCTCTAAAAAAGGGTATTTTTAATTTTTTAAATAAGTTTAATTTACCTGTTAAATTTTGTTGCTGAAGTGACAAGTTTGAGAAAATCATCATTTTTATTGATGTGGCTGCCACTTGACATTCCACATAAGCCTTTCCGGCCGGAAATGTTCTGGCCGGAATAATTCAAAAATAGTTCCGACCGAAACTGTGAGGGCCATGTACAACCGGTCGCTTGAACCTCATATAAAAAAGAATTATTTTTTTCATTAAAAAAACCAAATCAATCAAGTGCAAAAATAATAAGAGTTATTTTTGCAAACAATCCTTTTTTTTTAGAATAAAGTAGCATTTTGGACCGAGTAGGAAGATTATAAAGAGGCGAATATTACTAATTTTGTAAAGGGGTGAAGACTTTGATTTTGTTTTTGGAAGGCATCTACCCTTTCCAAGTATGTTATTTGAAATTAATTTTTCAATCATTAGATGGTTTTTTGGAAATTAAATATTTTTTAGATTAACCATATTCTTTAGTCATTGCAATATGAGGATAACCATTTCTTGGCCATATATCCAATAGTATTTAGTACTAAAAAATTATATTATATTTTATTTTCTAATAATTGGCTCAAATTCTCTATATATATTAGCTAAGTGATTTCAAGCAATTAATGGTATAAAATCACGTTTATATGTACATGCATATAGTCAAATGTATCTAATTGAAGTATGCTTAATTTCTTACTTTTTTTCAATGCTCCTAAATTTCTTGAGCCTAATTTTTTCATTTTCTAAATTATAAAAATTGGACTTCAAGTCAAATGATCTAAATGGATGGAATTTACATACGTCAAGTTTAATAATGCAAAATTATTTATACATTTCACTAATTACATTTTTTTTTGTTAAGAACTGATGAAAAGTTTATAGATATATAACCTTTTTAGTTCAAAACACTAAATTTTGAAGATATGCATATTTGCATGTGTTGTTTTTAGCTTCAAAGCCCAAAATTTTGAAGATCTAAATGTTTTTTGCAATGGGGAATAAGAGGACTAGATCAAGGTTGTATGATCGTAAAAGGGATGATAAGATGAAAGGTCATACAAAACATAGTCAACAACAATTTGTTGTTGTTCAAGATCAACCTGATGATGTTCAAGAAACATCTACTCAGGTTTGAGATGATTTTTTTTTTCTGGTATGAAAAATTTGATGGAAATGGATGAAGATAGTCTTTTCAATGAAATTCCATCTAAAGATATGATACCTGAAAGCACATTAAAATTACATTGTAAGAATTTGTGGGATGATTATTTTTAAAATAAGTCTATTGTTGGAAGAGCACAATTATTTCCTAAGTTATTAAGGAAAAGTGAAATGAATCCTATTTTGGACTTGTTGGGTGTTGGT
The DNA here is from genome assembly GCF_030272615.1 of Cryptomeria japonica. Lineage (NCBI taxonomy): Eukaryota > Viridiplantae > Streptophyta > Pinopsida > Cupressales > Cupressaceae > Cryptomeria > Cryptomeria japonica. Next base: position 145,797,712 of record NC_081408.1, on the reverse strand, counting down.
AATAAGAAAATTTCTAGTGATGCATTAGTAAAAGAAACTATAATTGAAAATTTACAAGAAGCATTGAATTGTATTGAGAACACAAGTTGAGGTGTTGATTTAAGTCTTGCACGTAGAGAATTGATTACTATGATTACTAGTAAGAAATTGACTCATAAAAAATAAGTTAATGCAATTTCTCAATTAATGAATATATCTAGAAGAATTGTTCAAAGATACATTAGGAAGAGAAATATGTTGGATGAAATCATCAAAAAGAATTGGGTAAATATCTGTAGCATTCCTAGAATAGAATTTCTAAAGATGTAAAAAGATAGGTCAATGATTATTGGACCAACCAATCTCGTGTTTCTTCCAATAGAAGGGATACTATACAGATGATAGACGAAGATGGTAAAAATATTACACATCCAAAACATTTCTTAGATACAACACAAAGTGAATTGTTTGAAGCATTCAAGCAAGAATATTCAGATGTAAAGATTTGCCAAAGGATTTTTGAGAGATTTCATCCTTGCTTTATACGCATAAATAAGGTATGTGAAACTTGTTGTTATCAAAATCATGTTTAATTTCATTTACACTTGGAATCATATAAGAAGTTCATGGCAACAATTAATCCAAATCTAGTCATTCCTACAAGTACAACACAATTTGTGAAGTCTATTTTATGTGATAAATTAGAAGATTATGATGAGTTAAAAATATAATGTATAAAAGGTGAATTCAATGATTGTGGTTTTTTGAGTAAGTTTGTGTTGCAAACTGAGAATATTAATATTCATGCACTAGTTATACGGAAGAGATTTGAATATGAGACATACCAAAGTAAGTCAAGAACTGAATCCAAAAAAATTATGTTGAAAGAGAGTGAATTGCCCTACATTCAGTTTATAGATAGATTTTGTAATATGATATATCCACATATCCAACATTGTCATGGTGCAAGATGACAGGCTAAACAATTTTGTGATTCAAAGAATTGTTTTCCACTAGATTGTATTCTTTCAATTGTAGATTTCTCCAAGAACTATACATTTAGTCCTCACATAGAAACTCAAATTCAATATTATCATTCTGATCTAGCTGCAATATTTGTACAAGTTTACTATAGATAGTATTGAAAATGAACGCATTATCATCAAGGAGGTCCATTTCTATATCAACGATGATACTGTTGGCATTGTGTGAACTGGTATGAGAACATAATGACATTGTATGTTGTCATTGATGTCAATATGCTGAAGAGGTGAGAACTGGCATACGAGAGAACCGACATAACACTGTGAACCAACATTTGTGCCAAAGTGAAGCAGTGTGCTTGTTCAAGGTGAACCGACATATGGTTATGGGAACTGGCACATGGAAGAATTGTATGACTACCAGTTGGTAGTCTCAACTTCAAGGTTTTCGATTGAAGTGCTTCAAGCCTATGTGGCTCAACTGGTGACATTGTGTGATGAGTTAGCATTGTAACAAAGAACAAATCATGTTGCCACGTCAGCCTTGTGTGCGTGAAGGATCTTGCATGAAGGAGATTGTTCCTATCTACCTCAGAAATGTGCGAAGTTTGTAAAACAGTGATAACGTGTGATGGGTTATCAGTCACCATGAAATCAGTACAAATGGAAGATGGAGAATGTCTTGAGATTGGATCAAGACTATTGCAATTAATGGAGTGTTCTCAATGGTCAGGATTGAACTGTTTGAATTCCTTAACCTAATAGGTTTAGGGTTTAGGGTTTATGCTACCGACCTATCTATTTTCCTATAAGGTTGATGTTGTGTCTCTTTCTAAGGTTGTTGGCAAAATTTGTGTGTGTGTATCCAAGAGAAGGGATACGTGATTCTTGCCAAACCAAAAGAAGAGAAGTGATACCTACAAAGTGTAAGTGCAGAAGGTGAAGAGGAGCTTAAGCGGATCTACATTGGCATTGAGTGCTGTTATCAGATCATTGTAATACCTATTAATCTCTAACCACCTCAACAGTTGGAAAATCCCTTAACAGGGTAGCCTTAATCGGCTTGCTGTAAATCCTTTAATAGGGTAATTCAAAGCTATTGAGTTCAAAATCCTTTAGCTATCGAGTTCTTGAAATCTTCTAACAAGGTAACCTTTAATAGGGTTTAACCCTTAACTGAGTATTGTAGCCATCCCTTAACTGGGTGATCCCTAACAGGATCGGTTCCTAGCAGAACCTATTATAATGTCTCTAACCGAGCAAGGCTCCTAACAAAGTGGACTTCTAAAGAGTTCAAAAATAGCTTGTGGGTATTCATCCCCACCATGGTTTTTCCTAGTTGGGTTTCCACATGAAAAATATGTGTCATGTGTGATGCTTTTATCTTGTGATGCTTTCCTATTGTCTGTCAAGCATATGATGGTTCTGTGTTTTATGCCTATTAATAAAACATGTTGAACTAGCTATTATTATGATTTGATGATAGATTACCTATTTATACATAAGGGTGAAATGGTAGTGTAGTCTTGAGTTGAGTGAAAAGCTAAGTGCGTAACTGGTTAATGCTTGTCTCAATCATTCTTAGCTTTACCGGTTGCACTCTGTTTCAAACCGGTGTCACTGCTTGCCAATCATTTGAAGTGTCTACTATCAAACCAGCTTACGACTATATTTTTGTCTGTATTGATTCACCCCCCCCCCTCTCAGTACTAGGTTAGTACTATCTATTCATCATTGAGTTATCAATTGGTATTAGAGCATCCTCCAGGTCCTCTGTGTTATAAGCTTAACCACTTGAGGTAAAGATCCCAGTCAAATGATGAAGAGGGAAGGTCCAAAGTTTAACAGGGAAAATTTCAGTATATGGAAAGATAGAATGAAGATATTCATCAGAAGCATGGGTGCTCAACACTGGAGCTATGTTGAGACTGCCTATGTTGCTCCTACTGGTACCCTTACCGATGACCAAAAGAGAGAGATGCAGGAGAATGGGCAAGTCATGGAAGCCCTAATTAGTAGTTTATCTGACATTGAGTTTATTGATGTTCAGGATAAGGTAAATCCCAAAGAGGTATGGGATACTCTTGAAAATATCTATGGCGGTGATGAGCATGTAAAATAGGCTAAGGAAGAAAGCCTTAGAGGGAAGTTTGAAGATATGCAGATGGTTGAAGGTGAGACCATTCAATAGTATGGAATAAGAATCAAAACCATTGTTGGAGATATCAAGAGTGCAGGTGGTAAAATAGAAGATGCCACTGTGGTAAGAAAAGTCCTAAGATCCCTATTGTCAGTCTATGCAATAAGGGTTGCTACTATTCAGGAGCTTAGATCAATAGACAAGACTAAGGTATCCCTAGACTCCATCATAGCAAATTTGATAGCCTATGAGCTAAATAGTTTTGATGGCAGTGTTAAAAAGACTGAATCAACTTTTAAAGCTTCTGTTGTACCATCCAGAAAAGGAAAAGAAGCTAGCACTAGTGGTGAACCAAGATAGAGCAGAGAAATGGATGATGAGGAGATTTTGATGGCATTTGAAGCTCTCCTTGCTAGGAAACTTCCTAAGGGAACTGACAAATACAAAGGTAAGCTACCTTTGAAATGCTTCTCTTGTAACCAAATAGGAAATATTGTTGTAAACTGTCCTAATGGTGAAAACAAGGACAAACCAGAAAGGTTCAAGAAATTCAAAGGAGGAAACCAGAGAAACTATTTTGTGGCAGTTGATGAAGGTGTCATAGATGAAGAAAATGAAGATATTGTGTTTGTTGCTGTCAAGGAAGATGTGTCAGACAAGAAGGCTCTTGTCTCCTAGTTTGATAATTCCAATAAGTGGATCATTGATAGTGGTTGTTCTCACCATATGACTAGTGACCAGAGCAAGTTTCTATTCTCTGAGGAGTATGATGGTGGTGTGGTTCACTTTGGCAATGATGCACCATGCATGGTCAAGGGAAGAGGGTCCATCTCTCTGAATGGAAAGAGTAGTGCTAACAATGTGTACTGGATTGATGGTCTCAGACACAACCTTCTGAGTGTTGCCCAGCTGAATGGCAGTGGCCTCACTCTAGAATTCAAGAATGGAGTTTGCAGAATTAGAGGAAAGAATGGTGAATTGGTGGCCACTGGCATGCAGACCAAAGGTAACCTATTTCATCTGAATGCAGATATAAGTACATGTCTTATGGCTAAATTTGATGATAGTTGGATATGGCATAGGAGACTCTGCCATGTAAACTTTGATAACATTGTGAAGGCTAGTAAGATCAAGGCAGTTAGAGGGTTGTTGGTGCTAAGAAAAATCGATAATACCTTGTGCGGAGAGTGTCAATTGGGGAAAATGTCTTCCTCAACCTTTAAAGGTAAATCTTTCATTACTGACAACTTGCTTGACCTTATGCATACTGATTTGTGTGGTTCGATGAAAACTAGAAGTGTGCAAGGTGATAGGTACTTCATGATTCTTACTGATGATTGCTCAAGAATGATGTGGGTCACATTCTTGAAAGTCAAGTCTAAAGCCTTTGTAAAGTTCAAAGCTTTTAGAGCATTAGTGGAGAAGGAAAATGGTAAAAGAATCAAGTGCTTGAGAACTGGTCAAGGAGGGGAATTCACTTTCAATGAATTCAGCAAGTATTGTTAAGAACATGGCATCAAGAGGTAGTTGTCTACCGCCCAGACTCCACAGTAGAATGGCATAGTAGAGAGGAATAACCAGACTATGGTTGAAGTAGCTAGAACCATGTTGATTCAAGGAAAGGTAGTTCACACCTTTTAGAGAGAAGCGGTGAGCACTGTAGTCTACACAATGAATCGGGTACTCATCAAGAAAGGTAAGGATAAAACTCCTTATGAGTACTGGACTGGTAAGACACCTGTGGTCAGCTACTTTAGAGTGTTTGGTAGCAAATTTTACATCAAGAGGAGTGAACACCAGAGAAAATTTGATGCGAAATGTGATGAGGGAATATTCCTAGGATATTCCACCAAGAGCAAAGCTCTCAAGTGTTTCAACAATAGGACTCAGAGAATTATGGAAAGCATCAATGTAAGAGTTGATGAAACCTCTGAGAAAATTGAGGAAACTGACAGTGAGCAAGTGGTAAATGAACCGGATGCAACCTTTTGGGAACCGGTTGACAGCCAACCGAGTACCAGTAGCAATGTTCCTACACCGGAAAATGTAGATGCTGATACTAATGGAGATGAGGATGAAGAAGAAAAGCAAGAGGAATCTATCAAGACCATTCCTTGGTATGTCAAGTTGAATCATGATCCTAAGCAGATCATAGGAGATAAGGATGCAGGAATCCTTACAAGAAGAAAGGTTAGAGAAAACTCATGTATGATCTTTGAATTTGAGCCTAAAACATTCCAAGAGGCACATAAAGATGAAGACTGGATCAAGGTAATGGAAGAGGAACTTGACCAGATAGAGAAAAATGGTACATGGTCTTTGGTACCCAGACTAGAGCATAAAAATGTCATTGGTACCAAATGGGTCTTCAGAAATAAGTTGAATGAGGATGGCACAATGATTAGAAACAAAGCCAAATTGGTATGCAAAAGATATGCTCAAGAAGAAGGAGAAGACTATGGAGAAACCTTTACTCCTATAGCCAGATTGGAAGGGGTCCGTATGCTTCTTGCATATGCAGCTTTTAAAGGCTTCAAAGTATATCAAATGAATGTAAAATCTGCATTCCTAAATGGTGTACTTGAAGAGGAGGTTTATATAGAGAAACTAGATGGGTTTTCCCTATCTAAAGATAGTGACATGGTATGTAGGCTACATAAAGCCTTATATGGCCTAAAGCAAGCACCTAGAGCATGGTATGAACATCTACATTCCCATCTTGTGAAGATTGGATTTGAGAGAATAATTGAAGATAGTAATATCTACTTGAAGTCTGAAGGAGATCAGATCCTGATCTTTGAGGTATTTGTTGATGACATTATCTCTGGTGGAGATGACAAGATGAGTCTTGAGTTTGTAGATGAGATGAAGAAAGAGTTTGAAATGTCACTCATAAGGGAGATTAAATTCTTCATTGGACTGTAGATTCAACAGATGAAGGACGTAATATTTATCACTTAGTCCAAGTATGTCAAAGAGGTGTTGAAGACCTTTGGCATGGAAGATAGCAAACAGGTTGGTACACTGATGGTGACCGGTTGTAAACTATCTAAAGAAGATGACTCAAAATTGGTTGATGAGAAGGAATACTGATAAATGATTGGTGAGTTGCATTATGTAGTGCATAGCAGATCAGATATTGCACATGCAGCTAGCATTACTGCAAGATTCCAGAAAAGACCAAGAGAATCTCAGTTGGTTGTAGTCAAGCGGATTCTTAGGTATCTGAAGGGAACTGTTCACTATGGATTGTGGTATCCTTATAGCAAGGATTTCAACATGAAAGTATACACAAATGCTGATTGGGTAGGCAATGTAGATGACCAGAAAAGCACAACCGGTGGTGCATTCTTTCTTTGTGGTAGACTGGTCTCATGGATGAGTAAGAAGTAGAGTTGTATCTCTCAGTCTACAGTGGAAGCAGAGTATGTTGCAGCTTTCATGAACTGCACTCAGATAATTTGGATGAAGCATGTATTAAATAGCTTCAAAGTTCCTATATCTGAACTGGTAAGTATATTTTGTGACAATACTAGTGCAATTAATATCTCCAAGAATCCGGTTTTACATTCTAGAACCAAGCACTTTGAGCTTAAGTATCATTTCTTAAGGGAAAAGGTTCAAAACAAAGAGATTGCACTAGAACATGTTTCCAGTAAGGAGCAGTTTGCAGACATATTCACCAAGCCTCTCCCAAAGACTACATTTATGTACTTAAGAGGTGAATTAGGGGTACTGCCCCTTCAGGAAGTGAACTAAAGGTATATGCTCCACATCAGTCATGTATTTCATAGTCAAAATTTTCTTCAGGATTGATGTGTTGAAGGATGCTACTCCTCAGGGGGAGTAGCATAATGGAATAGGGAAGCTTGCACCTCCACTTTGGCATTGCTGTCAAAGGGGGAGAAGATGTGAAGCGGAGAAGATATCTGCAGAAATTAGGGGAGAAGATGTGAAGCAAAGAGATATCTTTGTATATTGCCATCAATGCCAAAGGGGGAGATTGAAGGCATTATGTGAATTGATATGAGGACATAATGACATTGTATGTTGTCATTAATGTAAATATGCTAAAGAGGTGAGAACCGACATAACACTATGAACCGACATTTGTGCCAAAGTGAATTGGTGTGCTTGTTCAAGGTGAACTGGCATATGGTTATGGGAATTGGCACATGGAAGTGTTGTACGACTACCGATTGGTAGTCTCAACTTTAGGGTTTCCAATTGAAGTGCTTCAAGCCTATGTGGCTCAACCAGTGACATTTTGTGATGAGTTAGCATTGTAACAAAGAATAGATCATGTTTCCACGTTAACCTTGTGTGCGTGAAGGATCTTGCATGAAGGAGATTATACCTATCGAACTTGGGAATGTGTGAATTCTGTAAAATAGTGATAACGTGTGATGGGTTATTAGCCACCATGAAATCGATGCAAATGGACAATGGAGAATGTCTTGAGATTGGATCAAGACTGTTGCAATTAATGGAGTGTTCTCAACAGTTAGGATTGAACCATTTGAATTCCTTAACCTAACAAGTTTAGGGTTTAGGGTTAATGCTACCGACCTATCTATTTTCCTATAAGGTCGATGTTGTGTCTCTTTCTAAGGTTGTTGGCAAAATTTGTGTGTGTGTATCCAAGAGAAGGGATACGTGATGCTTGCCAGACCAAAAGAAGAGAAGTGATACCTACAGAGTGTAAGTGCAGAAGGTGAAGAGGAGCTTAAGCGGATCTACATTGGCATTGAGTGTTGTTACCATATCATTGTAATACTTGTTGATCTCTAACCACCTCAATAGTTGGAAAATCCCTTAACAGGGTAGCCTTAACTGGCTTGCTGTAAATCCTTTAAAAGGGTAATTCAAAGCTATTGAGTTTGAAATCCTTTAGCTATTGAGTTCTTGAAATCCTCTAACAAGGTAACCTTTAATAGGGTTTAACACTTAACCGGGTATTGTAGCCATCCCTTAATTGAGTGATCCCTAACAGGATCGGTTCCTAGTAGAACTGATTGTAATGTCTCTAACCGGACAAGGCTCCTAATAGAGCGGACTTCTAAAGAGTTCAAAAATAGCTTGTGGGTATTCATCCCCACCGTGGTTTTTCCGAGTTGGGTTTCCATGTGAAAAATATGTGTGTCATGTGTGATGCTTTCCTATTGTATGTCAGGCATATGATGGTTTTGTGTTTTATGCCTGTCAATAAAACATGCTGAACTAGCTGTTATTATAATTTGATGATAGATTACTTGTTTATGCATAAGGGTGAAATGGTAGTGTAGTCTTGAGCTGAGTGAAAAGCTAAGTGAGTAAGTGGTTAATTCTTGTCTTAGTCATTCTTAGCTTTACCGGTTGCACTCTATTTCAAACCGGTGTCACTGCTTGCCAGTCATTTGAAGTGTCTACTATTAAACTAGTTTAGGATTGTATTTTTGTCTGTACTGATTCACCCCCCCCCTCAGTACTGGGTTAGTAATATCCATTCATCATTGAGTTATCAGATACGTGTCATGATAGGAGCTATGTAGCACATTGTTTTAAAATATTTTTTGAAGGTATTAAACCTTGTGGGATAGAATGTACACAACATTAGATTTGGTTAGATGGATGTGTTGGTAAGTACATTAGATTTGAAATTGATTATTTAAGTTGTTGTTTTTTTTATATATATGATTTGATTGTATATAATAGCTCAAAAGTTTAAATATATATATTTAATATATATGTTATTCATGTCAGGGTAATTTAAGTCTGCAAAATATTTTAACTGGTTATCCCTACAACATGCTTGATGTAGAATAAAGTTTTTGTGGAACTTCTTTGAGAGTGGACATGGAAAAGGAGAGCATGATGGAGCAGGAGCATGTGTGAAGTGTGCACTTTGCCAACATGAACTTGCAAGTAAATTATCTTCATATATATATATACATCTTTTATATAGGTAACACCATACGCAATTGTAATGATATTATTGAATAGTGCAAAAATCATTTTGTTGTTCGTGATACAACTTACAACAAGCATTATTTTTGGGAAGTTAAAGGTATATTATATATATATATATATATGTATATATATATATATATATATATATATATATATATATATATATATATATATATATATATATATATATATAATTTCTTTAACATTCTTGGTGTTCTTGAATTATTTTTAAAATTCAAGTGTATATATATATATATATGTGTGTGTTAAATGAACTAAAATTGAATAAATTTTTTTTGTATGTATTATCAGATATAGATCGATTAAATCCTTATAATTGTCAATCAATTAATGGTATTAGAAGTTTTCATCAAGTCATGACTACGAGATTTAGCAAGCCTCATGTTATTCTTGCAAGAGGAAAATCATGCTTTTGTGTTGATTGCATTGCGAACAACAGAGATACTCATTGTCTAAATATAGTTAATGGATATGTTTTGCAATGGGATATGAAATATTTTATCAAAATGCCTCCTTACGAAGATAGTGACATTATTGATATTCATGATCCTATATATTCAGCTAATTATGAACGTGTTTCTGATTTAGTTGCTACAGGTGCATGCATCCATAGTTTGTAAATTACATATATGTACATGTATAAATTTTTAACTTCTTCATTAATTTAAAAATGTGTAATGAACTAATATTGCTTGTAATATATATACATGCACGATCTATTTTCACATTTGATATTTTTGCAGTGATTGTTGATCCTGACAATACTAAAAGCATAGATTATTATCTATTGATATGTACACAACCAAAATGCTAGTTATTGGAATCCGTCAGTGATGATGATGGGCAACAATATCCCACTGGTTCAATTGTTGTTGAAGTCACCTATTATCAATAAATAAAGATAGATACAAATGGTGTAACATTCATTGATTATATGCCTAGCCAAAAAGTTCTACACTACAGTCACTTAGTAATAGTGACAAGATTGTAGTTGGAGACATTTCCAAAAAGAGAACGTGGCAACCAAAAGTGGAGGTTGCCTATTGAAGATCATGAATTTTTTTAGAAATTATTAAAGATAGGGAGGATCCAGATTATATGTACCACAAGCTTTAAGTTCACTTGTCATGTTTGAACAAGTAAAATATATTAGATAGGTCAAGTATTTTGATAAGCTCATATATATATTTAGATATTTCTAGACATGTGTAGCAATTTGGGTAACTTGTGGAAATTTAGTTTTGTTGATACATTTATTTTACGTTTTATACGTTGATTTTACATGTTTTATTCATCTATATATTGATTTCATTTATATTTATACATATATTTTTTAATTTAATTAGGTTGTTTGAATTCATCTATGCAGTTCATGTGTACAATCAAGTAGCTATATAAAATATCTAAATTAAAATTAGTAAATTATATATTATATAATTCATACCTCTCTTGCAACATGTAAGGCTCGTCTGATCTTGGTGATGTCAAAATCATGCAAGGAGCCCACTCCAACATGATCCCCCTCACTGTCTAGCTCTATAAGCATGGTAGTGAACATCCCCGAAAATCCAGTATCAGGTACTTTGGCTTGATCAACTGATGTATAAATAGAAGGAGGAGGTGTACCTTGACCAGCTGTTGTATGCTGGGGTGGGGTAGTAGAATGTGCAGTAGCAATAGGCTGAGAATTTTCATGCTCACAACCATGACTAGATGCACCCAGTCTACCAAGTGCACCCCTAACAAATAATGGGGCATCCTATAGTGGGATCCATTGATTCATAGAAATAACCCGATACACATCCAAGAGATCATTGGATAAGCATGCACTTATCTTCCATAAAGGATCTATTATGCATGTGTGCAACATCCATCGATGATGGTATGCCGAATCGAACATATGGATCATCACTCACTGATGCATCATGAATGCTGGTATGAGAGTACAAAAAATATCTACCCACCCGATCTAATGTCATCGCATCCACCTGTGTGGCTATAGTAGCAATACTAGAAAATATGGATCGTCAAGTATCATCTGGCACACTATTTGCATTAGTGCTAGGTCCACACTCTTGGGAAGAACCACAAGGTTTGGACCAATCAATGCATATTTATTAATAGGTGTGGGTGAACCTGGTCGTCTAAACTTATCTGAAAATATTCCCTTCCCTTGCCCAACAAGTTGTGGAAAATCGGTGTAATCAATATCATCCAACAAATGAAACTCTGCAAACAATTGTTTGCAGAAATTAAGGGGCAACTCATCCTTTTGGGGCCACCTATGATGAGTGGCTAACCATCTAGGATAGATAAATGGTGCTGCTAGTGTATCTGTGCACTTGGTAGGCATATAGCCTTTCACCCTACCAAAGGCTTGATAATGAGGAAACATGGTTTTCACATTAGCTGTGGAAACCCTATCATTCACTATGTCCCATTTCATAGTACCACATACACTGTGTGAAAGGGATCTATATAATTCCTATGCGCTGACCTCGTAATATGGATTATAATTGTCGATGAGGTCAATCATATGAACTAGATCATGTCTAATAGTCTCACCCCTTTGTTTATTTGTGTGATCATGCATGTTTTCCAAAGTGATATTCAAATGATCTAAGGCACATTGGAGTGCCTCAACAGTCTGATTGTAGAGTTGTTGTCTCTCTTGTGGAGTTGTTTCAAACCTATGTGACATCTTCTCACTCTCACAAGGATGAACACTAGGCTTAGAAGTACTCGTGTTATTGGATCCAGGCTCGTCGGACATGGTGTTCAGTGGATAATGTAGAACTAGATATATATACCTACAAATGTGCATGTATCTAGTACACGTTAAAAAATTTAATTAAAAATGTATACATACATTTTAATCATTTTAAACATATTTAAAAACAAATAAACTAAAGAAATTAGATATATACATTTTGAAAAAATTTAAACATCATAAATGCATACTTGAGTTAAATTTTTCTAGATATAAAGACAAATTTAAGATAAATTTCGAGAGATCTATGCACAAAAGAATTTTAAACAACTATAAATTTAATTTTAAATTTCAATATATATGTCTAATTTATAATTACATATATTTGCATATACAATAATTAATTTGAAAATTAGTCAAATTAAGTCAAATTAAGACCCCAAGTAAAGTTAAATTAATTTACAATTCAGTAAAATGAATTTACAATTAATTCACAATTTTGCATATGTACAAATTAATTAATAGGTCCTAATTTGGTCTTATGTGGTCCTAATAGGTTGTACTTGGGGTGAAAGTAAATTTTGTAAAAGAAACCAAACAGGTCTGCATTATCTTGAATGATGTGGAAACAAGCTCCTTAGCTGCCCAAAAGAGAGCAATTGGACACAAGCAAAGGAAATTATTAAAGGGTGATAAACACACGTATAGAGAGTATGAAATACAAGAAAACAATGTCTGGAGTGTGTGATGTGGTCTGTAATTTATGTTTGGAGCCCAACTAACTGGTTTTGGAGTTGGACGGGGAAACCTATTGGGCCATGCATGGAGGAAATCAATGTGTTCATACAAGGGCCACCCTTTTTCTATTTTGAGATTGATGCTTTTGCACCGAAGGATATTTGGAAAACAATATCCAAAAATTTCTATGGTGTGGAACCAGAGTTGGTGGACTCGTCAAAGTACTTTTCAACTTTCAGAAGACCAAGGAATTATGCTTTCAAAATTTCCCTTCTATTCGGAGATTGTGTGCATAGCCTCTTGGTCATCTAAGACGTTGAAAAATGTACTTCGATTCCACCAACTCTAGTTTCACACCATACAAATTTCCAAAAATTGTATTCCAAATATCCTTTGGTACAAAATCATCATTCTCATAATAGAAAAAAGGTGGCCCTTACATGAACACAATGATTTCGTCCAAGCATGGCCCAATATGTTTCCCTGTCCAACTCCAAAACTAGTTAGTCCCTCCAAACATAAATTAGAGACCACATCACACACTCCAAACATTGTTTGTTTGTATTGCATACTCTCTATGTATTTATCACCCTTTCACAATTTCCTTTGCTTTTCTCCAATTGCTCTCTTTTGGGAAGCTGATGAGCTTGTTATATCACATGCATGACCCCTTAGAACCACATATGACCCCTTGCAACAACATTTTGTCTTTTGTGGTCCAAAATAGTCCTAAGGGGTGGACATGTGTCATAAGGGGCCTTAAGTTGTCCTAAGGCATCTCGCATGTGCTAGAACACATGCATGACCCCTTAGGACCACATATGACCCCTTGTGACACCATTTGGTCCTATGTGGTCCTAACAGGTCCTAAGGGAAGCACATGTGTCACAAGGTGTCTTAAGTGGTTATAAGGGGTAGCACATGTGTTCTAACACATGTGTGACCCCTTAGGACCACATATGACCCATTGGGACAATATTTGGTCCTATGTGGTCCTAAGTGGTGCACATGTGTTGCAAGGGGCCTTAAGTGGTCTTAAGGGGTCATGCATGTGTTCAAACACATGCATGACCCCTTAGGACCACATATGACCCATTGTGACAACATTAGGTGCTATGTGGTCCTAATATGTCCTAAGGGGTGCACATGTGTTGCAAGGGGCCTTAAGTGGTCCTAAGGGGTCACATATATGTTATAACACATGCGTGACCCCTTAGGACCACATATGACCCCTTGCGACATCATTTGGTCCTATGTGGTCTTAATAGGTCCTAAGGGGTGCACATGTGTCGCAGGCAGCCTTAAGTGGTCCTAAGGGGTCACACATGTGTCAGAACACATGCCTGACTGCTAAGGACCACATATGACCCCTTGCGACAATATTTGGTCTTTTGTGGTCCTAATAGGTCCTAAGGGGTGCACATGTGTCACAAGCAGCCTTAACTGGTCTTAAGGGGTCATGCACGTGTTCTAATACATGTGTGACCCCTTACGACCAAATATGACCCCTTGCGACAATATTTGATCTTTTGTGGTCCCAATAGGTCCTAAGGGTTTGACATGTGTAGCAAGGGGCCTTAAGTGGTCCTAAGGGGTCACACATGTGTTAGAACACATGTGTGACCCCTTAGGACCACATATGACCCTTTGTGATAATAGTTGGTCCTAATAGGTCCTAATAGGTCCTAAGGGGTGTACATGTGTTGCAAGGGGCCTTAAGTGGTCCTAAGGGGTCACGCATGTGTTAGAAAACATGCGTGACCCCTTAGGACCACATATGATCCCTTGCGACACCATTTGGTCCTATGTGGTCCTAATAGGTCCTAAGGGGTGCACATGTGTTGCAAGGGGTTTTAAGTTGTCCTAAGGGGCCACACATGTTTCCTAACACATGTGTGACCCCTTAGGACCACATATGACCCATTCTGACAAAATTTGGTCCTATTTGGTCCTAATAGGTTCTAAGGGGTGCACATGTGTCCCAAGGGGCCTTAAGTGGCCCTAAGGGGTCATGCATGTGTTAGAACACATGCATGAACCTTTAGGACCAGAAATGACCCCTTGCAACGTCATTTGGTGCTATGTGGTCCTAATAGGTCATAAGGGGTGGACATGTGTCGCAAGGGGCCTTAAGTGGTCCTAAGGGGTCACGCATGTGTTAGAACACATGCGCGACCCCTTAGGACAACATATGACCCCTTGCAATAACATTTGGTCTTTTATGGTCATAATAGGTCCTAAGGGGTTCACATTTATCACAAGGGGCCTTAAGTGGTCCTAAGGGGTGATGCATGCATTCTAACACATGAGTGCCCCCTTAGGACCACATATAACCCCTTGCGACAATATTTGGTATTTTATGGTCCTAATAGGTCCTAAGGGGTGGACATGTGTTGGAAGTAGCCTGAAGTGGTCCTAAGGGGTCATGCATGTATTAGAACACATGCATGACCCCTTACAACCACATACGACCCCTTGGGACAACATTTGGTCTTTTCTAGTCCTAATAGGTCCTAAGGGGTGCACATGTGTTGCAAGGGGCCTTAAGTGATCCTAAGAGGTCACACATGTGTTCTAGCACATGCGTGACTCCTTAGGAGCACATATGACCCCTTGCGACATCATTTGGTCTTTTGTGGTCCTAATAGGTCTTAAGGGGTGCACATTTGTCGCAAGGGTACTTAAGTGGTCCTAAGGGGTCACGCATGTGTTAGAACACATGTGTGACCTCTTCGGACCACATATAACCCTGTGTGACAAAATTTGGTCTTTTATGGTCCTAATAGGTCCTTAGGGATGCACATTTGTCACAAGAAGACTTAAGTGGTCCTAAGGGCTCACGCATGTGTTCTAACACATCCGTGACCCCTTAGGACCACATATGACACCTTGCGACAACATTTGGTCTTTTGTGGCCCTCATAGGTCTTAAGGGGTGGATATGTGTTGCAAGGGGCATTAAGTGGTCCTAAGGGGTCACACATTTGTTGGAACACATGCGTGACCCCTTAGGACCACATATGACCCCTTGTGATAACTTTTGGTCTTTTGTGGTCCGAATAGGTTCTAAGGGGTGCACATGTGTCGCAAGGGGCCTTAAGTGGTCCTAAGGGATCATGCATGTGTTCTAACACATTTGTGACCCCTTACGACCACATATGACCCCATGCAACAACATTTGGTCTTTTATTGTCCTAATAGGTCCTAAGGGGTGGACACGTGTCGCAAGGGGCCTTAAGTTGTCCTAAGGGATTAGATGTGGCCCTAAGCGTCATTTGGTCCTATGTGGTCCTAATAGGTCCTAAGGGGTGCACATGTGTTGCAAAGGGCATTAAGTGGACCTAAGGGGTCATGCATGTGTTCTAACACATGCGTGACCCCTTAGGACCACATATGACCCGTTGCGACAGTATTTGGCCCTATGCGGTCCTAATAGGTTCTAAGGGGTGCACATGTGTCAAAAGGGACCTTAAGTGGTCCTAAGGGTTCACATATATGTTATAACACATGCATGATCCCTTAGGACCACATATGACCCCTTGCAACATCATTTGGTCCTATGTGGTCCTAATAGGTCCTAAGGGGTGCACATGTGTCATAGGGAGCCTTACGTGGTCCTAAGGGGTTACGCATGTGTTAGATCACATGTGTGACCCCTAAGGACCACATATGACCCCTTGCGATATCATTTGGTTTTTTGTGGTCCTAATAGGTCCTAAGGGGAGCACATGTGTTACAAGGGGCCTTAACTTGTTCTAAGGGGTCATGCATGTGTTCTAATACATGTGTGACCCCTTACGACCACATATGACCCCTTACGACAATATTTGATCTTTTGTGGTCCTAATAGGTCCTAAGGGTTGGACATGTGTCGCAAGGGGCCTTAAGTGGTCCTAAGGGGTCATGCATATGTTAGAACACATGTGTGACTCCTTAGGACCACATATGGCCTGTTGCAACACCATTTGTTCTTATGTGGTCATAGTAGGTCCTAAGGGGTGCACATGTGTAGAAAGGGGCCTTTAGTGGTCCTAAGGGGTCATACAAAATAATTATATACTCCTTATAATGTATACATACACATACATACATACAGACATACACCTCAGGACATGCTATGACGGGTTGTGTGTGGTCCTGAGGGGTCACACAAATGGGAACTTTGAGAAAGAAGCAGTTGAGGAGAAGAACCTGGCAAGTTGAGCAAGTCGGGCTAAGTCTTAAGACATTTGGGAGAGGAGTTGTAAAAAGAATATGATTGGATCGGTTCGGTTGCGAATAAGTGGGAAACAGAAACTCAGGCCCCTCAGGGCCACACACAACCCGTCATAGCATGTCCTGAGGTATATGTATGTCCTAAGGCATATATAATTATTTTATGTGTATTTATGTATCTATGCACATATGTATTTATGTATGTGTATGTATTTTTATGTACATATAATTATTTTATATCTATGTATGTACATGTATGTAGGTAGGTATGTATGCTTGTGTGTGTTTGTATGTAGGTTTGTATGTAGGTTTGTATGTATGTGTATGTAGTTGTATGTATGTATGTGTAAGTATGTATGTGCATGTTTCTGTATGTATTTACATATGTATGTGTGTATTTAGTTTCTAATATTCTAAACTAATATGATATAATATATATAAAAAATATATATATTTTTTAAACACTAATTTTTTTTTATTTTCTATTAAAAATGATTTTAAAAAAAACAATATAAATTAATATGTTAAAATAAATACATTGAAAAAAAAATTAAAAAAAGGGTACTTAGCACTGAAACCCTTCCGACCGAATCTCTGAGACTTTTTGCACCCTCTTGCTTAACTCCAAGCTGCTCAATGCAAAATGAGTGGCTTGGGCAGATTTCAGCACCTATATAGGGCAAGGGGTTTCTGGCAGGAACTGTTCTAGCTGGAACTATTCCGACCAGAAACCCCTTGCCATGATAGTGCAACGTGAGTGCCAATTGGTGCCAAATCGGTCTAGTTGTAAGGCTTCCAGCTAGAACCCTTCCGGGTGGAATAGGCACTGTTAGCCTAAAGTGTGACACAAATCCATACGATCACCCCATGGTGATAAGTTTTGGTGCTATCGAGTATAGTTTCATGTGCATATTTGGTTGATAAATAATCTTGTAGCTCACTAAGACAGAAATAGAGTGTATAGTAGAGCAAAGATAGTCAGAGATTCAATTCTTAACTATAACTTATTCTTGCATTATTATATGCTACTTTAGAGTTTATTTCATTGTATTTCCTTATTGTAATCAAATTTTAAGTCAGTGAGACTTCCCTAAAGGCTGTAGCCTTTTGGACAATTGTAATTGAGAAGTGAGCTCTAGGTAGTGAGCCTGAATGCAAGTGCATTCCCCATCTACGTAATATTTATGTACTCCTAGCCATAGTATAAGAATATTGTGGGTTCTAGCCCCACCATGGTTTTTCCATTTTTGGGTTTCCACGTAAAAAATCCAATGTTGTGGATTTGTGGTTTATTTTCTTTATGTTTATGTTCTTTTCTTTTATGCATTGGTAACGGGTGGATAAAAAATAAGTTTGTGGATTTGATTTCTAGTAGATCACTAATTCACCCCCCTCTTAGTGATCTTTGATTCTAACAATTGGTAGCAGAGCCTTGTTCCTCTGAGGAAGGTTAACCACATGAGAAAGATTTGGGAGATTGATTCTATGGATTCTGATTTTCAAAGATAACTCAATGTGGCACTTGAGGATCTTGATGTAGCTAGAAATGAGATTTGTACCTTGAAGAATAACCCGAATGCTGCCAATGAATTCACTAGTGAGATGAAGGATCAAGCAAGTATCTGTAAAGAAAAGAGGAAGGAATTAATGGATAAGTTGAAGGATAATGAAGATAAGATCATGGAATACTAGGACAAAGTTGATGAGGCTGACAAGCTTGAGAGATAGAATGCTACTTTGAAGAATGAGATGTAATCCACTGTGATGAGATTGACTAAGGAAATTGAGGACTGGAAGAAGAATTAAGAGAATCTAGCACAATCACTGAATGAAAGAACTGATGAATTATTCAGACTTACCTTTGAGAATGATTAGTTGGAGCTTGAGGTGACACAATCAAGGAATAATGGTCAAGAAATTGAAAGAAATATTGCTACCTTGAGGGATGAACTTGCTATTTCCAATGAATACAAAGACAAATTCAAAGATAGTTCAGCAAGGCTTGATGAGATGCTGGAAAATCAGAGACATTGAAAGGACATGCGAGGTCTAGGATTTGAGAAAGGTGAATCTTCTAGATCTGGACAAGGCAATGCAAAAACTGATCAAAAGAAGAGCAATAATACTTCAAGAAGACAACCTAATGCTCATAAATTTAACGGTAGATGTTTTAATTGCAATAAATTTGGTCATATGGCTAGTCAATGCATAATTAGGATGAATATTGGAGTAAACAACATGAACAATATTCCTACCTTTACCAGTCAGTGTTTCATATGCAATAATTTGGGACACAATTCAAATATGTGTAGAGAAGTAGTGAATAACTTTCAAAACACTTAAAACTAGGGCTTTATGCCATAGGGGACCTTTTTAATGCAGATTATAAGAAACCCCTTCTTCATTGCTCTGCAATCAATTCCAGAAGATTGCAGAAAGATGAAATCATATGTGCTAATGATATCCAAAAGTTTTGGAAGGATATTGTAATCCAGAATGAAATTTCATGAAGATCATGATAATCGGTTGTTGCATTTATTATAGTGCAAAATTAGGTTTTCAAAGGATAAAAGTACATCTCATGACTTCATTTGTCACAATGTGATCAAGTGAGTAGGAGCAGAGGAGAGAGCAAAGAAAATTGATGATCTGAACATCAATTTCGACAACTTCTAAGTGAATTTTAGTGCTTAGTTGTGAAGAAAGGTATTTATCTGTTCAGACTTTCAATTTTTTGCGAACCCTAGGATTCAAAATGGCTTTATTTTCTAGTATTGCAACTCCTCTAGTAGTTGAAATTAAAGATAGAGCTCATCCAATCTTTAAGAAACATTCATTTAAATTAGTCAAGGATGATCTGGAAGGTGCATTCTCATCCACGCCCTATGGCATGTTGCACAATGAAGATATCAAGGCCTACATTCATTACGAACTTGAAGAGATTGGGAATGTAGACATGTTGGACCTATACAACAAGTATTTGGCCAAAGGTTTGGGAAATCTCAAACCTAAATATAAGGTGTTGAAGGATAAGCGTTTCTCATAGTTCATGCATTTTCCACTATTTGATGATGAGGCAGAATGGATCCACTACATCCTTAAAAACATGCATGATGATTTTATATGGATTGATAGCCCTCACAAAATCACTAATCAAGCAATCTATGTTGTAACTGGTTTAGCTAAAACTGGTGATGTGCCCAGTTTAAAGAAAGTATCAAATGACACCATCATAGCTACCATTGGATCCAAATTTAACAGCAAAGACATGACAGTGAATAACATTTTAGAGAATGATGTGAAGTTTGCTTCAATGGTAGTCAGATAAAAGGCTTACCAATCCATCTGATACAAATCAGTCTCTTGTACTTCTATCTACTCTACGTACCAAATGCTCAAGGAAGATAAGAGATGTGATCTATGCACTACACTTCTAAATGAATTTTTGAGCAATCTAAAGAAGATTATGTAGGATAAAAACATACTTTTAAATATGGTACACTCCTTATTTTTCTGGCACTGTACTTCTTGAATGAGATACCTGATGTCAATGGTAAGGTCCAATGGGCCTATGATAGACTGGTGGCCACACAAATCAAGGAACGTTTATGGCAATTTGGTGATGCAACCATGAGGATATATTCCCTCCAGTGATATTTTAAAACCTTCCAAGCTGCAATGAAGAATAGGGAGAGGATTCCTTAGGAGGTAGTTGAGAAATATGAGCAAACCATTTGCTTCATGGTTGATAAGGATTAGTTTATGATGGAAGCAGTGGAGCCCTGGATAGTCTGGATCATTCTCATGGGGTATGAAGTTGACTTTGGTACACTTGAGGCATTTCCAAAACACCTTCTGAGTCGACCAGTGGATCCCAAAGAAGTGATATTTGGCACATTCAAGGAGAAGGACCTTAGTTTACATATACATTTTACTACTCCTGTGCATAAGAGAAAAGTCACTAAGATGGTAGAAGTAGCTTCTAAAATGGGTTTCACAAAGGAGGAGGTGAAGAAAGAAAGAGAAAAATATGCACAAAAGAAGGCTAAAGAGGAAACCAAGAAACCCAAGGTTGATCTGGTTCCCTCTGAGGAAAAACCTAATGAAACTAAGTCTGCTTCTACTTCGGTGGCACAACCTATGAAACCTAGCCCATCTAGAAATGGTGCATTGAAGAAGAAAGGAAATTTTAAAAGAACCTATGTTGCAGTATCTCAGGTGAACTTAGAAACCAAATTTGAGGAAGAGGTGGGAAGAGATAAGAAAAAGGGAGATTTTGTCAGATTAGTGAGAAAGCCTCAATCCGATGGAGCACAACAAAGCAAAAAGACTAAGTTAGATCCTGCTCCTACTGGAAGATCCCAAAGAGGTAGATAGGTCAAAAGTCAAATTGACAAAGACCTTGAGTCTGATAACATACAAGGTAAGTACACAATCATTCCTCTGCTATTAGTAAATCAGTTGATAAATGAAATATTAGTGGAATATTGAAGCAAATTATGAGCATTTTGATGATGGCGACCAAAGTAAAGTTGAGGAAGAAGTTATATTATACTTACGTAATTTCAGTAAGACATTAATTAAATTAGAAAAGTTCATTCCAAAGGACTTGTACATTTTAATAGATGCTAGAAGAATGAATACAAGAAAATTGACAGAGAAATGAAGGAGAGGCAATTAATAAATGTATTTACTTTTATTACTCATGAAATTGAAAAGAGGCTACTTGAAGAGGGAAACAAAAAGGAATTCACAAGTAAGAACATAATCAACAAATTAATGATTGCAAATGTAGAGGAGTTGAGGAAAGAGAAGTAGGAGATATGGAGAAAGATTATTCAAAATGACCCTTTGTATAAAGATGCATTTAGACCATCTCAATCGGAAGATAAGAAAGGTGTTTCTAGAAGTCAGAAGGTTGAGAATCAGCCTAAATATTAGCTGGAAGACCAAGATAACAACATAATTGGTGTTGAGACCAATGGCAATCCTCTTGTGATAGATACCTCTGCAGCCCCTATAATTCAACATACTGATATTGGGGACAAGGGAGAGAAGAAGGATGTTGCACCAGGAGAGGACGAGGTAACTAACGTGAACAAAGGTAAAGGCATAGTTGATCTGGAAATTTTCACTCCTCCAGTTACAGGGATCCTGCCTCAAATTTCAATTAATTTGGATGGCTCAATTGATCTTGGGAAGATGTCTCTTATTGATAAGCTTATGCTGGCTACTGCAGTGCAAGTCCAAGCCAACCAAGATTTGGTGAAATCAGGGGATGAAGACAAAAAGCTAATTTAGATGTCTATCGATGTTTTGGAGAAATTGGATTCCAATGTATAGTTAGATTCAAATAATAATCCCTCCTAGTAAATTATTTGAGTTGATTAGTAGTGTAAATACCAATTTTGATTCTTTGGAGAAGACAACCACTTAGAAAGTTTTGGACAGGTTTAAGGAAGTTTTAAAAAAAAATTCTTGAAAATGATTAAAGTTTATAGGGTAACGCTGAATAAGAGATTGCAGACTATTTCTGACACACTGTCAGAAGCCGGTAAATTGTATAAATCTTTCCTTATTTGCCTAAGTTCACTATTGATATTGATAAATAGATAGGTGTCTACTAGGGCAAGCTTGCTAGTATTTCTCAATATTTTTGACCCTAATGTAACATTAACCAGAAGCATTGAAAGATAGATTATAGCCTTACATGATCAAATCTCAAGCCTTCAAGCTAACAAGGAGAAAGTTTTGAGGAAAGTGGGTGAACTCTAGAACCTGAAATGGTCTAGTTAGATACTATGCTAAGTAATAAGGTTGACTATATGAAGGAAATGGTCCAGTCTATACCATCAGATTTGAAAGAATTAGAAATTCATGCTACAATATTTAATGCATTTATCACAGTTTTGGATAACCTAAAGATTGAGTGGGATACTCACCTAGGATTTTTTAAGACTATTTATGCTGACCTCTTCAAGTATTTGTAAAATGTTTGTCATTTGTATATCAATTTTGGGCAGCACCCCATCCTTGGCATTGTTGTCAAAGGGAGAAAGATAAGGTGAAAAATGTATAGAATAATTGTGTATAGAGTGTATAGTTTGGTGATGTAGATTTTTAGATTGTTGATCTAAGGGGGAGCCGTAGAATTTTTGTATTTTTGATCTGGTGTATCGGTTTGAACACTTAGCCATTTTTCATAGGTGTTTCCATCAATGTCAAAGGGGGAGATTGTTGGCAATTGACACTTATGCGGTGATCTTTGATGCTAGATTTATGGTCTAGGGTTGTCATTGATGTTAAATCTTCTTGAAATTTTGATCTGACAGTCGTGATTCATCTTATCCAGAAGATCAAGTTAACCGGCATGCAATTAACCGGTAAAACATGGTATCTCGGTAATTTTTTAATTCAGAAAGATTTCTGATGATTGTGGTGTTTTTAGTGATTATTTTTTGTGATATCAATGAATGGGAAGATCCTTAGTAAGTGTGTGATTATAATAATTTGGTCCGGTGCTATGTTTTATTCGAGATAGAAGCTAACTTGAAGCTACATGTTACAATTCTTGAATCCGACTTGAAGGAGATTACTTTTATGTTAAGACTAGATATATAAGATTAAAGTGGCCATTGATTTTTGATGTAAGACTAGTGTGGTGATTAGTTTTGATATGATTGAGCACAGTTTCATGTGTGCATTTGGCTGATAGATAGTTTGGTACCTGACTGAGATAGAAGCAGAGTATTTAGGAGAGCGAAGACAGTCAGAGATTTAGTGCTTAACCAGAACTCATTATTGCATTATTAGATACTACTTGACAGTTCATTTCATTTTATTTCCTCATTGTAATCAAATTGTAAGTTAGTGAGACTTCCTTGAAGGTTGTAGCCTTCTAGGCAATTATAATTGAGTAGTGAGCTCTAGGTAGTGAACTTGAATGCAAGTGCATTCTCCATCTATTTAATATTTATGTACTCCTAGCCATAGTATATGACTATTATGGGTTCTAGCCCCACCATGATTTTTCGCTTTCCGGGTTTCCACATAAAAATTTTGGTGTTGTGGATCTAAGGTTTATTTACTGGATATTTATGTTGTTTTCTTTATGCATTGCTAACTAGTGGATAAAGAATAAGTTCATGGATTTGATTTCTGGTAGATCATTGATTCACCCCCCCCTCTTAGTGATCTTTGATTCTAAAAATAAGAGTTGATCATGTTTTCCTTGCCAAAAGCATTCATTTTTTATTTTCATCTTAATCCCTTTCCCCATAAGGGCACTTAGATGCAAAGTGTCCAATATTGTCACAGTTGAAACATTTGAAAGGAAACTTACCTTTGTAATTTCCTAAGCCTCTTTTGATCTTCCTTACAAAGTTTGCTACAACAACATCAGAATTATTTTCATCCTCATTTGTAGCTTATTCTTTTCCTTTTTGTGTGGTATTGAAGGAATCCTCTCTCTTTGAAAGTTCAACACCTACCATCCTCATCTCATAGGCTTATAGAGAACCAAACGATTGATCCATAGAGAAAGCTTTTAGATCTTTAGCTTCTTCAATAAAAGAAACTTTTGTATCATACCTTGTAGTCAATGATCTCAGTACCTTTTTGACACTAACTTCATTTTTTACATCTTCTCCAAGTCCTCTTATTATGCTCAGAATCTCTTTCACTCTTTGTACATAGTCAACTATCTTATGTTCTTCTTCCATTTTCATATTTTCAAACCAAGTTCTTAAATTTTGCAGTTTAGCTTCTTTTACTTTAGTATCTCCTCCATATATGATTTGTAGCTTATTCTATGTTGCTTTTTCTAAAGTGCAATGCATGAATTTGACAAACTCTATATCAGACATATCACTTAAGATTGCATTCTTAGCTTCTGCATTGTTTTCATACTCCCTTTTAGCATTAGGATCAATAGGAGGTGTGGATGGAACTATATATCCATATTTTACTTACATCCAAACATCAAACCCATGGGAATAGAAATATGTCTCCATTATTCTACTCCAGAAGGCATAGTTGGTACCATCAAACATTGATGATTTGGAGGAGGACTCATTTCTAGCCATTTTATTCATAAGACAGGATCTACCCAATCTAGAGGAAGCTTTTCACTAAGGTAACATAAGGCTCTGATACTAATTGAAGAGAACAAATGGACCTTGAGAGGGGGGTGAATCTGTGTCTTTTAAAATTTTAACTATGTGTGAAAATGTTAAAACTACAAATTAATTAAAGGCACACACACACACACACATCAAACCACAATACCAGATTTACAAGGAAAACCAAATGTGGAAAAACCCTCAGTTAGAATAGCTACTAGAGACTACGTTTCCAATATAGCCTCATAGTAAATAATAGATTACAAAGTTTAGGGTACCAACACAAGGGTCATCAACCCTTAAAATTTAGGGCACCAACCCCTGATTTTATGAGCACCTACTTAAAGGATAACCTACCCCTGCTTCAAGCACCCACTCATAGATTTATAATTATTATCAATATTTACAATGCAGTTATAAAGTCTTCTTACAAATGAGTTTTGTAACACTTCCAAATTTATCACATTTATAGACCTGCACAATCAGCTCTACATAGAAGAATTTTTTTCCCTCCAACTCTACAATTTAAAATTAATTCATTTGTCTCACTGGGATTTAGTCTATGGCAGATTGTATTTTCTTTCTTGGATCAACCATATGCATTAAATGACTCTTCTCTAATTTTTAGGAAGTTCTCTGTACTGAGTTTCTATATTTAGCAAGCTCAATATGTCTAACAGATTTGATTCTACCTCTATCGATCACCTCAAGCCCTTCAACCATTTGCATCTTGGTCACCATTAATGCATTCTCCATCCTCTGTCGACCTACCCTGAAAAGATCAACAACTAATTCCACCATCATTGAATTTTGTGTATCTAATTCATTCTCTATTCATTAGGGATTCTCATATCTTCATATTCTTTATCTAGATCACATGGTCAAGGTCGTTCATTCACCATGTAAACCACTCTGTTTATCGGCATGTATAGATCTCATCAAAATTCTGCTTTATTGACATCCAAATCACAAGGTCAACCATGGTCAACCACCACATGGACTATCAGATCCAATCTAGCTACCTTTTCTTTCTTTACATTATCCTACATCATCAATTATGAGCCCTCTTTACCCATACGGGCTAGAAGGATGCACAATTATTCAATTTATCTTGTCCAGAAAGAGTAATAACGTATGGTATTTCATATCATGGGACAACGGGGGACATGTCTCCCTGCACTTTAGTTAGTCCGCATGAGTTTTAGAGTGACCTCTTAACCCATGCAGGATAAGAGACTTCATTTTTCTCTTTGTTCTCATTTACCCCATAGGGTCCACTTTTCATCCCTTAGCAAGTTGCAAGATAGTGGTATCCTTCTCCTTCTTCACTATTTTATCTTGCACGACCATCACATTATACTCCTTAGCATGATGGGATAGCGGGATGCATCTCCCACTTCTTCCTGTTTTACCCCACATGACCATCATTTCACTCATTTTGATGATGTGGGATAGTAGGGAGCCTTTATCCTTCCATTACTTTCTCATCCCATAGAACCAACTTTCTTTGGTCATCAATAGTGCGGGATGGTAGGGGATACATTTCCCTTGTCTCTTTTTTGTCCCACATGACTAGTCCGTCTTTCTTTTCAGCATTGCGGGGTTGTTGTGGATGGCCTTCTCTTTTCTCAATTTTTATCTCATATAGTCTTGTTCCCTCATTTGAACACACCATGGGACACACATACACACTTAAACCAAACAACTACTACCACATGGAAATCACTGCTCACCATACATAACTCTCAACTCAGTCAAACACTGAAGACTTATCTATTGAGTGCCGAGGGCAACAACTGATGCACCAAAGAGGCCTTCCATGTACACCTCACCAGCTTGTATCTCCAGACCGGTACTGACACATGGAGATAACGAACTCAGTCGAGGCCCCTGTAGAATAACACATCATGTTATGCACAATTTGCACGCTTGACTACATAACATGTGTGTTATGCACTTCACATGTCTTCTCATGTCTTCCTGCTATCCATGATTGTTGCCTTCTTCTATGCAACCTCTTGAAATCCTTTGACATCAATGAAAATAATGCCAACCCTTGTGCCAATACTCTAGAGGGATTCTAGGGAGTCGATCCCAAGTCATAACTCAACTTGAAGAGAGACTATCACGTTTAAAAGCTCAATACTATTTTCTCAACAAGAGTTGTTTCCCAAAGAGCGAGGCCCTGATGCAAGAATTTTCACATAGTCTTCGACTAAGAAAAAATACCTTTGGGAATTACCCAAATAGAGAGGCAACTCTCAATAACCCACTTAGCAGAAAACCATTTGCGAACTGCCACAATATCAAGTTGTCTACCCACAAACTTACCAACCAACATATTAGTTTTTTTGCTAGCAGTCGATTTAAAGAAACGCCTTTGATGTTGATACAAGCACCATGCTTATACTTTTCAATACCCACCCCTCCCATTGTCAATGTCTAACCACCACAAAACAAATCCTTCTAGGGGCCCTTGGGGGGAATATTCATGCCAAAAGAAGCCCCTAGAGGATCATTCTAGGGCACTTAGAGGCATTGACATTCAATTCAAACACACCACATGATCCAATCCCCTTTGTCTCCAAGGGGGATATTGTATCCTCAGAGGCATTGACCATCTAAGATATAATAAAGAGAAAGGAACCATTATGAGGGACCACAATAATTCCAATAATTTTCTAAAAAACAACATTCTATCCAGTAGGTCATCCTTCCCCACAACACCTTGTAGAATGTCACCTCTAGGTCTGAACAAGCTTCCTTCCTCCCTACAATTGAAGAACTAGAAAATATTAGGCACGACCATTTCTAGAATAGCATCTATTGTTGCTAAAGATATAGATGACCTTGATGGACAAGTAAAATACATTGATGATGGAGGAAATTTAGTTGTTGTTGTTGAAAGCTTCCTAGCAATTATAAAAGGGGGGTTGTCTAGCATGAAGTCAAACTATCTATTGTATTCTTTAATGAAGACTTCACCTAATAATTAGAGAGATAAATATTATAGAAAGATTGTATCATGTATTAGAATCTCCAACACATAGACCAAAACTTTTACATATTATGGTAGAATAATTAAATTTATTAAAATTAAAATAACTCATCAACCTTGAAATGTATTAGAAAACAAAGCAAATGGCTCCTAAAGATCACTAAATACTAATGTCACAAATAAAACAATGGCATCTCTAGAACTACGCTCAAAGACAAAAAAATTATATAAAAACTACAACTTGGATATTGCATTGAAAAGGAGAGCTGAGCTCAGAAGCTTAGGGCCACCATTTTTACAAGCATAGTTTATCCCTATATCATAGGCCAGCCATAGTGCTCAAGAAGAAATATACAATGAATAGCCAAGATATTCAATGTGGAAAGTCTATTTCTTTCACATACTATATCCTATTTTTCGTGCCCTATTTTTTATCTTCATTTTACATTGACATTTCTCATTCAAAAGTATACCTATGCACATTATTTTCCCCCACATACTATTCATATGAAGGACACTAGTCATTCAAACCTCATGACTCACATATGTTGTACTATTAAACCTCAGGCTCATAACTACATTTTCTACCACCACATCTTGATATGTGTGCATTCTCTTGTCTCATACCAATTAAAACAACCCTAACAATTTGCAAAGATAAATTCAACACAAAATAGAGAAAAATAAAAAATATTCTAATAAATATTATACATAAAGAATATGTAACTTTACCCTCACATCTTAGGAACACATTACAATCTAATTAAAAAGTTTAATAGTGATTGGTCTATTAAACATTGATTAATTACTAGTTATGTGGAAGCCCTCCACTATAGTTCTTGTAGGCAGGAACTAATAATATAACCATTTTAAGGTCATGATTTCATGTACAAATACATGCTAAGGTTTGTAAGAAGGATAAACATAGATAAGCATGATCGAATCTCTGTTTCCTTAAAGCCCTTGTTCAATATTTAAAGTGAATCCCCTTTCCAATTATTGATGAAGGTGATTCAGACATAGACATAATAAGGTTACACCACTATAATACAACAATTTGAATTAAAAAAAATTATATGTTTTGGTATAAAAACACATCTATAAATAAACATTTAATAGATGTTA
The DNA here is from genome assembly GCF_030272615.1 of Cryptomeria japonica. Classification (NCBI taxonomy): domain Eukaryota; kingdom Viridiplantae; phylum Streptophyta; class Pinopsida; order Cupressales; family Cupressaceae; genus Cryptomeria; species Cryptomeria japonica. The sequence goes on along the minus strand of NC_081408.1, from coordinate 145,768,735 downwards.
AATTTTTAAGATTTGAAAATTATTATTAAGATATATCTGTTCTCATAAAAAAATCTAGGCATTAATTTTGATCACATTCTTAGTCTATTAGAAAACATATGTAAGGACTTTTATAACTTAATAGAAGTTAAGATATTTATGGCACTAATACATCTATCCAATCTAACCCTACTCATAATGAACCCGAAGATTCCATGTATTCACTCATATGTTGTATTTTCTCAATAAATTTCTTATTCATAGGAGCAGATTTCTCAAAGCTATAATCTTATGTCATTTAGCAAGGTCAATTTTAAACCATTGTGTTATTTAACATTGACCATAACTTTCACCTACTTGGTTTTTCTCCTAAGGACATAAGTTTCACATGTTATACTAAAGGAATGCATTTGGAGAATTAGAAGATTAGATGGGAAGATGTTTCCCTTCAATTGTAGGTTCATGTTTATAATAATTATATCAAATGGGTTTTGGTTTATGATGGGGTTGTAATCAATATAGTAGCTTTAAAACGTCTTGAAAGAATGTGATATGATGGTTCAAATATTGTTCAATTGAATGAGATCCTCAAAGTATTTGATAAACTAAATAACACCATATTTGAAAAAATTGTACTCCCTATTGCTATTGGTCAAAAGACTTTACACATAGAGTTGTTTGTATCTAAAAGATATTCCAATTGCAACATGATGCTAGGACACCCATGGATTCATAGGATGAAGGTCATTCATTCCACCTTATTATAATAAACATGTTTTATTCACTTGGTATGAATTCATGGTGGGTACCTCAATCCCTTTGGTGGCAGTGACTCAAAGTCAAACTCTAATTTTGATACAATGTTAGATGATGTCAATTAATGACAGCCTCATAGCTTCTACCACTATGCTCTTGTGACTTTGTCCATTTTGATATTTGTACGACGTAAACTTGAAGCCTTTGGTCCCTTTGATGTATTATTATTTTTCTATTTTATAAAAATGTCCAAATTGACAATGAATTATTGAAGCAATTAAATATTAATTTTATTACTCATTTAATTTTTGTTGTTGTGTGTTTTAAGGATTCTATAACGTTTATGTCAATATGATGAACACCTTATCATTGTTATCAATGTTATCAAATGAATATTTGAAATTTATGTATGTTTTAAAAAAATCCATATTTTTAACAGATTCATTCCCTTTGGCATCCCTTGTTATCTCAAAAAATGACCTAAAACAAATTCCTCGTAAAAATGTGTCCCCTCATCTTTAAAACTTATGGAACATAGAATTATACATAGAAATTATGTAAATTTTTTAATTTTTCATTATTAACTTATACATTTTAATGCTAGTAGATATCAAAACATTAATTGTAGTGACTGTAATTTTTATACAAAAATACTATCTAAATTTCATAATTTCTACCAAATTTTTACAAAATTATCATTTTAATAAAACTTCTCAAATATTAATATTATTAAATTGATTTGAGAACAAATCATTCTTTAACAGTGGCTGTGCAGCCTAAATAGTAAAAAGAATAATAAAGGGCCGATTTCAATTTGCCCATATGTCTCTCGAACAGTAAATATTATTTAATAGAAAAGGAACAATACATGATTAAAATAGGTTGAAATCTCCAAGACAGGAGAATACATAATTAAGAAGCTGGTATGTTGGCAAAAGATAAGTACTAAAAATATTGTTCAAAGTTCACATGTGAAGGGATGAGGGACATGCATACGGCAGCGATGAACATAGCGATCAATAAGATCACGAGAACGTGAAGAGATCATAATATCGCAAAAGCAGCCTAACTTCATTTTCCTGATGCCCCTGCAACAACGCCAATTAGGGTGCTTCGTCATGCCTCCATTCGAAATACAAGGGTTCACCCTACTCAGGGCTTCATATTCATTGCGACAAGTACTCGGGACACCTCCCACCTCCACAGTATACGTATTCATCACCACAACAGCACAAATCAGAATCGCCATGGCCTTAGTCATCTTTCCTTTCAAGAATACAACAATTCAAATGGATGATTCAATCCATCTACTTCTCTCCTTTTATAGACTTTGAAGGCCATGAGTTGGCACTGGAATCAACATGGACGATGGTGAATGTCACGTGGACACGATAGATTTTATTTTATCTATGAAAACCTAAGCGAATCTCGCTACCCAAAAGAAAAACACAAGGATTTTGTGAGCTTGCGAGTCCCTTTTAATGGTAATTTATGTTACAAATCACATGCATTGGTTACAAATCATATCTTTAACCAAAGTTAGAGACGAGAGTTTTGATTCTCGTTGGAGAACAGAATTCTAATTTCAGAAAATTCGCTTTGGGGTGAGTGTGTTTGTTGAGTGCTTGCTATAACAATCATGTAGTACAGAATTTGCTTGAGAGATTATAGGATCAGAGATTATAGTTTGTTCTACATATTAACAAAGAATACTTGTCTATATATGATTTGGTTTGATCAATAGTAATACTTGTCCCTGTTTTCGCAACCATATCTTCTTCGAATAAATCTCAACTAATATAATATTAGAGTCGAGATCCATTAAATGCTAAAATTGTACCAAGGAGAAATGAGCAGGAAGTTTCGTCTGCTGCTTTGGACTGCCTCTCTGCTCTTCATGCGCGATGCTCCTCTTAAGGTTCCCCCGGTCCAAGTGATTCCTACTTAGATGGAAATGTAATTTAATTATTCGTTGTATTTTTTACCTATGTAAAATAGCTGGGGAATTTTTTCGATTTAAAAATAACAGAAATACCACTAAATACAGTGAAGGCTATGTTGGGGTAAGATACTATGGTGGGAACGGTTAAGAAAACAAATCACTCTCCGATGATGCTCATTTTCTCGCATCTTATCTCATGTATGGAGAAAAACATAAGATGCAAAATTCTTTTTTATTCTTCTATATTAGCCGTTCTCTTATGTAACTTATTTAAAACATTTTCTTGTCTAATCCGGTGTCCTATTTCATTTTTCCAATCATAATTGTTTTACGTATTTTAGCGTTTTTTTGTGAATGCTCACTCTGGTAAACTAATGTGCAAGAAAATAAGATTTATTAATATGATAGAATCTTTAAAAGAGCCTTGGAAGCATTTTGTTTCGATCCACTAAAATGTGGAGGTTTGTATTAAAGTCCTAATTTTTTTATTTTCCATTGTTTAGAATACCTTTGAGTAGTAGAAATAGCATAACCAATTTTAATGTACAAATATGCTGCGATTTGAAAGAACGAAGAAAATAGATAAGTATGGCAGGGTTCTTGTTGTCCTAAAGCCCTTGTTAAGAAATTAAAGTGAGTTCTCTTTCCATTTATTGATGAAAGTGATCCAAAATGAGATATAATAAGGCTCTACCACTGTAATACAACAATTCGAAATTAAAAATTTATAAGCATGGTTAACAAAACACATTCATAAATAAAAGTTTTAATAGATTTTAAAATTTTTTAAGAATAATGAAATTTTTGTTTTGATTAGATAAAACTAGGAGAGGCCTGAACTATTACATAATCACAACAACAAAGAAATCCAGGGACTCATGAAAAGTGAAACACAAAAAATAGAGTGTCAACTACCAAAAAAAATAGAACCTAGAACCAAACACCAAAAAACCCAAGGCTAGATTAGACTAAATAAACAAATAGAATAAAAAAGCCAATAGACACACCCCCACCAAAGACACGAACCAATGGCTTACCAAGGGGGGGGCTTCTTAATTTTCTAATATTGGCTCATAGCTTTCACTTTGTAAGAGAAAGAGAGCCTCTTGTTCAAACCTTTACCACATGAAAATCATGGGACTCCAGGGTTGCGTTCACTCTAAACCCTGACACCTCTAAACCAATAGTAGGGGAGGAATCCAAATGACGCTTCTTTTTTGCTTGCTTCCTATTGAATTCTACTTTGATGGCTTGTATAGATACAAAATTATTCTCGGACTTTTTATTATTCTAAGCTATGATTTCCTCTATTTTCCTTTGAAGGGACACTTAGTTTTCCTGCAATGACACAAGAGCCTTCATCATCTCCTTCTTGTCTTGCTTCTAGTCCACTTTATCATAGAGCCATTTCAATTCCTCTTCCATGCCTTCCCATGTTTCAATATTTTTGACTAAGTTTTTAGTTGCCACCCAAACCCTTGGCTCCTTATCATGCATAGCCTAGCTTGAAGCTCTAAAATCCATTTGAATGAGGACATCCAATTCATCAATTTTCTTTTTCACAACATATAATCGCCCCAAAAAATAATGGACTATACCTTCATGTTTGGTGTAACCATCAAAGAGTTTAATACTATTATCCACAAAGGAAAAGAAGTCCCATTTCCTTGGTGAATTTATAGGTGAAGGGGGATAGGACCCGAATGAGGAGGTAGAAAAGGGTGGCAACATTATTAACTAGGTTATCCAGGCTCCACTCAAACCCATTAGACCAGGAGATAGAAAAGTCCTTAGAATCATTTTCCTTTGCCTCTGGATCTTCAAAAATGCATTCAATAGTGAGGGGTAGTGGGGTTCTTGGATTTTGTCTTCCTACGAGGGTTAACCTTGATGGGGGTCCTTTCAGTTTAGGAGTGGAAATGACATCTTTAAATTCTCTAGGTTATCTGACAAATTTATGCACAAAGTGGTGCCAAAGGGATTTTAGGTTGGCCCACTAGTCGGGGTTAAATTAAGGTAAAAATTACACACACAAAATAAGCCTCTAACACAAGGGAAGGACATAATTTGTTTTCCAAACAATCACACACTAGGAAATAGAAGAAAAAAGACAATAAGGTAAATTCACTTCACACCATGTACCTCAAATGGTTAAGCATGGGGAACAATGAAGAATGGAACTATTTGAATCTCTTGTCCAAAGTGATGAACTTCATAAGGAGCAACACTATCTCTTCCCAAACAATGGGTAATTCAATCCTATTGAAGCCACTCTACAAGCAAAAAGATTTCTCTCCTAGTTTCAAGAACATCTTAAAATCAATCTTGTACTAACCCTTTGACTTCTTAAGTAAGTTCATGTCTTCCACCACCAAACCTGTAGTAGCCGCAATGGTTTCCATAGGCAACATGAATTTCACCTCACTCGCTTGGACTTATCCTTCTTCTAAATATTTAACAAATTGCTCACTCAGAAAAAGGTTGAAGCCCTTCATACCTTCAATATATATTGCTAGATTGTCTGAGCCACCACCTTACTGTAGAGAGAACTATTTTTTTTAATTTATTGAATTTATCTTGCTCCACTTGAATAAAGTTTTCACAAGTATGGTTTCCATAGTAAAGCCAAGAACACGAGCTAGAAGGGGCTTGCTAAAACTAGCTATGGGAAAGACACAAAAAGGCAGTTTTCAAGAAATTCTAGCTTTCACTAGAATTAACAAGGCAAGTCCATATCAATAAATGATTAAAGTATAATGTGGCCAAGATATTCATGGAAAAAGATAATTTTAAAATCTTTACTTCTTATTGGGATTAATCTCTTCAAGGATCATGGCATGAATATCTTTAGGTAATTCGTGTTGCACCATCCATATTTAAGCCCTTTGGAAAAAGGACCAAAGTTTGTCAATATGTTCGTAGACCTATTGCCTTCTCTACAAGTGTGTTGAAGCCTTATATGGCCTAAGGTGGCTATGATATCCTATAATTTAATGATAAGGTCTGCAACACACTAGCTAGGTTTCACCTTTCATTCTAGCATGATGATGATGTTTTTAGAGTCAACTTTGATTATGATATTTTTTGTAGCCCCTATCCTTAGAAATAGAAATTACAAAAAAATCCAGCATCAATTCTGCCACACTAGAAGTTTTAATACCCAAGTTAGGCACATAGGCCACCACAAGCTAACCATGCGGATCCCTAATTAACCTACTCACACCCACCTGTCTCGGTTTCCCTTTAGAAGACCCATTGAAATAACCAATTGGTATCAGGGGAGCCATTTTATGTTGTTTCTAAAACCAAAGGGAAAGGATGTCAAATTAGAAATAGCATTAGCCATATGCAAATCCTTATCTATAAGCTAGTTCAAAGATCAAGGGGGTTGAGATTGTTTGAATTTACTGGAGCCTTTCATATTCTCCTTGCTATGATTGATAATGGAAACAAATAGAGATTTTCATTGACACTTATGGTCTCTGAAAATTATATGAGTATGATTCCATCCTCAATCTCCAACTCATGTGAAGAAAGGCCTTGTACTAGAGTTCCCAAATAAAAGGATGGGATGATGGAGCAGTCTAGCTATAAGAGACCGATTTGGGGTCTAGGTGACACACCCAGTTAAATAGGAACACACTGGTAATCTTTGGTTTGAATTTCCAGGAATAACGACTATGGAACATAGATGGTTGATATTTTCCTCCACATCCTCACATAGGACACACATATTCACTATGTGGATACCCCTCTTTTAGAGTTTGTCAATAGTAAAAATCTTAATAATCATTTTATAGATCCATATATTGCACTAGTTGAAGGAAGAGTGGTGGGAAGGAAGAAGAAGCTCAAACCTCAACTTTATCGATTATTGCCCATGCTTAGAACAAGCCCATACCGACCTAACACCAAATTTTATTTTTAAGAACCTTAAATTATTAAAAACCCTTTGAATTTACTCAATAGTAATTTGAAATAGAGGTTCAAACTCCACAAAGGAGTATTTCCATTTAAGTAGAAAACAACTAGGGAACTAGTAATTCCAAATGAGAGTTTCAAATCTATCCTCAAGATCTTTTTTTAGTGGTTGAATAGATCAAGTGTAACTCCAAAGTAGTAGCCAAGGCCTAAGGATCCTTTCAACACCTAATGCTCCTCCCATCCCTTACCTGCCAGAGCAAGCCTTTCTAGAGTAGAAGTTTTTATTTAATCAGGTTGTCTCACAATCAACTAAGGAAATCCTATTTTTTGGTTCCATAAGAATCACCTTCCCATTTGATCCAACTTATTTCCCTAGATAGTAGACAAATGGAATAAGCATAGAAGGTACACAAAAACACCATGGGGTAAAGCTCTCAAGAGTTAAAGCTTCATGCATTTCTCAAAAGGGCTCCTTTCCACCATACTAGTTTTCTGTAGATTCTTTCAAGTAGCCCTAATTAAATATAATTCTCCACTTTACTAGATGTGAGACATAATCCCAAATACAAAGGCAAACTAATTAACGTAGAAGAGAGAATTCTCCTATCCAAACTAACTCTTTTCCAAATGAAATAATAAAATTATATAAAATAGTAACCCATATTTTAGCTTCATCCATCAAAGTTAAAACTAACAAAAGAGTATCATCAACAAATTATTGATATGAAATAATTAGAGGTGTTTAAGAAGTTTTAATTTCTTTCAAGGAACCCTGACCGATACATGCCTCAATATTTCTACCTAAAATATCAGCCTTGACAAATTACATTACTATTTAAAGGCGACCTCAAGAAATTGTTAGATGTGGGTTTTATTAGGCCCATTGCTTATGCAGAATGGATTTCAACTTAGTACCATTGAGAAAGCCCACTGGAGGCATCAGAATCTATACTCATTTTTTAGATTTATATAAAGCATGTCCAACAGACCAAATTCCTTAACCAAACATTTACATGATAGTAGACATAACAACTAGCTATGAAATGATGTCCTTAATGGACCTTTTTGGGGTATAATTAGATCAGAATAGCTCCTAAGCGTTAGCATAAAACAACTTGCACGTGCACTTGGGAAACATATTGTTTGAACATAATTCCCTGTAACCTTAAAAATTCTAGAGCAACTTATTAGAGAGCAATGAAAACCTTCTTCAATGATTTCAAGCACACATTGATGGAAGACTGTGTAGATGACCTACCAGAGGTAGTCATCTGAGTATCCTATCATTTACCTTTGATAGAATGATACATTCTATTAGGAGATTTATATCACAATTGGATAACAAATGCTATCCCTTTGAACATTTGCTTCACAAGGGATTAATTTTCAAATGGAATGAACAATGTGGGGAAGCTTTCCGACAATTAAAGGACTATTTGTTATCTCCATCGATAGTGATGCCTCACATTGAAGGAAAACATTTCATCTTGTGTATATCAACAATAACAACAACATTAGGGGCTCTCTTAGTACAACATAATTAAGATGGAGAAGAGAGATCTATATACTATATCAGTTGAACTTAGGTTGGATATGAATTGAACTACACCACCAATGAAGATGCATGCCTTGCAACTATCTTCACTATCGAAAAGATTAGACATGACTTGTTAAGTCACAAGATATTTCTTGTAGCAAAGATAGACCCATTGGAAAATCTACTCAATAAAGAAAAACTTACGGGATGCCTCGGTAACTAGAATATTATATTGAGTGAATTTGATATCCAATATGTAGACCACAAGCCTCTAAAAGTACAAGCAATAGCGGATTACTAGTCAAAGATCCTATCCAAGGTGATCATCTATTGGTATTGATTTTCCAAATGAGTCCATATTTAATATCACACTTAATACCACATGAAGACTCTATTTTGATGGCTCACACACATAGAATGGCAAAAGGGTAGGTTATTAGTTGGTAACTCTATAGAGAAATGTAACCCTAAATCATACAGAATCACTTTTGAGTGTACAAACAACATTAAAATGTATGAATCCTTAGTCATAGGAATAACAATTTTAGTGCAATGGGATATAAAACATCTTGAAGTATATTATCAATTTCTAATCTATCAATAAAATGATGAATGTGTGACTAAAGATAGGAAACTTATCCCTTACAAGAAGTTAATCAATTTCTACAAGGCTAGGTTTGTAACAATCATTTTTAGTCAAGTATTACATCTATAAAACTAACTAGAAGATACCATGACCAATATTGCATCCATGCTTGATATCCCACAAAAATTTGCCCATGTGAATTCTTGGTTGAACAATTTTTTATTCTTGCTTTCAAAATTCTACAATCTGAATTTATGCATGAAAATATTGGTCCCAATTCCCCTTGGTACCAAGATATATACAATTATTTACAATTTGTAGTGTCATAAAATTATAACCCTTGCAATTTTGACCATGTTTTAGGTCCACACCATAGAAATTGCATTCCCCTACTCAATTGGGGCCCCTTTCTGCATCATTCTTTCAAATCTCCTCCTGTTTCAGCCCTTGCATCACCTTGTGACATTGTCCAAGCCCCAAAATAGGACTACACCCATATCCCTTTTGGACAAAGGCATGGCACCCCTATCCTCCCTCTTTGGGTGGCTCAAAAATGGGTCGATCTAGCCCTTAGACCTAATTTTCTCTTTTGGATTTAATTTCTCCTATGTCCACCTTTGGTGAAATGAAAATTAACCCTCCTAGGAAAGTATAAAAGGGGATCTAATCCTCTCATTTGCATAAGCAGAAATTAGGTAAACAAGTGAAAGGTCTCCAATATCATCATCAAGTGTTCAAATGTTCAAGTCTTCAAGAATCCATCAAGTCTTCAAGAATCCATCAAGTCTTCTTCTTCATGTGTCTTCTTCACTTATCCATTGGAGAAACATTACAACAATCATTTGCAAGCATGTGTGTGTGTCTTTTTCATATCAAGGTCTCTTTGGCTAGTTGATTTGAGGTCTTAAGATTATCTTTTGTTGTGTTCTTTTTTATGTGCACTTACATATGTTTGAATGAGTTGAGATCCTAAGATTGGGGGCTCGGTTCCTCGAGATTGGTGACATTTTTAAATCTTTTTGATCTTACTTCACATCTCTCATATTCATCTCTCTTTCTTCTACTTTACTGATAGTATTGGTGTAAGCCATACTTCTGCTAAAGTGGGGGCTAAATGTAGCATCATAAAATTATGACCCTTGCAATTTTCACCACATTCTAGGTCCTCACCCTAGCAACTACATTTCCATACTCAATTGGGGCCCCTTTATGCATCATTCTTCCAAATCGCCTCCTGTTTTAGCCCTTGCATCACCTTGTGACCCTATGCAAACCCCAAAATAGGATAGGATAGGGGCATGGAGCCCTTGTCATCCCTCTTTGGGTTGCCCAAAAATGGGTCCATCTAGCCCTTAGACCTAATTTTCTCTTTGGTATTTAATTTCCCCTATGTCAGCCTTTGGTAAGAGGAAAATTAAGCCTTCTATGCAAGTATAAAAGGGGATCTAATCCTCTCATTTGCATAAGCAAAAATTAGGTAAACAAGCGAAAGGTCTCCATTATCGTCATCAAGCATTCAAATGTGAAAGTATTCAAGCATCCATCAAGTCTTCTTCTTCATGTGTCTTCTTCATTTATTCATTGGAGAAACATTACAAAAATCATTTGCAAGCATGTGCGTGTTAGGGTTTTTTCATGCTACATGCCATTTCATGCAACACTTGTGATTACATTAAAGAAGAAAAGCAACCATCATCAACAAATTGGAGATCTGCAAGGTATACATTTCCATTATTCACACTTAAGTATTTGCAATTACTTTCTTTCAAGTTTGATTCCTAAACTGGGGTTTGACAAACGTATACCCCTATCCACAACCCTTCTTCCTTTCTTTTCTGTGGGCAGATTGTAGGTGTGTGGCTGTAATTGAATATTTAAGCTCCATTTGCAAAGATAAAAAAACCCTTTTCGACTCACGGATTTTTTGGAGGACCGTGTACAACTTACACACAGTCCCAATGAATTTTCTGCAAATTTGTAGGGCAGATCCGTATCACTCTAAATACCTTAGATCCAAAGTTGTAGCGCGATCCCAAATTGGTAGCTCCTTATTTACCTATTTTGTCCTCATAGTCAACAAGTCAACTCTTCTACTTATAAAAGAGGGTAAATAGTATTGCACCCTTGAAATTCACTTAGCATTCAGATCCTTATTCACTCTAGGGTTTGGATCTAGTGAATTCAACCCCTCTTTTAAATATAAAGTATCTCCCAAGTGAAAATCATCCTAGTGATTTCCTTTCACTCTCCTAGGTGGGGAATCATTAGGGTTCAATTTTCCACTTTACATTTTGGTGAACCTAATGTCTTACTCCATTAATTCTAATTTTCTTTTTCAGATCTAAGTGTGTGCAATTTAAAATTCAAATTTTCATTTACATGTTTGATTTCCTTGCAAATTTTAAAGATTTAGATGTTGATTTCAGTAAACCCTAATTTTTAATTTCACAATTGAGCTTGTGAATTGTTTAATATGGATCCATTATTTCAGATTTGATCACTTTTTCAATTTCATAATTTAAAATTTCATCTACAAGATAAATTTCACAATTAATTTTGAAAATTAAGTGTTTAACTTCAAAAATGCTATTTTTAAAACAAAATTTAAAAATTGATCTTGTGGGTTGTTTAAATTTTGAATTTGCCTCTTCAAATTTAGTTTCTAATTTCAATTTTAATTCAAAATTGCAATTTTAGATCAAATTTCAATCTTATTTTAAATTTCTTGTTTGATCATAAGTGCATATGGAGTTCTTATCTTATTTTGCTAATTCAATTTCAAGTTACATTAAATATGTTCATGATATTCCCTTTCATGCATATGATGATAATTTAGTTCTCTCTTTCATTCATAACTATGATTTACCCTCTCCCAAAATTGTTCTCATTAATGAGGGAACATTGGTGCAAAAAGGGAGTATGGACACTTCTTTCATAGATCACCCTCCTAAATATTAATCTTTGGAGAATTGTGTTCCTTCTTCTCCTAAAAAGTACCTCCCTCATAAGGATTACTTGGTGCAAGAGGATGATATTATGGCTACTTATCCTATTGATACCATACCTTCTTTTCATTATCTTCCCTCTAGAGATGAAGCATTCATTACATATGATAGTCCCTTTCCTAATCACAAAGATGCCTTACAGCAAGAAGATGAAATTATTAGCAATTTCCTTGATTCTCTTCTTTCTCAAGATGTATCCTTAGAAAAAAAAGAACCTACTCAATTAAATACCATTCATGCTTCTAGTTATGAGAAGCCTGGGCCTAAAAACCCTCCTAATATCCTACAAGCTGCAAAATACATATGTGAAAGAAGTAATATGGAAAGGGAACTAGAGAAAAAATATGGTTCTGAACTACATCACTCATTTAATGTTGGCATAAACAAGAAAGATCCCAATATTATTTTTACCTCTTTTCCTTCCCCTCCTCATTGTATGAAACATGTTGATAGGGAACCTAATCTTGTGAACAAGATTCATGATATCTTAGCTAAGATTTACCTTTGGGATAAAATTAAAACTTCACCTTCATATCATAAGTTGATCCAAGAAACCTTACAAAGGGTGGTTCCTCATCCTTCTTCTAAACCAAATGATATCACATTCTAACAAGATGAATTGTTTCTATAGAGGCTAAAAATAGAGGTGATACCCTTATGATTACTTCTTTCATTTATGAATAAAAGAGAAGAGGTAACTTAATTGACAATGGACCAGCTCTTAGTTTTTGTTGTGTTGACTTATTAGATAAGATAAATTGGGACTATTCTTCTATTCAACCCGATCATCTTGACGTGTGTTGCTTTGATAATTTTCCTAGAGGGTCGCTTGGTATAGTCATATTACCTATTAATATAGGGCTCATGACTTTGCCTACTCCTATTCATGTCATGCCAAACCATCTTAATTATAACATTCTTCTAGGTAGATCATGGATTCATGCTATGAAAGTAGCCCCTTCTATCCTTCAATGCACAATCAAATTCATATATAACAATGAGCTTCACTCAATAAAGGTTGATTCTATTCATTATAATTTCACTTATGATGAAGTGGGATATATTCCTCCTTTAGTACTATGATTCCTTCAGCAACACCACCTCCTATCAATGATGCTTCTAAAAAAAAAATTGGGGTACAAGAGACTTTACACCCTCCTCCAATGGATACAAGACCCCTCAACCTAAGATTGAACCCTTCACAAAGCCTTTTGTATATTTTATTCAAGCTTCTAAACCAATTTCCACTTCCCCTTCTAATACATGTCTTGATAGGAGCAAATACAATGGATGAGTTCTAAGATGTGTGCAAAAAAGTCTTGAAAGTCATGAGAAACCACTCTCTTCTAATCAAAAGCCAGGTTTCCAACCTCTTTCTTTGTCAACGTCCCCTTCTCCATTGTTTAGCGAATCCACATTTTCTCATTCCAATATGGTTTTACAACAAGAAAATGTTTTGTCCAATCTTTTCCATGCTAATTTAAACTCTCTTCTTTCTCCTAAAAGAAGAGGAAAATGTAGACAACATCTTGAAAAATCTTCTTTTTGCAAGTATCATCAAATCCCTAACCATTCTACTAATGAGAGTCAAGCTTTGAAAACAAAAATACAACATTTCATTGATTTTAGGCATCATAGAAATAACATCTGACAATGAATGGCATATTTCTCATAACTATTTGAAATAACATTCAAGTTCCTATTATGTTGCTCCTCACTAGGTGACATTGTTATCCTACCCATTGAATGCTCATTGTTATTCATGGTGGTAAAATTTTAAGTGCAACTATACTTAGTGAGCAACATAATAGTCTATTTATTCTTGCCTCTATGCTTGGGGGTAATAATACTATCTTTCCTCTTTCTAATGTTTCACTATTTCTCTTATGGATTGTATTCTTCATAACTTGATGTCCTTTCTTGCATAGAATTATCCTTCATGCAAGTACATGTGTGTCCCTTATTAGGATCTATTCTTTTTTTGCAATGGTACGTATCTTATGAATAATCCCTCCTTAGGGGAATATATGATCTTTCTTTTTCTCCCTCTCTCTCTTTAAAGATTACCACTTCGTGTGAGATACATTTTACATAAACTAATGTCTTTTCTTGCATTGAATATTCATTCATGTGAGTTTATTATGCATTTCCTTATGCTTAATCTCACCTTTGATGATTGTATAATTCTTCTCATTGTCTTTAGACTTGGGGACAATGATTGATTTCTCCTCCTCTCTCTCACCTCCCTAAGGATCTACTTTTCCTTTGTGGAGTGGTGTTTATTTCATGATGTAGTGTCATTCCTTGTGTGAAGTTATTGTTTTTTCAAGGATTATCTCTTATATAAGAGGTGTAAGTCCTTGGCTTCAACCTCTTCTTCACTTGGAAATGTATATCTACCATAAACTTACCCATCCCTATTGGGACTATTGGGATAAAAGTGAGTCATCCTTCATCAAGAATCGCTTTCACTTAGAAATAGAAGGAAGGATTGAATTCTTTCTCTCTTCTTTGCCTTATTCTAGAAGATGTTATATTTGTCTAAGAAAACTCCTCTTCAGGGGTAGATTTCTTTTGAACAAAGATCGCTTCTCCTCCAAGGATTTCCTTTACACTTACGGCAAGAGATCTCTTTTCAACTATATTATCCTTTCTTGATGAGTATTCCCTCTCTTTCTTGGATCTATGACATTGTTGCATAATGGATATATTATTTGTGTTGAAGATAGGTATCTTTGTTCTACTTTCCTTAAGATATCAACATTAAAATATGTTGACATATTAAGGAGGCTGCACCCACACTGCTCCTTTTTTATTATAGTTCTCTTGTGCATTGTATCTCTTATGCAGTGGGTCATTCTCAGGATCAAAGGGTGGCCTCTTAGAGTGAGATATCACCACTTTTCTCTTATATAGTGGGTCATTCTCAAAACTAGAGAGAAAATCTTAGAGTGAGATGTCGCCACTTTTTTCTTATATAGTGGGATGTTCTCAAAACCAAAGGGTAGCCTCTTAGAGCGATATGTCATCACTTTTCTCTTATGGAGGGTGATTAGTCTTGGAACTAGAGCATAGTCTCTTAGAGAGAGATGTCACGCCTTTCTTGAAATTTTTACTATATATTTTATATAGTTTTTAGTGCATACTTAGGCTTAGACTCCAATGAGATGCTTCAAACCTCACTTGCACAAATGCACACAAGGATGAATAGAACTAATGATGTTCTCACTCTCCTCCCTTACATGGATCAGCTAGACAAATTCTAGGCACGAGATGTCCATGGTTCCTCTTGTTCACCTTTCTTCTCATGGATCACCAAAGTGTGTATTCATGTTCTCTCTCTGCTTCCTCTCATGAACTCATGGTTTTACTCTTGATGGTTCATGGCTGATATCATCTTTTCTCTTTATGTGATTATATGTGTTCATGAGATGGAATTTTATGTTGATTAAAATATTTTTCATATCGATGTCTCTTTGGCTAGTTGATTTGAGGTCTTAAGATTACCTTTTGTTGTCTTCCTTTTTATGTGCACTTGCATATGTGTAAGTGAGTTAAAATCCTAAGATTGGGGGATTGGTTCCTCGAGATTAGTGATGTTTTATACTCTTTGTGACCTTACTCTATATTTGTCATCTTCACCTCTCTTTCTTCTACTTTACCGACAGTATTGGTGTAATCCATACTCCCACTAAAGTGGGGATAAATGTAGCATCATAAAATTTTGACCCTTGCAATTTTCACCACATTATAGGTCCTCACCCTAGTGATTACATCCCCATACTCAACTGGGGCCCCTTTATGCAACATTCTTCCAAATCTCCTCCTATTTCAGCCCTTGCATCACCTTGTGACCCTATCCAAACCCCAAAATAGGGCAGCACAGGGGTGTGGAGCCCCTTTCATCCCTCTTTGGGTGGCCCAAAAATGGGTCCATCCAGCCCTTAGACCTAATTTTCTCTTTGGTATTTCATTTCCCCTATGTCGCCCTTTGGTAAGAGGAAAACTAACCCTCCTACGCAAGTATAAAAGGGGATCTAATCCTCTCATTTGAATAAGAATAAATTAGCTAAACAAGTGAAAGGTCTCCATTATCATCATCAAGTGTTCATCTTGATGAGGAGGAAACAAACTGAAAGGATAACCTTGAACCGATCAACCTCTAAGACTCACAAACTCAACCAAAACACTACTACCAAAGGGTCCCACACAACACCAAGTCAAACAATGGTTCAGTGACACTTAAAAAAACCTTGGGAGACTCAAAGGCTCCAATATGTCCCTTCTCAAACAACAAATACTCACAAGTCTTGTGTCACTATACACACCCTTGCATACATGAGTGGGATACTACTAGGCTTTAAGGGTTTGAATGGCCCACTTGACCAACCAAATACAAGAACCCTTGGAGGTGTTTTCTCACAACATATTAACACAAATAAAATAGGATTTCATGGTCTAGGCTCTTTGGAACATCAATTTTGACTCACTTGCCCACAAACAGACCTAATTACAATTAGGCCTCCATTTGAAGGAATTGGGTGATAAATTTTGGTACCCTGATGATCTAGGAAAATAAATTATATTTTTAGACACCCTTTTGGGAGCTCTCAATAATATCTCACTTTCAAGTTCTAGACCAACATCCAGATATCCCAACCTATACTGCACCAACAGACCTAATAGGGCTATTAGGCCTACTTGACTGAACACTTTCCACAAACTTGTTTGGTTCTCCTAATTGATGAGTACCACTAACTATGAAATTTTATTTCAACCTCAAAAATACTCTTCTACCACATTCAAACCCATTTCCCAATTCTCTACCACTCAATTCTCATGCACTACACTCATCAAACCTGCCTGTCACATATAGATGCCAGACCTAGGGTTTGTTCTTCATCCACTTATCCTTGTTCTGTGCTCTTAATGGATTCTGAAAATGAAATATAATATAGTAGATTTTCATCTCCTATAATGGAAAAGTGTTTTAATTAAGGACTGATAGGCCAAAACACATTATTACAGTCAAACCCTAGGGGTTTGAGGGTTTCAGGCTACCTGGTAGAGATTTGCCTATAGAATGGGGTAGCGATCACTTCAAGAATTAAAAAAAAATGAAAAATAAAGATAAAATAATATAGTTTTAGGATATATGTGATGATCATTCTTCCCAATCCACCATCACTATGAAATCAACAAAAATTAGACAGTTTTTTGAGTTTTCAAACAATTTTGATGCTTCAATTACCTTCCAAATCAACAACCTTACATCCTTCTATGTTTGGGGCATTTAAATGTGTCTCTTAAATTAACACAACCAACTCCAACTATTTTTCAAAATGAAACGGCCATTGTAGAATTACAACTCACAAAAAAAGCAAAATTGTCATTACAACAAATTGACAATATGACAATTTTTGCATTATTCGACCATATTAGACTCCTGACTATCATAGCCCCTCAAGATGATTACAATTGGTTTTAAAACATCAAAAATGACTCAAATATATCTTTGGCCACTTCATCCCTTAATTTAGATCATTGTGACCCTTATTGACTAAATTTTCTCTACAAGACCCTAGGTGACAATTTGACCCACACATGGACAAACTTATCACACTCCTAAGACATTGAATTAAAAAAAGGACCAATAGGGTCCTATTAAATTCATTTTAGACTAATATAAAATCATCTTGTCTTTGGTTAATTATTTCATAGGTGGTGCTCCTACACCATACTCCTCGGGTGAAATTTGTCTCAAGTCCTCTTAGAGACCAACTTCTACAAATCACCACCTTGCTTCTTGATATCTTCCTCTAGCATCCATGTAGCTTTTGAGTTAGGAATGGTTTTCCATTTGACAAATTTCTCAAAATAGGTCTTGTGACTTGTCTTCTTGGCTTCTCTTCTATTTAAAATTCACTCCATCTTAGGTGGCTCCTTAGGTGGTAAGTGTTTGATATATTCTTCATCTTCTTGAACAGATTCACCTGCACTTTCTCCTACAATAGGACTCCTATACAATGTTAGATCACAAACATTTAAATCTAGGTGAAATAACAATGTCATTAGGGAGTTCATTTTTATAGGCATTAAAACCATATTTCTCCAAAATTTAATAAGGTCCAATCCTTCTCATCATCAACTTGCTATGGCTCCCATTTGGCAACATATCCTTACTAAGATGAACCATGACCATATCACCTACTTGGTATTGCACATTTCTCCTTCTTTGATCCACTCTTTCCTTAATCTTTTGATTATTTTGTTGTAAGGTATCTCTAATTTGTTGGCGCATCTCTTTCATTGCCTCTGCAAATTCATCAACATGTCCACTCCTCTTGTCCAACCCCTGAACATGCCTCAATTCAAAAAATACTCTTGGATGATTACCATACATAATCTCAAAAGGACTCATACTTGTACTTCTGTTTGTTGAATCATTATAAGCATACTCTGCTTGAGGTATCACCACATCCCAACTACTTCCATGCTCTTTTGTCAAACATCTAAGAATATTTCCCAATGACCTATTCACAACCTCAATTTGGCCATCAGTCTAAGGGTGATAGGATGAACTAAAGGACAAGTTTGTGACAAAATACTCAAAGATAATGCATGGATTCAGAAAGTTTCTTTGAAGAACAATCCTGCAATATAGCTAGCATCATTTGTGGTTTTAAAAGGAATAAAGTGAGCCATTTTATTGAACCTATCTACCACAACAAACACATTGGCATGACCTGTCTTTGTCTTGGGTAATCCCATCATAAAGTCCATACTCCAAATTTCCCAAGGTCTAATTTTTATCGGCAAAGGTGGGTACAACCCTACATTAGTTGAGACCCCCTTTGTTCTTTGATACACAATACAACTGTCAACAAGCTTTTTGATATCAATTTGCATCCTTAGCCAAAAGTAAAATCTCCTAACTAGGTCCAAGGTCTTATTGAGTCTAAAATGACCTCCTAAACCACCACTATGTTTCTCCTTCACCACATTATCCCTAAGTGGACACCTAGGGATACATAATTGACACCCCTTGAACAAAAGACCATCCTGCAAGGTGTAGTAAGAAACTCTCCATGAAAAGCATTTGAAAATTGACTGCATACCTTATATATTTCCTTGAAATCTTGGTCCTCTCCATACAATAATTTGAGTGCCTCAACACCAATACTTTGTAACTGCACTTTGTTCACTGTTAACTCCCTCCTACTTAGAGCATCTGCAACCTTATTGTCTACCCCTTTCTTGTGCTTGATGATGAAGGTGTATGCTTGAAGACTTTCAACCCATTTCATATGCCTATCACTGAGCTTCTCCCATACATTCAAAAAATAAGAGAATGATTGTTAGTATGTACAATAAATTCATTAGGAAGCAAGTAATGCCTCCACTTTTTCAGAGCTTGTACCATGGCATACAACTCTAAAACATATGAGGAATAATTCCTCTTCACTTCCTTCAATTTTTCACTAAAAAAGGCCATCGGTCTTCCCTCTTGGCTCAATACTCCTATAGCCAACCCACTTGCATCATATTCAATGGTGAAGACCTTACTAAAATCAGGCAAAACTAGGACTTGGTACTTGGCAACTTTTTGTTTCAAACACTCAAAACTCTTATCTACTTCTTTGGTCCATACAAACTTCACCTTACCAGCACCCTTGATGGTTTCTAGAATAGGTGCACAAATATTACTATAATTCCTAATGAATTTACTATAAAATGTTGCTAGACCATGAAAACTTCTTACCTCTCCCATTGTCTTAGGTGTAGGCTAGTTCAAAATATCCTCTACCTTGGAAGAATCCATCATCAAGTCACCCTTAGAGATGATAAAGCCTAGGTAAACCAATTCCTACTTCATGAAGTCACACTTTTTTAAATTTATCATCAACTTTTGCTCCTACAGTCACTTCAAGACTATCTCCAAGTGTTCCAAGTGCTCCTCCTTTCTCTTACTGAACACTAATATGTCAATAAGGTATACTACAATAAATTTTCCTATAAAATCCTGTAACACTTCACTCATTAGTCTCATAAAAGTGCTAGGAGAATTTAAAAGACCAAAAGACATCACAAGCCACTCATACAACCATTCATTGGTTTTAAATGCAATCTTCCACTCATCCCCCTCTCTTATCCTTATCTGATTGTACCCACTTTTAAGGTCAATCTTGGAGAAATAGGTAGCTACCCCAAAAATAATCCAGTACATCCTCTATCCTAGGAATAGGAAACCTATATTTGATGGTTATCCTATTGATGGCCCTAGAATTAGTACAAAGCCTCCATTTCCCATCCTTCTTTGGGGATAAAATAGTAGTTATTGCACATGCGCTAAGGCTCTATCTTGTACCAACCCTTTATCTAGGAGCTCTTGAACTTTCCTTGCTATCTCTTCATTCTGTTGTGGAGTCATTTTATATGTTTCCTTGTTAGGAAGTATTGCCCCTGGTATGAGGTCAATCTAATGGCTAATATCTCTGATAGGTGGCAGGGAATCAAGTATTTCTTATGCAACCACTCCTTTGTACCTCTCAAGCATCTCCTTGACCTCCCCGAGTCATACCTCACTCACATCCTTCTTCCTTTCTTCCTTGGGCTTCACAATCAAAACAAAGCCTACTCCACCTTCCTCCTTTAATGTATCTAGGAATTTTTTTTCTCCCACCATCATCACACTAGATCTTATATGTTGTGGGTCTCCTTCTACCACTGACTGTATCCTAAAATTCACGCCATCCTTTCAGAAAGAGTAAAAATTATTTTCTCCATCAGGGAAGATCCTCCTGGATGAGCTCTTGACTATGATTCCTGTCGCAGTCTAGGTCATAAAGCTCATAATTTGATCGACAACCAAATCACGGAACAAGGACACCTATGAAAGTCTTTGGAAAAAGATGTAGGACTATTTTATTTTGATGTGTTTAAGATAAAAACATGGAAGGGAGAAAGGTGTTTGTTTTTTTTGGTTTTTGTTTTGTTCTTTTTAGAAAAAAACAAATATTTTTAAGTTTTTTAAGTTTTTAAAAAAGAATGTGATGAAAAGTAAAGCAACTATACTAAACTGGAAAATTAATTGAAATAAAGTAACTAAGCTATATTGGAAAAACCAAACACACACGAATCCCCCTTCACGTTGTGTTCACCAAAATGTAATGGAGGGAATTTTTCACCTCAAGGATGATGAATCCTCAAGGAAAAATTGTCCTTCTAATTACCTTTGTGAACTGGTGCTAAGATTAGCTAGGGGATAACAGAAACATGCAAGGTGTGGAAGACGCCCGAGAGACATGTCTAGATGGCTCTGTAAAACCTCTCTCCTCAAGACGAGCACCTGAAGATAGGAAACTAGCGTGGCATGCTATCATCCTGTACAGACAGAGCATATAGTCCGAGCAAAAATATCTAGATGTGCTGATAGAATTTACAAAGAAGCTAATCAATATTGAAACTTACGAGAAAAACAAAATACAAAATAGAATAAGAAAAATACTAAAGGGTAAGAAAATCTCACAACCGGTCCATGCTATGAATCCTCCCACAAGATAATCTCATCTACATGAAGCTATTCCTACACACATGCAAGATAGAAAATGTTGGGGGTTGTGTTTTGGAGCTTTCCTAAGTCAGACCCCCATTTTGGTGTTTCCACCTCCATGAACAATCCAAAAAGCCATGGGAAAGAAAGATAATGAAGGAGTTGAAAAAGAAGAATGCAAAGACAAATACAAAGATAATGCTATGTTATTTGGTAATTGGAAAATAAACAAGATATTGGAAATGCAAGATAGAGTTAGATTACTCCCCTAGTGCTTGGCAAGTATTTGTAGGCTTGATAAACTTGGTGGCTCGATAATGCTACAACTCTTGGATTGATATTTAAATTCCATTATGTCTTTTTGCATCTCCTCAAGAATCTGTGTATATTGGCTAGATTTGAAGTATTTGAGTAGAACTTAAATGGAATGAATGTTTATGGTTTCATTGTATGGATATGTGTTTATTGTTATGATGTTATTTCCACTTTCATAGTTATATGTTGTTAAGGATATGGCTATGTTCATGGTGTTCTATGTATTCATTTGATTTTAATCTTTGTAATGGTGGTTTACTATGTTGTATTAGTAGATGTTATAAAAAAAATCTCTATTTGTTGGTTAGATTAGTTATTTTCTCTAGGGTATTTTGGCAAGCATTAGAGTGGTTAGAAGGTTGAGTATAATGGGTTCCTAACTCCATTTCTTAGTGGATAAGTCTTCTGCTTGTGAAACTCAAGATTTTGGGATTTGACGTGTACAAGAAGACTTCCCTTGCAAGTCACAAGAACTATAGTGCATTTTTTTCATACTTATTTTATTTTTTTGTTGAAGCCAACTTACTAATTGAGATCTAAAATATTGTTAATGGTCAAAGGAAACAAATGACATGGTAGAGAGATGCAATTTTCACAAACTTAGCAACCATTGGATCTTTTCTAATCCAATGAAGGGTGCACTTTAGAATGAAAGTAAAGAATGATTCATTTTAAATTTGTGTTGTTCCTCAACATGGATAGTGAAAATAAAAATAAAAGAAGATGAGTTGGGGAAGTAGGTTGGGCCCGTTAAATTAAAAAGATTATTTTTAACATTTCATAGACCATAACGGAAAGGGGACATGTTACGATAATGAAAGATGATCCCACAATAGTAAGTCACACTTTCACCTGCGAAGGAAAAAACATGGATGGTGGGAAAAAGCTAAGTGAAGAAAGGAAAATATTTTGGGGAGTTGTTCCCTTTCCCACCATATTCTTCTTGAGGGGGGTTTTTTCTTACAACATGAATAGCTTTTGTTGAACATTCCACAAGGATGAGAGAGAGGGGGTGAATAGTCTTGTGAAAATTGTTAAACTTTATGAAATGCCCACAAAATAACCTAGAGAACTTAGCCAACTAACATGAACACAAAGATAATTTTTTATTTAAAATGCCTACTAATACAACATAATCAACTTACTACTCACAAGCACGTAACATCCATTAACATGATTTATCATTGCGCATCATGATAAAATCACCAAACATGATACACAAGTGGAAATAAAACACATAATAACATCTATATTCCCTAGGTATCTCACCATCATTTATTTCACTGCTAACCATGACAACAACTTAATTATAACTAATCAAATGCACACTACTTCTAGTAATAATTATTCTTTCCATGCACATATGCAAGGCAATTTCTAATCTATTTATGATAAATACTATCTTCACCAATGCAACAACCCATTAACCCCATAAGGTTAATTTTAAAGCACCAATGACAAATGTTTCTAATCCCAATCACTTTCTCATTTTTAACATCATAATCTATTACCAATACTAACTAGCACATTCAATAATACATTATCTTTTAAATTAGTGTTGTACGTGTTTCTAGTCTAGTTTAGGAATGTATTAAGAATGTGGTAGTTATTATTGGTAATAGATTATGATATTATAAATAAGAAAGTGATTGGAATTAGGAACATCTGTCATTGGTGCTTTAAAATAAACCCTTATGGGGTTAATGGGTTGTTACATTGATGAAGATCATATTTATCATATATAGATTAGAAATGATCTTGCATATGTGCATGAAAATAATAATTGTTACTAGAAGTAGTGTGCATTTGATTAGTTATAATTAAGTTGTTGTGATGGTTAGCAGTGAAAGAAATGATGTTGAGATACCCTAGAGAAGATAGATTTTATGATGTGTTTTATTTCCTTTTGTGTATCATGTTTGGTGATTTTGTCATGATGCACAACATGGTAAATCATGTTAATGGATGTTTGGCTCTTGTGATTAGTAAGTTCATTATGTTGTATTAGTAGGTGCTTTAAAAAAAATTATCTATGTGTTCATGTTAGTTGGTTAAGTTCTTTAGGTTATTTTGGCGGGCATTAACCTTTATCAATCACAAACACTTATAAATTATTTCTAACCAACAAAACAACAATGAAAGATGAAACAATAAACACAAAACACATGAACACCATGTTTTATACATGAAAAAACCAATATGGGAAAAACCACAATAAGAATCACACTCACTATAAGAATAACTAAATATAATGTTTAACGCACAAGGCCAAAGAATCTCATTGTTCCTAATTTGAACTTGTAGATTAAGGAACACAACCTTAAGGAAAGATATAATAGAACTATAATCTAAGATGCAAAATCTTAGGACAAGATACAAATCTACACAAGTTGTCAAAAGAACTCGCTATCTTTCAACAAGCTTAGAGGAATGATTAATTAAAATGAATAAGATCTCCTAATCATGAAACTATCCCTTAACCTATGATTCAAGCACCCAACATCATGAAAAATATAACCCACACATTCAATGCCTTAAAGATTTGTTATACAAAAAAAAATATAATCATCAAATATTATCACAAATTGATATTTTAACTTTCGCTTCCTACATATGCTTCCATAATACTCTTAATCAATCCACACAACAATTCACACATCTATGCATCTGTTTATATCACCTTATTCACCAAATATCTCAACTAAGTTTTCCATAAATATGTTAGCAATAACCAAGAAGGAAAACTGAGAGGGGGGTGAATCAATTTTTATCAAATTAAACTATTTAAGCACAATCTTAGATCTAAACAACTGCAGCAAGAATAAAGATAAACACAATAGCACCAACACATATAACACTAAGATTTTGACATAGAAAACCTAGTTAAGGGAAAAACCATAGCAGGAACCTACCCACAATAAGATGATACTCTGTAGAAGTATGTGTAAATAATATAATGTGAAATGCACATGAATTTAGGCACACTGCCTAGAGCTCAAGTTGCTCAAAATAAGATGACCTAGAAGGCTCCAACCCTTAGGGAAGGCTCACTACCTTAAAATAAGATTCAGACTACAATCTGGAATACATGGATTTTAAATAAAGCATCTTCTTATGCCTCATGATAGTTCTTGTTCAGCAAATTTGTTTGTCCTACAACAATCTTGACTCAATACACCACACTGAATGATAAATTTCCTTATGCACATATACACCACACTCTGATAATGCAAACATAACATTGACACCTAAATTACATGACGATACCACCTATTTATACAATTCATCAACATGGACCTAAACCAAATGATTAAATATAATAATATACATGACATAACACGGACCTAAACCAAATGATCAAATATGCATCACCACCAAAAATCTCGCCAAGATCAACTGCAACATGTTACACCACCAAGAATATTGCATAACACAAAGAATATCACCGAATCAGAAATATCACCAAGAATGTACACAAAGATCAATTTGGACCACAAAAAAAAATAGAACACAATTAGGAAACACCAACAAGAACATTATAACCAACCGCAATAGCGACACCAATACCACTTATGTAAATATTCGATCAACATGCTAACTCACGGGAACACTCAACAACAACAATTTGGACTAGAAAGATAGCTTGTGAAGCACCCAATCACAAACCATCTAAACTGAAGATACACATTAGCATCCAAAACATTCTCCCAAATTTTCAACCAAATATATGATCATACTGGAGCTCACCGGATCAAATACCAAACTCTACAAGCCACATAATAGAAAGACTAAAGTATAAACTAAATCAAATAAATGATCAAGAAATCTTTTGGATTGTTGAAACCAATAAGGAATGAATTATTCCAACATCCCAAACAAATAAACCATCCATATCAACTCAATGCAATTGCCGAAACACCAAACAACTCTCAGCAACACTAAAACATGGGAACCCAAATACATCACAACATGTCTACCTAACAAAAAATAAATGAACCATGAATATTTAATGGGATTATCTCAAAATTTAGATCAAAGAGCTTGATATTAATTCTAGAGGTATTGGTTATCATGAAAAAAATACAACAATAAATTTAAAATCCCACCATACTAATAGAAGCAAAAATATCAACAATCCAGGTTGAGGATTAATTTCTAATGATGCAACAAGTCAAAAGTAGCTAGGATAAGAACCTAAAATAATTGAAGATAATTTATCTGCGACTTCGACCCTAAGTTTTATGTCTTAAGGACAAGACATCACTTTAAAAGAAGGGAAAATTTTGGCAGGAAAAGGACCAATAATAGACCTTACTTAGGTTGCTGCATATAATCTTTAGTATAGAATTAGACCTTTAGGCTAGTTGTAGGACTAATATCCCACTCTAAGAATTGTATATAATAGAATTGCAATTTATATCCAAAAGATGTAAGATGATAGTATAGTTGTATAATGATAGATATAGAGACAAAGATCCTAAACATATAACTCATGTTGGAGATTAATGATATAATATGATGATGTTGTTGTTGGTCCAATTATATGTGTTATGATTATGATTTGTGGTTTATTGAGACATGAATGAATAAAAAAAATGGTTTTCTCTTGAATCTAGTTTTTCCTTTATTATGTCCTCTCAGGTATAAAGACTACATTAAGATCTATATTGGGGTATAGATCTCCATACTATAGTTTTCCCATTCCTCTTGCTAACACTTACCTCCTTTCTTGTGTGTATTTTATTTTCATTTATCACAATCCTTATAATATATCACTATAATAACATTATGGTACACAATGGCATATCTTTACAAGATATTTTCTTCCTTTTGATTCATTTGATGAATTTTACATATCTTAATCTTGGTCTTTATACCATGGTGTATAATATCCAATGCTATATTAAATAAAGAGTTCTATCATCATTTGAACATAACTAAAGCATTCATGCTATATTTTTAACCATGTTTCTTGTGTATATCTCTTCATTTTTGTTCTTCAATGTCTAATATTCTCTTCACTTTTTTTTTTTTAGAGAGCTCACTCATGCATTTTTTTGCATGGATAATCTCTAAATGGAGCACTATCCATCTAGATAGTTTGTCATAATTTCTTCCACCTAACTAGGATATTTTCATCTAATCTAATTCATTCTTATTAGCTACTTTACTTTTATTTAAATAATTTTACATTGAGAATCACATGAAAAAGGGACATAGCCTCACATAGTTTAATTCTGTAAGTTAGTAATTTTCACAACAAAAATTAAATATATCGATAAAATTTATAATTATCCTCTGATGAGTTGATCAAATTTAGCATATTCGTCATCAATTTCAATTAACTAATTCACCTATCATCATTAATTAAAACATCAATGGATCTGACTCTTTATCTATGATCAAATATCAATCGTCTATTTGATCAATCAAAACTCTATAAATTCATCCTCTCAATTATTATTTCTGAACCAACCTTCAATGCAAAGTAACACTGCCAATTTAATCATCTATTGAATGTTGTTGTAATGTTAATTGAACAAGCAACTGCATACCATGGTAAATTGTGACCATATTTCTTTATACACTCAAATGGAGGTTTGTAGAAATTGGATTAGTATTTTTTATATTTTTAATATTTAAATTTTTAATTATTATTTATTCTACCTTTTCTAAGTAGATAAACATAATACAAACTTAATAAATACTACCTAACTTAATTCATTCTCAATTACAATTTTTTTTAGGTATATCCTCTTGTGGGTTCTTCTTTTCCACTTTAACCAATTGGTTATCTGAAGTATGCCACCTAGAATGATGAGGAGGAGACACTAGAGGGATTGGTTGGAGTTCCACTAGATGAGCTATCCTCTCATTGTGGTAGTGACTCAAGGTCATGCTCTGATTATAATACAATGTTGGGAGTGCTAATTAAAGGTAGTTGTTGTCACTGAGGATTGCACCCGTGATGCTAAGTATGAAATCAAGGAATCCTGTGAAACATGGAAACACCTTCGATCCTGTGGGTTGCTCAAAGTGAAAATGAATCTTCAGGTTATGGGTAGACTTCCCTTGAATCCCTCCTAAAACTAAAACTGTTGTGGAAAATAGTGAGAGAATAATCTGAAATTACTGAAAAAACATTGTAATTAAACTAGGAGATGACACACCGAAATTGTAATGGTAATAGCCTAAAAACTCACAAAAGTATTACAGAACTTCATCCACACAAAGTAATGTTTACTCTCCAACCACATAAATATTTCCTAGGAAGGCCAAGGAGAATGTAAACTTGGAAGGAAAAACTGGTTTTCACAACCAAATTGACAAAATACCCCTTTTACACAACCTAAAACCTGTGATTATATGAAAAGTAGAAGATACGTGCACATAAAAGAGACTAAAATTCAAAGGTTTTAAATTAAAACATAGTAAATTTCTATCAAAATTTTAAATGAAAATGTGCAATTACAAAGGGAAATATATGAAAGTTTTAAATATCAAATGAAATCTGCTTTAAAACTAAAATACTAAAGTTTTGAAATACAATGCCTTTTTGCAAAAATGTGTATGCAAAAAAGAAAGAACCAGAGAGAAAAAAGGAGGAGAGAAAGAATATATAAAAAAAATGATGAATCTCCTCAAAAACCCTAAAAATGATTGCATGAGAAAAGCCTTGGGTGAATCTACCCAAAAATGGTATAAAAACTCATGTAACTCTGCCGACAATAGTCTCCAATACTTAGAAAAAGACTGCCACTAATTTTGGATGAAGAGAAACTCTCATTACTGAATATAGAATTGCTTGTCCTACCCAAAAAAACTTCATGGAAAAGGAAAAACCCATTGTTTAAAAATTTGCATATCCATTTGCAAAAAATAACTATCCCCATGTGAAAGTTGCATGATGAACTTAATTGTAACTATATGAAAAAGAAATCCCATTGAAAATATCTTTTGCATTCCCTGGAAACTTCTCTCTGTGTTGGAACTTCTGTTGAAAATTATTGAAGAAATGCACTCTCATTTTGTGAGCTTTTCAACAGTGTATAGAACTTGCATATTCAAATAATCAAGTAGTCTGCATTAATCTCTCATGTAGAAATCATCTGCTTGCTTCGCGGGATTTTCCCCATGCAAACAACTTGTTCTCTTGATCTCCAATAATACTCCGATCACCGAAGGCAATTCCATCAGGTCAATGACAAGACAATCAAACAGCTATCCTGATCATCCGATCTTCCTTGACCTCTTTCTGCGCTCTGTCATGTGGCACCCCATAATTAGCTTTGGGGTCCCTACTCTGCCACCTTAGCATGACCTCACTAACTGCCCGGAATGAAGCTCTTCTTTGTCACCAACTTTGGATGGATATTCATTAAGCAACATTGTCGCATGGTATAGTGACCACCATCGGATTGAATAGGAACCTGCTTGCTTTTTATTTCTTTAGTTACTTGACCATCTGCATGAACCATCAACATTAATCATCATCACATGATATATTACTGCAATCATCAAGACTACTAGCGGCTTGTCGCCATGTCACAAGGATTAACATTTAGGCATTTTTCCATTGCGGTATAGCGACACCCATTGGATCTAGTAGGACTTGCTCGGTCTTTAAACCTCACGTGAGTTTACTATTTTAAAATGGACTGACTTTTAGTCACTTGACCCTTCCCACATGGTACAACCTGATTTTTCCGTGGATCCACCTAGGCACCACCTTAACCGCCATGTCATCAGTTGCTGATCCACAATGACTAACAACCCATCATCTTTTCATTGTGGAACAACGATGACCGTTGGATCTATTCAAACTTTCTCAACCCTTAACACTTGAGCTACTTACCTATTCAGCATGTTCTTTATCGCCAAGTCACGGTGAATATTCGATGATCATCTTCTCATCGCGATATAGCGATAGTCGTTGGATCTTTCTTGATCACCGTTGATCTTCCTTGATCTACTTGACCTTTAGCCTCTTTGAGTGGCTTCCTCTTATGCCATGGTGTCACCATGTGTTAGACATTGGTTTGCTCATGAGATTTTCCTATCTCAACCCTTGGAACTACCAATAAACATGGGCCCACCTCGCCAGTCATCTAGACTACCATCTCAACCTGCCACCTTGCCAATCGGTAAGTCGCAGTGATAACTGGGCATGCAACTTTTCCTTGCTCCTTAGCGACAGCCATCAGATCTTTCATGATCACCGTTGATCTTTCTGACTTTCTTGCTAGTTAATCTCTTTGATGCCATGGTGTCACCACATGTCAACCGCTGGTTCGCTCATGAGATTCGCCTATCTCACCACTTGGACTTGCCACTAGAATTGGTTTGCCTTGGTTCTTCATCTACTCTCTACCACGTGGCACATCCTCATTTTCTCTATTCCCACTTGGATGGCCACCTCAACTGCCATGTCGCCAGTCGCTAAGTCATAGGGGATACCTATCGAGCATCTTCATTTCGCAATACAGTGACAGTCATTGGATCTTCTCGGACTTGCACAAGCCTTATCTCACTTGGGCACTCATCTTTTTCGCACGTGCTTTATCACCAAGTCACGGTGAGTATTCAGTGATCATCTTCCCATTGCGACATAGTGACAACCATTGGATCTCTCGGACTTGCCATTGATTTGACTTAATCTTCTTGATATTTAGCCTCTCTGAGCAGCTCTTTGTGATCCCATGGTGTCACCACGTGTCAGCCTCTATTTTTCCACATGATCCACCTGGGTGCCACCTCAGCTTCCACTTGGATTCCACCTCATCAGTCACTAAGTTGTAGAGATTAATAGTCAAGCACTTTCGCTTAGTGGTATAGTGATGGTCGTCAAATCCTCTGCAACCTGCTCGCCTGTTAATTTTCCCTTTACGTACAAAAATTGGCCACTTTGAGAAGTCCATGTATGCAGGGTCCACTGGGCCACGAGCCACTTCTTGCCAAAATCCCTTAAGCTTTGAAACTATAGTTATATGTGTTCTTATATTTAAATACAATAAAGCTCCTCCCTACTACCAATGTGGGATAAATGTTTTTATACATCCCCTGTTGTTGGCATGTGACCTACACATAAGCCTTTATCTTGAAACCTTCTGAGCCTTTCTTTGTCTCTATTTCATCATAGAGCAGGGAGGATTTGGCATATTTCATCAGCATGTTGAGCTCAACCTCTTTAGGAGCCCATTTTAATCCACATGCTGCCTTACTTTTCCTATATCTACACATGAAGCAAAAAAGTGCATTTCTGATTTCTCATTCATGATTTAACCTTTTCAATATGAATGAATGCAAGGCTTCATTAGGGCACCAAATTTAGCATGTGCAAAATTTTGGTAACATTTTTGGTGACCTCTCAGGGGTGTTTTCCTACTAAAAATTAGAATCCAGTAGCCTAGCATATCCATTGGGCATTGAGTCAATTTTGTCTTCCTCAAAAATCTGAAACTGCATCTTAGCACTCTAAACAAAACTAAAAATGAAACTACAGAGGCTCTGCATACAACTAAGCCTACACACTATTTAATCTACACTTATGGAAATCATAAACAAAAATAAACTGAAAAAAATCAACTGTGATGTGCTTGAAGGCACTATATTCAATTGAAACTACTACAACTCTACTTATGGCTGAGCCTAAAAAACTGCTGAAAACCAAACTGCAAATATCCTACTATGTACATATGCAAATTGTTAGTACTTAATAGCATAATTTGAGGTGAATCCCATTGACAGGGATTGGCAACACCTCTCCATCCAATTTAGAAAGCTAGAATGCATTATTCTTTTTGCATTCTATGATAACATATGGGCCATCCCACATGGCATCAAACTCAGTATGTCTACTTGGTCTATTTTTTAACTCATCCCACTTGAAAACAAGATCGCCTTGATTAAATATGTGTGGTACAACTTTTCTATCAAAGGTTATTTTCACTTGAGCATGATGAACTTCTAATTTTTTGTATGCTTTATTGCATGTTTCTTCTAATTCCATAAGTTGAGCAAGCCTAATCTGCATTGGCTGCTCTTTAAGTAACTCAAGCTCTTTTACATAATTTAATATTGGCAATTCAACTGAAATAGGTAACTTGGATTCTTTGCCATAAGTTAAAACATAAGGAGAGTTATCTATTGATCTGTTTGGTGTAATTCTATCAGCCCAAAGGGCTAACTTGAGCTTTTCATTCCAAGTTCTTTAATTCTCAACAATTGTCTTCTAAATGATGTTGATCAGGTTTTTATTAGCTGATTCAGCTTGTCTATTACCTTGAGGGTAATAATTGGATGAATTTTTCAAATATATATTATTTTTAACTAACCAATCTAAAACTCTAATTCCAATGAAAGCTAAAGAATTATTAGAAATGATTGATTCAGGGGTACCAAACTTGGACACTAAGTCTTGACAAAAATTTAGGAAAGAAGTTTCATTAGATTCTTTCAATGGAACTGCTTTTGTCCACTTTGTGAAATAATTAGTTGCTGTAAGAATCCATTTGTGACCTAAACTAGAAGGTGGATTAATAGGTCCTATCAAATCAAGCCCCCACTTTGCAAAGGGCTACTCAACTTCAATTGGTTGCAAAGGAAAGGCTGCAAGCCTCTATTTGCATTTAAACAATGAACATTTTTCATATTTCCTCACCCATGAGTGAGCATGTTTAAACAACTCAGGGCAATAATAACTAGCTCTCATAATTTATAGAGATGTTGTTCTTGCTGCAAAGTGACCTCCTGCAGGTCCTTCATGAAATTCTTTCAGAACTATTTCAATCTGATCTGACTCAATGCATCTTAATAGAATATTATTATAGTCTTTTTTGAATAAAATACCATCTATTAAAGCATAAGGAATGTCTTGTAGCCTAAAATACCTTCTTTTTTAACCTGTCTAAGCCTTCCAGACAGTCACCAGTTTGTAAATAATGGACAATTTACTGATTCCAAGTGACTGGTACAGCTAGGATAGCAGGTTGTTCTTCATTATTAAGCACGGTTTCAACTTGTTTCTCCTCTTCTTTACTATTTCCAGCACTTGCAACAAGTTGTTCACATAAACCCTTGCCTCTAACTAGCTTGGTTACCTTAATAGAGATGTCATATTTCATTGCCTTAGTAATCGAACCTCCCCTTTTTTCATTTATGTCTTTGCTGAGAAAAACCTCCTTCACTGTAGGATGAGCAACCATAAGCTAAATCTTATTATTAGATAGCATGTGCCTAAATTACTTAATGCTTCTTATTAGTGCTAACACATGCTTCTCTACAAATGAGTATCTAGTCTCATAATCATGTAAAATCTGACTAAGGAAAGCAACTGGTTATTCTAAGCCTTCATCATTTTGCTAACATAACATTGCAGAAATAGTATCCTCACTCCCAAAAGCATATAGAATAAAATCTTTCTTAAAATTAGGATTAATGAGAGTAGGGGCTGCTGCAATTGCCTCTTTAATTTCTTCAAAACTGTTCTTACCTTCCTTAGTCCACTGAAAATGAATATTTTTCTTAAGCATGGTTGTAAGTGGCTATATCAATGTTGCAATATTAGGAATAAACCTTCTGATAAAGTTAATCTTGCCTATGAAACTCTGGAGTCCCTTCTTATTTGGTGTTAATGGCAACACAAGTATGGCTATGATCCTCTCCGGATCTATTGAAATTCCATACTTTGAAACAATATATCTGAGCAACTTGCCTTCATGAATAGTAAATATGTTCTTCTTGGTATTTAATGAGACTCCATATTCTCTTCATCTCTCAAATACTAGTCTGAGATGGTCAAGATGTTCATTAGCCTTTTTAGAAAAAATAGTTACATCATCTAGGTAAACCAAAATAAAAAAATTACTCAGGCCTTGAAATGCCATATCCATTGCACGTTGAAATGTTGCCCCTGCATTGGTTAGTCCAAATGGTATTTTATTATGCCATTGTACCCCACTTGGTGGTAAATGTTGTTTTGTACTAGTCTTCTTCTTTGAACAAAATTTGGTTATATCCTGAATAACCATCAAGTAATGAGAATCTCTTTGATCCTGATACAACCTGCAAAATTTTCTCCATTGAGGGCAGGAGGTAATGGTCTTTCAGGGATGCTCTATTTAGGTCTCTAAAATCAACACATAGTCTAAGGTCACCATTCTTCTTCCTAACGGGAACTAGATTGGACACCCAAGATGTGTGCTTGATTGGAAATATAATATTTCCTTCAATCAGCTTATTTATCTCAGTCTTCATAAGTGTTCTAATTTTGAATTAAGAGGCCTTTGTTTTTGCCGTATTGGTTTTGAATTATCTACAAGCTCTAACAAGGATGGATATTGCCTCATAGAAAAAAATATCCAAACACACTTAGATCTTCTATGTAATAAAATTTCAAAATTTATTTGTAGCAGCAAAGAGTGGCATGAAAGCAATATTTTCTCTCCATTCAATCTCCAAAATGGAATTCTAAACTGGTTCAAGGTAACTATGGGTAGCTTTATTGTTTTCAAACAATGTTTTGGTTCTTTTGTGCATCACAATCATGATGAGAACCATTCAAACAAAGTCTTTTTTTTTAATTTCAAGACATTAATCATCTCAAAATGGAAATCTAAACATAACCTTCAATACTTTATACCATCCTCCTCTCTCCGACTAGATAAAGGGTAGTATGTATATTACTATGAATGTTATTACAAAGGGACAAAAGAGAGTCCAAAGTATAGAGAGGAAAATAAGTATAATTTTCAATTGTATTTTTTTTATTAAATTTATCTACATTTTCATCACTTCAAAATAATAACATGGAGCAGCATCATTAAGAGGTAAATTTTTTTCTCACTCTAGTGAATGGGCATGTTCCAATGTTTTTTATTTGTCCATTTTACATTTGATAAGTTGCAGAGGCAATAATGGGAATAATTACAAAGGTGTTAGTGGTTGCAGTGCCCCTCCATAATTCATTTCTCATTTTGTGCATCAATAGACTATATTGATATAGTTTAGATTATTTTGTGATGCTTTGATTTGATGCTTATAGATTCACTGATGATTTGAATGCTTATTTTGGATGATAGACATATCGTATTTGCACTTGACATTATAATCTCATGATGATATTTTTAGATTATTATGATGATGGATTATGATTTGATGATCTCTATGAACTCATTTTATATGCAAGGTTTATATGTGCTTATTATTCATGATGGATAATATTTCTTATGGGATTCTGATGATATCATAGTTATGATAACCCTAGTTCATGATCATATTCGGTGAATAAATGCTATGATGATTGTGATTGTCTTCTAGTATCTTCTTGATAGGTACGATTTCCTATCACTCATTGTGAGCATGATATGACATTGTGATTCTCTATCAATTGCCTAAACATTTATGATGTATATGTGTTGTATATATGTTGTATTGCGTTTAGTGGTGGATGCAGGTTTGTAGGTACTAGATATCAACTCCACCTGATCTCACAGGTCTAAGCATGTCTTTATCCCAATGGCTAATTTTTGGAGATGGCATGTGCTTCCCTCTCATAGTCTAGGTTTAGTTGTTCACCTTGTCAGTTGTGTTGTGGCGTAAGTTGTTGGTTAGAGTCTTATGTCAGTGTTTGACCCTTTTGTCAGGTTACTTGTGGTGATGTGTTATGTGGTTATTATTTAATTAGGAATCAGATTAATATAATTTATTAATATTTAGATTAATTTATCATATAGCATGACTATTTATTTATTTGGTTTATTTAGTGTATAATTCTTTATTGATATTTAATTATTGTTGATATTTAATAATTGTTTAATTGAGATTAATTTATTCATTAATTTGATCTTTTCTTAATTGATTATCTAATTATGTATTTATTGTTTAATGGTTATTTATTTATTATTTAATTGATTTATTAATTATTTATTGTTTATGTTTTATTGTTGATTTAATTTTATATTTAATTATAAGTTTCTATTTATTTTTATTTTACTTATTTATTTATTATTGGAATTTGATTTGTTATTATCCCAATTCTGTTTACATTACTATCTCTCATACTATTTGCATAATTGGTTATAACACAAAGTTTACATACCCACTATTATTATTGGTTGTTTTCAACAAGGGTAAGTAAATAATATAGTCTTATATTATCCACTTCGTATTCACACATGGTAGGTATAATATATAGTTTTATGGAATTTTTTGATTGGTCAGGGGATTTCAATAGTTTGAGTTTAATTTTCTACTTAATGGATTTTCAATGCATTGTCGGGGTTGGCATCTCTGTAAGATTTTGGATTGAAGCTTTGAACTTTGATTGAACTTTGATTTGGATTGTTGGAAGTTGGATTGAAGATTTTGGATTGGAGTCACTAGATTTTTGGATTTCTCTTCACCACTTTGATTCTGCCTTGGTTGCAATTTCCAGGTTGGAGCTTCGTTTTGTCCCTCTACAATTTAATTGGAAAGATTGTCTATATTATGATTGTTGAAATATTGTTTAGGGAATGGATTTTGATGTTTAAATTTTTCAATCTGGTTTTGGGGAAAATTTATCTATGAGTAAAATATGTATATGAAGTATTGTAAAAATTTGGGAATAGTGATTTACCGAAAATGAATATTATGTATTCTCCATAATTAATCTTGTTTTCCCTTCTTTGTGATCTTGTTTGAGTTTAATGAGCTCTTGGATTGATATTTAAATTCCATTATCTTTTTACATCTCCTCAAGACTATGTGTAAATTGGCAAGATTGGAAGTACTACGTAAATGGAATGAATTTTTATGGTTTAATTGTATGGATATATGTTTATTGTTATGATGTTATTTCCGCTTGCATAGTTATATGTTATTAAGGATATGGATATGTTTATAGTGTTTTGTGTTTTCATATGTTGTTAAGGATGTGGATATGTTTATATTCATCAGTTGCATTAGTAGATGTTATAAAAAATATTCTCTATTTTTTGGTTAGATTAGTTATTTTCTCTAGGGTATTTTCAAGGGCATTACTTTTGTTAGAAGGTTCAGTATTTAATGGGTTCCTAACTCCATTGCCTACTGGATAAGTCTCTCACTTATGAAACTCAAGATTGTGGGAGTTCACAATAATGGTTCCCACTTTCACCCATAAAGAAAAAACATGATGGGAGGAAACAAAATTTGGAGGGGGTTTGAGCGAAGTGGGGGTATTCAAACAAACTACCCTTCTGGGTTCGCTTGAACCCCCACCTTCACTCGAATTCCACTTTTTGAGCGAACTACCTTCAGCACTTGTCTATGTTCCTTTTTAATTATATTGTGGGGGGGGGTTTTCTCAAACCGTCCTTCATTTGAACCCCTAAAAATTTCCATCCCCCTTTTTTACTCTTTTCTAAAACTTTCTACAATTTTTTGTAGATTTTTGGCCTTCAAACTTCTGTTTGAAAGCTCAAATGGAATGATCTTGACAACCCAAAGTGTAGTATGGTATTCCTGGAAGAAAGCTTTCCAATGACTATAATTTTATTACATATTGAGTTTATTATGAACCTATTTTTTTAATTTTACCAAACATAGGTTTTTCACCGAACATGAATTTCTCTGTTCAACGCATTGGGAAAAATAATAAACTAATTCAAAAAATTCTTGAAAATATCTATGCCCTAGGTATTGATATCTTCTTTCTAACAAAAAAAAATTTGAATTTTGATATATATAGAGTAAGTTATGTCTTCAAACATACACCTATGTCTAAAATATAATTAGTCGAACTTCAAAACATAATAAAATGAAAAATATTCAACATATCACTATCAAACCAACTGTAATCCATAGATATTGATAGCAAAAAAATTATGCATTTCAAGAGGCACATCAATCTTAAAAAATGTAGTTTGCTGTAAAAAAAACTACTTTTCAAGGGAGATGGAAAATTTTATTAAAAATTTCAAAAAATTTTGAAAAAAATATATATAGAATCTAAAAACAAAGTGCTAAAAATCACTAATTTGCATCATCTCCAAATTCTTAATAGTTTAAAATTTATAGTTGTCATAAGTTGTAGCTAATATTAAAAAATTTCATCTTAGTGTCAAAAGTGGCAAAAAAGTGGGAACCATTATTGTGAGTTCACCCCGTCGGCACTGATGTGTGTACAAGCAGACTTCCCTTTCAAGTCACAAGAACTATAGTGCATTTTATTGATAATCATTTTTTATTTGTTTCTGAGGTCAACTCACTAATTGAGATCCAAAATTTTGTTAATAATCAAAGGGAACAAATGACATGGT
Organism: Cryptomeria japonica; assembly: GCF_030272615.1. Taxonomy (NCBI): domain Eukaryota; kingdom Viridiplantae; phylum Streptophyta; class Pinopsida; order Cupressales; family Cupressaceae; genus Cryptomeria; species Cryptomeria japonica. The sequence goes on along the minus strand of NC_081408.1, from coordinate 145,730,858 downwards.
AGAGAGATGCAATTTTCATAAACTTAGCAACCACTAGATCTTTTCCAATGCAATGAATGGTGTAGTCTAGAATGAAAGTAATGAACGATTCATTTTAAATTTCCGTTGTTCCTCAACATGGATAGTGAAAATGAAAAATAAAAGAAGATGAGTTGGGAAAGAAGGTTGGGCCCATTAAATTAAAATGATTATTTTTTGCATTTCATATCCCATAACAAAAAGGGAACATGTGATTATCATGCAGGGTGATCCCACAATAGTGGGTTACTCTTTCACCTGCGAAGGAGAAAACACGGATGGTGGGAAAAAGCATAGTGAAGAAAGGAAAATATTTTTGGGAGTTGTTCCCTTTTCCATTAGGTTCTTCTTGATGGGGGGTTTTTCTTACAAGATAAATAGTTTATGTTGAACATGCCATAAGGATGAGAGAGTGGGGGTGAATAGTCTTGTGAAAATAGTTAAACTTTATCAATCACAAATACTTATAAATTATTTCTAGTAAAAAAAACACCAATGAAAGACGAAACAATAAACACCAAACACATCAACACCATGTTTTATACATGCAAAAAACAATATGGGAAAAACCATAGTGAGAATCACACTCACTATAAAAACAACTAAATACAATGTTTAAGGCACAAGGCTAGAGAAGCTCACTATTCCTAATTTGAACTTGAAGGCTAAGGCACACAACCTTATGGAAAGATATAATACTTAAAAGCTAAGATGAAAAATGTTAGGACAAGATACAAATCTACACAAGTTGTCAAAAGAACTCATTATCTTTCAGCTGGCTCATAGGAATGATTAATTGAACTGAATAAGATGTCCTAATCATGAAACTATCCCTTAATCTATGATTCAAGCACCCAATATCATGAAAAATATAACCCACACATTCAATGCCTCAAATCTTTGTTATACATTAAAAATATGATCGTCAAAGCTTATCACAAATTGATATTTACACTTTTGCTTCCTACATATGCTTGCATAATACTCTCAATCAATTCACACACCAATTCACACATCCATGCATCTGTTTATATCACCCTATTCACCAAAGATCTCAACTATGTTGGCCATTAATATGTTAGCAGCAACTAGGAAGGAAAATTGAGAGGGGGGTGAATTAGTTTTCACTGGATTAAACAATTTAATCACAATCTCAGACCTAAACAACTATAGAAAGAATAAACACCAAGGTTTTGACATGGAAAACCCGATTAAGGGAAAAACAATGGTGGGAACTTACCCACAATAAGATGATACTCTGCAGTAGTATGTGTAAATATTACAATGAGGAATGAATATACATTCAGGCATACTTCCTATAGCTCACTGCTCAAAATAAGATGACCCAGAAGGCTCCAACCCTCAAGGAAGTCTCACTACCTTACAATAAGATTCGAACTACAATCCGAATTACATGAACCACAAATATAGTATCTCCATATACCTGATGATAGTTCTAGTTAAGCACATTTGTCTGCCCTACAATAATTTGTACTCAATACACCACACCGAGTGATAAATTCTCTTATGCACACATACACCACTCTCTGATAATGAATATACCACCTATTTATACAATTCATCACCCTTGACTACAAGGTCAGCCAAAACCTCAACTCTTAATTACAATATTATATCTCACGATACATATGTGAACCACCAAACTAATATAATGATATACATGATATAACATGGACCTAAACAAAATCATCAAATATGAATCACCACCAGAAATGTCTTCAAGATCAACCACAACATGTTACACCACCACGAATACAACATAACACGAAGAATATCACCGGATTAGCAAAATCACCAAGAATGCACACAAAGATTAATGCAGACCACCAAAACAAAGAGATCACAAGTAGGAAACACCAACAAGCACGTTATAACCAACGGCAATGCCTGCACCAACAACACTTGTGCAAATCTTCATTGATCAACATGCTAACTCACAAGAACAATCAACAACGGCAATACAGACTAGAAGTATAGCTTGCGAAGCACCACATCATGAACCATCTAAGCTGAAGATACACATTAACATCCAAAACATTATCCCAAATTTGCAACCAAAGATATGATCATACCGGAGCTCATCGGATCAAATACCAAACTTTTCTAGCCACAAAACAGAAAGACTAAACTATAAACCAGATCAAATAATATGATCAAGCAATCTTCCAAATCGCTGAAACCAATAAGGAATGAAGTATTCCAACATCCAAAACAAATAAACCATCTATATCAACTCAATGCAATCAATGAAACACCAAATGGCTCAAATCAACACCAAAACACAGGAACCCAAATACATCACAACATGTCTACCTAACAAAAATAAAATGAACCATGAATATTTAATGGGATTATCTCAAAAGTTAGATCAATGAGATTGACATATCTAATAGGGGTATTAGTTACCGTAAAATAAATACAACAATAAAATAAATTTAGACTCCCACCACACTGGTAGAAGCAAAAATATCAACAATCCAGATTGAGGATCAATTTCTAATGATGCAACAAGTCAAGAGTAGCTAGGAAAAGCACCTCAAACAATTGAACACAACTTATCTGGGACTCCTACCCTGGTTTTTATGTCTTGAGGATAATACATGACTTTAAAAGGGGCCAAGTTGTTGGCAGGAAAAGGACCAATAATAGAGCTAACTTAGGTTGTTGTATATGATATTTAGTATAGAATTAGACCTTTAGGATAGCTCTAGGACTAATATCCCACTCTAAGAATTGTATATAATAGAATTGTAATTGATATCCAAAACAAGTAAGATGATAGTATAGTTGTACAATGATAGATCTCGAGACAAAGATCCTAAACATATAACGCATGTCGGAGATTAATGATATAATATGACAATGTTGTTGTTGGTCCAACTATATGTGTTATCATTATGCTTTGTGGTTTATTGAGGCGTGAATGATTAATCATTATGGTTAGCTCTTGAATCTTGTTTTTACTTTATTATGTCCTCTCAGGTATAAAGACTATATTAAGATCTATATTGGGCTATAGATCTCCAAACTATAGTTTCCCCATTCCTCTTGCTAACACTTACCTCCTTTCTTGTGTTTATTTTATTTTCATTTATCACAATCCTTATAGTATATCACTATAATAACATTATGGTACACAATGACATATCTTTACAAGATATTTTCTTCCTTTTGATTCATTTCATGCATTTTACATATCTTAATCTTGGTCTTTATACCATGGTGTATAACATCCAATGCTATATTCAATAAAGAGTTCTATCATTATGTCAACATAATTGAAGCATTCCTGCTACATTTTTAACCATGTTTCTTGTGTATATCTCTTCATTTGTATTCTTCTATGTCTAATATTTTCTTCACTTTGTTTTTCAGAGCTCACTCATGCATTTTTTTGCATGGATAATCTCTCAATACAGCACTATCCATCTAGCTAATTTGTCATAATTTCTTCCACCTAACTAGGATGTGTTTATGTCATCTAATTCATTCTTATTAGCTACTTTATTTTCCTTTAAATAATGTTACATTGGGAATTACATCAAAAAGGGACATAGCCTCACATAAGTTAATTCTGTAAGTTAGTAATTTTCACAAAAATATTAAATATATTGATAAAATTTATAATTATCCTCTCACGAGTTGATCAAATTTAGCAAATTCTTCATCAATTTCAATTAACTAATTCACCTATCATCTTTAAATCAAACATAAATGGATTTGACTCTTGATCTATGATGAAATATCAATTGTCCATTTGATCATTCAAAAGTCTATAAATTCATCCTCTCAATTATTATTTCTTAACCAACCTTTAATGTAAAGTATCATTGTTAATTTAATCATCTATTGAATGTTTTTGTTATGTTTATAGAACAAGAAACTGCATACCATAGTAAATTGTGACCATATTTCTGTATACATTGAAATGGAGGTTTGTAGAAGTTGGATTAGTGTTTTTTATATTTTTATTTTTTAATATTTAATTATTATTTATTCTACCTTTGATAAGTAGATAAACATAACACAAACTCAATAAATACTACCTAACTCATTTCATTCTCAATTAGAATTGCTTTATGTATATCCTCTTGTTGGTTCTACTTTTTCAATGCAACCAATTGGTTATCCGAAGTATACCACCTAGAATGATAAGGAGGAAACACTAGAGGGATTGGTTGGAGTTCCATTAGATGAGAAAGCCTCTCATTGTGGTAGTGACTCAAGGTCAGGCTGTTGTTATAATGCAATGTTGGGAGTGCTAAATAAAGGTAGCCTCATACTTTCTATCTCTATGTTTTTGTGACTTTGACAATTTGGCATTTGTAGTGTAAGCTTGTAGTCTATGGGAATTTTGATGCATTATTATTTTTTACTATTATATCATATGTGCATTGACAATGAATTATGGAAGAAATGAAATATTAATTTATTGCTAACTCTCATGTAAACTCTATTGTTGATTTTTAAGGATTCTCTAATGTGTATTTCAATATGATGAATGCCTTATTATTGTTGGTATCAATGTTATCATATGAATGTTTGAAATTTCTGTCTATTTAAAACTATATATATTTTTTTTAAATGATATTTTTAATACGGTCATCCTCTCTCTTGTCCCTTGCCATCCCTAAAAATGGCCTAAAAAAGTTTATCCCCACCTTTCATAAACTTGATGGAACATAGCTTTATACATAAGCATTATGTAAATTATACAATTTGTTATATAAGCATTTTAGTGTCTTAGCTAGGTTGTATTTTTTATTAAAAAAAATTATCTAAATTGAATAATTGCTACCTAATTTCTCAATAATGAGTTCTCTCAATGTCAAAAATCCTAGATACAAAAATTTGATATTTTCATTACACTTCTAAAATATTAAAATTAATAAATTATTTTTCAGCAGAAGCCATTGTTTAACATTGCTACACATAACCCAATTAGTAGAAAGAATACAAGGGCAGGATTTCAAGTCTACCTGTAGCTCTCAAAGATCATCAATAAATATTATTATTGAATAGAAAAGGCACAATACATCATTAAAATAGGTTTAACTCTCCAAGATAGGAGAATACATAATTAAGTAGAAGGTACGTTGGCAAGGGGTAATTATTTGGAGTATTCTTCAAAGCAATTTCCAAGTAAAAGCCTATGGAGAAGATTTAACATTTGAAGAAACGAGGAAGACGCATATGACAGCGATGAATATAGTGATCAATAAGGTAAATACAATTTGAAGAGATGAAAATATCGAATCTCTCAATAACAAAAAAATCTACTAAACCAGCACCAAAAATATTATTCCTCAAAAATACACAACTATTTTGAAAATAGTATTCTTCGAGCATTTGTGGTTTCAAAGCCAAGTTCTCAACTTATAGAAGTATCAAATAAAGCATTTTGTTAATTTGACATCAAAGGGAAGTGTCATCAAAACCAAAGTATCAAGGATTATCATCAAATCAATCAAGTAAACAAAAGTAGAATGCAAAATCTTTCATGATCAATATTTTGAATTAAATAAGTGCAATATCAAGCAAAGATAAAATAAAATGTAAACAAAGATGGGGAATATTCTGATGATGATGGTTCCTTGGAAAGCTTTGAAGTTGAAAGGTACTTGTGAACAAATGATAATATCACTACAATTTGATTCAAGTTAACTATGGGTAGGTATATTGTTTTCAAATAAATTTTTGGTTCTTTTGTGGATCAGAATCATGATGAGGACCATGCAAACAAAGAAATTTTTTTTATTTCAAGATACTAATTATCTCCAAATGCAAATCAAAGCATAACCTTCAATACTTTATACCATCCTCCTATCTCCAACTAGATAAAGGGTAGTATGTAGATTAATATGAATGGTATTACAAAGGGACAAAAGGGAGTCCAAAGTATAGAGAGGAAAATAAGTATAATTTTTTATTATATGTTTTTTAGTAAATTTATCTATATTTTCATCACTTCAAAGATAACAACATGGAGCAACATTGTTAAGAGGTAGATTTTTTTCTCACTCTAGTGAATGGGCATGTTCCCATGTTTTCTATTTGTCCATTTTACATTTGATAAGTTGCAGAGGCAATAATGGGAATAATTACAAAGGTGTTAGTGGTTGTAGTGCCCCTCCCTAATTCATTTCTCATTTTGTGCATCGATAGACTATATTGATATAGTTTAGATTATTTTGTGATGCTTTGATTTGATGCATATAGATTCACTTATGCTTTGGATGCTTATTTTGGATAATAGACATATCGTAGTTACACTTGACATTATGATCTCATCATGATATTTCTAGATTATTATGATGATGGATTACTATTTCCTGATCTCTATGCACTCATTTTATATGCAAGGTTTATATGTGCTCATTATTCATGATGGATCATATTGCTTATGTGATTCTGATGATTTCATGGTTATGCTAATGGTACTTCATGATCATATTGGGTGAATAAATGCTATGATGATTGTGATTGTCTTCTAGTGTCTTCATGATAGGAATGATGTCCTATCACTCATTATGAGAATAATATGACATTGTGATTCTCTATCACTTGTCTGATTATTTATGATATATATGTGTTGTATATATGTTATATTGCATTTAGTGGTGGATGCAGGTTTCGATGTACTAGACATCGAGTCCACCTGGTCTCATAGGTCTAAGTGTCTCTTTATCCCAATGGAAAGTTGTTGAAGATGGCATGTGTTTCCCTCTCATTCTCTAGGCTTAGTTGTTCACCTTGTCAGTTGTGTTGTGGCACAAGTTGGTGGTTTGAGTCTTGTGTCAGTGTTTGACCCTTTTGTCGGGTTACTTGTGGTGATGTGTTGTGTGCTTATTATTGAATTAGTAAACGTATTAATATAATTTATTAATGTTTAGATTAATTTATCATATAGCATGACTATTTATTTATTTGGTTTATTTAGTGTTTAATTGATTATTGATATTTAATTAATGTTGATATTTTATAATTATTTAATTGAGATTAATTTATTGATTTATTTGATCTATTGCTTAATTGATTATCTAATTATGTATTTATTGTTTAATGGTTATTTATTTATTATTTAATTGATTTATTAATTATTTATTGTTTACATTTTATTGTTGATTTGATTTAATATTTTGTTATAAGTTTCTATTTATTAAGATTTTATTTATTTATTATTGGGATTTAATTTTTTATTATCCTAATTATGTTTATACTACTATCTTCATACTATTCACATCATTGGTTATAATATAAAAATTGCCTACCCTCTATTCTTATTGGTTATTTTCTATGAGGGTAAATAAATAATATAGTCTTGTATTATCTACCTTGTATTCATGCATGGTAGGTATAACATATAGTTTTATGAAATTTTCTGATGGGCTAGTGGATTTCAATAATTTGAGTTTACGTTTCTATTTAATGGATTTTACAATGCATTGTTGGGGTTGGCATCTCTATAAGATTTTAGATTCAAGATTTGAACTTTGATTGAGCTTTGGATTGGATTATTGGAAGTTGGATTGAAGATTTTAGATTGGAGTTGATGGATTTTTGGATTTCTCTTCACCAATTTGATTTTGCCTTGGTTGTGATTTCCAGGTTGGAGCTCCGTTTTCTCTCTCTACAATTTAATTGGCAAGATTGTCTATATTATGATTGTTGAAAGATTATTCAGGGAATGAATTTTGATGTTTAAATTTTTGAATTTGGTTTCAAGGAAAATTTATAGATGATTGAAATATGTATATGAAGTATTGTAAAAATTAGGAAATAGTGATTTACCGGAAATGCATATTCTATATTCTCCCATAATGAATCTTGTTTTCCCTTCTTTGTGATCTTGTTTGAGTTTAATGAGTTCTTGGATTGATATTTAAATTTCATTGTCTTTTTATATCTCCTCAAGATTATGAGTATATAGGCAAGATTGAAAGTACTTGAGTAGAACATAAATGGAATGAATGTTTATGGTTTCATTGTATGGATATTGATATGATGTTATTTCTGCTTGCATATTTATATGTTGTTAAGGATATGGATATGTTTATGGTGTTCTATGTATTCATCTCATGTGAATCTATGTAATGCTCATTTACTATGTTGCATTAGTAGATGTTATAAAAAAAACTTCTCTATTTGTTGGTTAGACTAGTTATTTTCTCTAGGGTATTTTGGCAGGCATTACTTTGGTTAGAAGGTTGAGTATTTATTAGGTTTCTGACTCCATTGCCTACTGGATAAATCTCTCCCTTGTGAAACTCAAGTTTTTGAGAGTTAACAATAATGGTTCCCACTTTCACCCACAAAGGAAAAATGCGATGGGAGGAAACCAAATTTGGAGGGGCTTTGAGCGAAGCAGGGATATTCAAACAAACTACCCTTTGGGGTTCACTCAAACCCCCTACTTCGCTCAAACTCCATCTTTCAAGTGGACCACCTTCAATGCTTGTTTATGTCAATTTTTAATTATATCAGGGGGGTTCATGTAAACCCCCTTCAATTGAACCCCTAAAATGTTTGAATCCCATTTTTTACACTTCTCTGAAACTTTCAATAATTCTTTGCAGATTTTTGGCCTTCAAACCTCTGGTTGAAAGCTCAAATGTAACGATGTTGACAACCCAAAGTGTAGTATGGTATTCCTTGAAGAAATATTTCCAATGAATATAATTTTATTACATATTGATTTTATTATGAACCTATTTTTTAAATTTTACCAAACATCGGTTTTTCATCAAACATGAATTTCTCTATTCAATGCATTGGGGAAAATAATAAACTAATTCAAAAAATTCTAAAAAATATCTATGCCCTAGGTATTGATGTCTTCTTTCTAACAAAAAAAAATTAAATTTTGATATATATAGAGCAAGTTATGTCTTCAAACATACACCTATTGTTAGGCCCAATATGGAAAGCTAATGTACTAAGAGGGGAGGGGTGAATCAGTACTCGAAAACTTTTCTTTTGTAATAACCTTACTGTTATACATAAACAAGATAGAGCAATAACATATAACAAAACTATAATCAACAGATAACATTCATACATGATTCACTCCATAACACATATATTTTGGTCTTGCAAAAACTCTTGGTTAGAGAGAAAAACTGCGGTGGGGATGGCACCCACAACTTCACTAATGCAATAATAAAGAATGCTCGATTAGAGCTACATTTAGCTATTTCTAATAGCTTACCCTGTTAGGAGTATTAAGATCAGTTAGATCTACCTTGCTTAAGGATTTTACAACACTATATAAGTGTAGCACCTGGTTAAAGGATTTACAATTTATAGACTTGGTTAGAGTCTTTTACCCTGTTAAAGGTTTCTCTTACAACTTCAAAATATTACAATAGAATCATTACAAATATCTGCAACTTTACATCTAAAATGCTATAGTAGATTCTATGTGCTCAAAATAAGATTACCTTGCCTATAGCATACCTTGGTAACTCATAAAGTAACTCGGTAAACCCTTCTGTTTACTCTGTTCCTCGACTGTTCTCTAATAACCTTCTCGATGACCTCTATGTCTCTGTAACAATCATAATACTTTGTGATTTCTCATGTATCACATAAGTCTTGCTTCATACACACATGCACACACATCTCTCACATTCACATCTCTTCTCTTTCTAACCCTAAATTCATGCTATATAAATAGACTTCTTATATCAGTGATCCGATTCATTGCTTCGATTTTACAAACATGATTTCTTGAATAAATAACCATGCAAAATATTTCATTGGTTAGATGACCTCAAAATTATACAAAATCTGTATGTGCAATTTCCAATGTGATAACGGTTCTATGTGCCTTGATCTTGTAACACATTTTCATATGTGTGTCCAGGTTCAATGAATCTAGTAACATGTTTAACTCAGTGTTTTATCTTTACCACTCGATAGCCATGAAATAACACTCGATAGACAGCTCAGTGTATACTGGGCTTTGTGACTGTTTTCCTTCTGTAACCGACTAGACTGTTCATACCAACTTCTCTTTGTGTACCGACTGCATGATTCGGTAATACTAACTGACTAGAATATAGAATGACTTTGTATATAAAACTAATGGAAATTTGACAAGTAGTAACAATCTCCCCTTTTGACATTAGTTGAGATTTTTGACAAAACTACTTTCAAAGTCATTACTAAAAAATTTGTATACATTACAAAATTGACTAAACATGTAGTATATACATTAGTCATTGAAATAGTATAATCAAATATACTCCCCTTATCAATATGTTGTACAAAACTCCGTAATCACTATTCTTTCCTCTGTTCATGCTTGGTTCACTACTCTTGGATACTTTGCATATTCTACACATTCTCTACTCGGTATACTCCCCCTATATACTACACTCCAGTTGTTTGATACTTTGAATACTATACACTTCAGATGATATACTCTGATATACTCCCCCTTTTTAACAAACATCAAAATTTAGTTACCATTGGGAGGTGGCAACTGATCAAAAATGGATTTGTACTTTGTTTGGGCATCGGTGAGGGCAACAGAAAGTGCATCCTTGACACTATCCATTAAAGAATTCTGAGCATTAATATCAGCTAATAATGAAATTAAGCCATCTAAAGTGCTTCCTTCTTTTTTACTAGATAGAGAAGTGGCTCGATTTAGCTGTTCTTGGACGGATGAAAGATGAGGAAGGAATAATGTTTGAAGTGTCATTATGTCCATCCTGATCTTGTGTTCTTCATTCCTCAATTCCAATTGTTGAGCCATGAGCTGTTGTAGCTTAGTATAAAAGTTCTGAACTAAATTTGACTTGGGGGTCAACTTATTTGAGAGATCAGTGATCTCTTTCTCAATTGCTTCTGTTTTATTCTTAATGTCCTTAAGAAATAAAGAAAATGTGCAGAGTTTCTAAAATAATGAAAGAATGTGCTTGAGTTGAGGGGACAACTCAGCAATAAATTTGACAAGTTTTACATTGCCAACAGCAATTGATTTCTGTACTTCCTCTATCATTTTAGCAGTTAGCTCCTTGTCTTTTAGTTTGCTCAAGTATCCAGATGCATCTACTCTAAATGTCTCAATCTGATTGAGGAGTTCATCCAATTGAATATGGATGGTTGCATCGGTTGATACTGTAGCTGAAGGTAGCATATCTGATAGTAAGGTCTTTACCTTCTGAAGTACTTTATTCTTCCTCTGAATGGCCAGTTGCTTCTCTTGTTCAGCCTTTGCTTTGCATAGTTCACTGAATTCATTGAGTGCTTGCCCTTTCAGTTTGGAGATGTCTACATTGGGCAACACTATTGGTTTTGATAAATCAATTTTGAAACTATGCTTTTCCAACTTCTTTTCTTTACCTTTCACTGGGTGAACCACTACTATAGCTTGAAAGGCTTGAGGACCCTCAGTAGGTTGCTCGGTAGAGACAACATTTTTGTTGGTTTCTTTAGCCTTGGTAGTGTCCTTCGGTGTCTCGGTGCTTTGTGTCTCAGCTGTAACATTTTCCATGCTAGAAGGTGCTTGAGAGGTTGGTTCTTGTGAAGTACCTTCTGCTGTAGACTTTTGACCTTCAGTGCCTTCACCTGTAGCCTGAGGAGCTTTGGTTGTAGTAGGTTGATTGATCAGTTTGTAAGGCTGAACTTGTTCCAAAACAGATTCATTGGAGCAAGGTCTTGCTCAGTGACATCAGGCTCTTGGTTGGTGACATCGACTATTTCCACTGTAGATTGTTCACCAGCATTCTTTCTTCAAAAGATGGTCTTCCATTGCTCTTTTTTTTCCTTCTCTACCTCTATATATAGGCCATTCATCAATTTCAAGGCCTTTTGTTTTACTATAAATTGAGTTTGGCTATTTGTTAGATGTTATTTTATTTCATCAACCGAGTTTGGCTATTTGTCAGATGTTCTTTTATTTCATCAACCAACATATCAGGAAAGAGATGCCCCAAACTTCTTTCTCTGATTTGTTTCTTCGAGTCTAGGGCATATTGCCATCTGGTTTCAATATGTGCATATAATTCCTTAGGAATAGAATTGCATACTTCTAATGGTACCACTCAGAATTTGAGAAGTGTGCAAATGAGAGCTTCTTCAATTTGCCTCTTTTCATCAGCTGATCTGGATTCATATTTAACAAATCTGAATCCACCAGATCCACCATATTCCTTTAGATTATTACAAAAAATTTCTACACTATGTACATCTACCTTCTTGCTTTTCACAATCTAAAATTTATTTGCATCTTTAGATTCGGTATCACTCAACTCTTTTGGCAAAATGAGTCTCTGAGTAGATTTCTTGTAAGTTCTAGTTACCTTAGGAATGGCAACAGTCATTTGTTTCTTACTCGGTGATGCAGCAGATGCCCTTGTGTTAGGTCTCTTTGTTGGAGGGGTCGGTATGACCATTGAAGTGTCATGTTTCTTTCTCTTCAACACTTTTCCCTTAGGCAATTCGGTGCTAAGTGTTATGGCTGCTTCTTGGGCTTTTGTCTCCTCTTCGTTGATGGCCAGAACTCCTTTGATAGGTGTGGAGGAAGACTCTTCTCCAAATTTCTTAGTTAGTGCCTTAATCATCTTTGTAGCTTTTCTTGTAGCCTTAGGTACTACAATGCTCATGTTTACTTTTTCTTTCCTTTCTTCATAGGTTCCATACCTCAGCTCGGTAGTATGCCTTAGCAGTGATAGATAGGCATCAATTTGCTATTGTGTGATATCAAAATCAATCTTGTAACCCATAGGTGACAAAGATTAAGTCCTCGGTTCCATAGCATTCACATAATAGTAATTGGTGTCTACCTCAAAACATAATTCATCTTTGTATTTTTCTACCAGCTGTGGTGGAATCCAGTACCTGTTATGCATTTTTTCTTGGAACTTGCTGAAGTAATCATCCATTATATCATTAAAGTTATCACCTAACTTCTTGATGAAGTCATTGATCTGATGGGTGAGTGGTTGGTGTAGTTCCCAAACAACTTTACCGACTGTTGGAAAAAACTTCTCAAAGTAGAAAAACATACACACAAGTAGTGATCCAAATTTTAGAGTGTTTGTCAAGTTGTTCTTCTTTGGCTTCCTGATTGTGTTCAGATTTTCAAACAAGTTCTTCAGCAATACTTCACACAAGTCAACTTTCATGCCTTTCTTAATAATTTTGTATGCTAAGTCCACTGCTGCACAGGGTACACTATTTTCCCTTGCCGATTGGAAGAAATAGTAACCAATTACTCTGATGGCAAATTTGAGTTCAGGATCAGTAATATTGTTCAACTTCAGACCTCTGTAATCTGATTCAACTCCAGTCAAACTGATCAATTCCTGCTGTGATATCATTTTCTGTGCTCAGGCATGATCATAGATAGGGTAATCAATGATCAGATGAATGATTTCTTTAGTGATCTTAAATGGTTGCTCTTGTAGCCACATGAAATCATCATGCACTCGGCTTAGTACAAACTTGACCCACTAGGGTTTGAACACACGGGGATAGGTTAGGGCTTCAGTCAATCCCTTGATTTTGATATGCTCATACTTGTTATCCATTTTACCATCTGTGCACAATTCATCGTATGCATCCTTGATCTCCACATGACCGAGTTCTTCAACATGACATTTTGTGAAGAATCTCACATCCTCTACTAATAAGACTCGATCCGGGATGAGTGAAAAAGCAATCTTGTCATCCAATTTAGATGCAATTTTGGGAGTCATAGTGTATTTTAGTGAGGGATTTTCTACATTATTGACAACAATGGGGTCTTGGATCTTAGATGCTATTTTGATTTCTGATAAAAATTGACATAGGAACCTTAGGGTTTGAGAGCTTAACAAATGGCAGATGCTTCACACAAAGCAGATAACAACTTAATGAGTTCAGTAAACCATCTTAGCAATGCGATGATATTTGATGTAAATACATTGGATTTTGCTTTGAAGATGGTTTGATCACCTTGATTCGCTCTTCTCTGCTTCTCAAAAACATGGTGAATGAAAATGACCGCAAAAAACCTTTTAAGTACTCAAAAATACCTTATCAAGCTCCATGCAAGTTAGGTCAAAGACATTAAATGCACTCGGTTTACTTAACTTTCTTTCCTCTTTTTTGTGCTTTAACCGAGTAACCAGATTTCCTTCATATACCGACTTGACAGGCTTCCTGAATTCACCGACTTAACAGTTTTCCTATAAAGTACTTAAAAAACTTTGATAGACTTTCAAACTTACTCCTACATCTTACTATGCAAATTTTGAATTCAGTACATACTTAAATAGGAACTGTTTAAGATTTAACCTTGTGAGAATGCAGTCCCTTCATACCTTTACTGATTAATTTGGAATGGGAGCACCTAACTCGGTAGGTAAGGTGCTTTCTTCATTTGACACAATTTCCTTCTTTCTCCAAATCATCTTTTATTTCTCTTTTATTTCCTTGGTGTCTTCTCTAGGTTGATCTCTGCAATCTCTAGCTAAATGTCCAGCTTTGTGAAAATGAAAACATGCCATACCAGGATTTCTCCATGATCTTTGGTTATTCATTCCAAACCTTATAAAGCAGTTGGCACTTTTATGTCCATATCTTCCACAACATTCACACCATATCCTTGTATTGTAATCCCATGGTACTATAGAATATTGTCAGTAAAGATCTGTGTCAGTTTGGTAACCTCTAGTATTTGCTCGGTGTGTAGACCATATGTGGTTCTTTTGCTTAAACCAACACTTCTCGGTACCATGTCCATAACTATTGCAGTTTTTGCAAAACCCTTTGAATTTTGCCTTCTGATAATTGTTAACAGACTTTGTCCTACATTGATTAGATGTGTGACCATATTTATTGCAATTGTAACAATAACCATTGGTCTTAGTGGTATTCGGTTGCTTACCTTTTATGATTTGACACATATTGGCAGTATGACCTTGATTTCCACAGTAGTAGCAAGTAGGCTTCTTCCTTTTGATGTTATTCCCTTTTTCAGCTTGTTTTGATGATTCTTCTCTCTCGGTAGTGCAGATTCCCTTCTTGGTAGACTCTTTTCCTTTGTAACTGAGTCCTCCTTCTTTGTAGGGTCATCTTGTGTTCAGTTGCTCATCCAACATCTTTGATGCTTCATAACTCTTCTTCAGTGTTTCCTTGTATTTCTTTTATGTTTCAAGTTCATTTCTCAACCTTGATACTTCAAGTTTCAATGCTTGATTCTCATCATTTTTTAGAATTGCTTCATGATGTGCATAACCTAGTTGATCTATCATATTTTGTTGAATACCAGTTAACCTTATGATTTCATCATTCTTATCAGATACTAAGACTTCAAGTTGTTGTTTCTCTCTTTGTAGATCTTTTGCTTTATCCTCCACTATCCTTAATGCATCTAGATTTTTAGTCATCTGTATATTGAAATGTTCATGTTCTCTTTTCATTGCTTTTAGTTGATCAACCAATGCTTTGTTCTTTTCTTTAAACATTCCAATCATTTCTCCAATCTCTTTATTTGATGTCAGATGATGTCTCGATTTGTTCCACTAACTCTTGAGAATCTTGCAAGTCATCAGATAATCATCTCCTTACTTTCAGAGATTTCTGCATTTGCCTTTGCATGTCTCCAATCACTTGATTTGCATTATCCAGCTCTTCTTGTAGATACACAATCCCCCGAGATTTTTTATAGCCTTTCATTAATAAGATCTTTCTCTTTAGGTAGTTAAACCCTTTTCCAAGATTCAAGCTCTGATACCAATTGTTAGGCCCAATATGGAAAGCTAATGTACTAAGAGGGGAGGGGTGAATCAGTACTCCAAAACTTTTCTTTTGTAATAACCTTACTATTATACATAAAAAAGATAGTGCAGTAACATATAACAAAACTATAATCAACAGATAACATTCAAACATGATTCACTCCATAACATATATATTTTGGTCTCACAAAAAGTCTTGGTTAGAGAGAAAAATTGTGGTGGGGATGGCACCCATAACTTCACTACTGCAATAATAAAGAATGTTTGGTTAGACCTACATTTATCTATTTCTAATAGCTTACCCTGTTAGGAGTATTAAGATCAGTTAGATCTACCTTGCTTAAGGATTTTACAACACTATATAAGTGTAGCACCTGGTTAAAGGATTTACAATTTATAGACTTCATTAGAGTCTTTTACCCTATTAAAGGTTTCTCTTACAACTTCAAAATTTTACAATAGAATCATTACAAATATCTGCAACTTTACATCTGAAATGCTATAGCAGATTCTATGTGCTCAAAATAAGATTACCTTGCCTATAGCATACCTTGGTAACTCATAAAGTAACTCGGTAAACCCTTCTATTTACTATGTTCCTCAACTGTTCTCTGATAACCTTTTCAGTGACCTTTGTGTCTCTGTAACAGTCATAATGCTCTGTGATTTCTCATGTATCACATAAGTCTTTCTTCATACACACATGCACACACATCTCTCACCTTCACATCTCTTCTCTTTCTAACCCTAAATTCATGCCATATAAATAGACTTCTTATGTCAGTGATCCGATTCATTGCTTCGATTTTACAAACATGATTCCTTGAATAAATAACCATGCAAAATATTTCATTGGTTAGATGACCTCAAAATTATACAAAATCTGTATGTGCAATTTCCAATGTGATAACGGTTCTGTGTGCCTCGATCTTGTAACACATTTTCATATGTGTGTCCAGGTTCAATGAATTTGGTAACACGTTTAACTAAATGTTTTATCTTTACCACTCAATAGCCATGAATTAACACTCGGTAGATAGCTCAGTGTATAATAGGCTTTGTGACTGTTTTCCTTCTGTAACCGACTAGACTGTTCATGCTGACTTCTCTTTGTGTATCAACTGCATGATTTGGTAATACTAACCGACTAGAATATAGAATGACTTTGTATATAAAACTAATGGAAATTTGACAAGTAGTAACACCTATGTCTAAAATATAATTAGTCAGACTTCAAAACTTAATAAAATAAAAAATATTCAATATATCACTATCAAACCAACTACATACCTTGGATATTGATGTTACAAACTAAAATTTGAAAGAATTGAGTTTTTATCATTTGTAGGAAAAAACTCATGCATTTCGGGAGGCAAATCACTCTTTAAAAATGTAGTTTGCTGTAAAAAACTACTTTTCGAGGGAGATGGAAATATTTTAAAAGAAATCTTCAAAAAATTTTGAAAAAATATATATAATCTACAAGCAAAATGATACAAATCATTAATTTACATCATCTTTAAATTCTTAATAGTTTAAAAGTTATAGTTGTCATATGTTGAAGATTACTTTAAAAATGTTCATCTCAGTGTCAAAATTGGCAAAATAGTGGGAATGATTATTGTGAGTTCACACCATTGGCCCCAACACCAGTGCATGTACAAGAAGACTTCCCTTGCAAGTTACAAGAACTATAGTGCATTTTATTCACACTCATTTTTTATTTTTTTTCTGAAGTCAACTCACTAATTGAGATTCAAAATTTTGTTAATGATCAAAGGAAACAAATGACTTGGTAGAGAGATGCGATTTTCACAAACTTAGTCACCATTGGATCTTTTCCAATCCAATGAAGGGTGCACTCTATAATGAAAGTAAAGAATGATTCATTTTAAATTTGTGTTGTTCCTCAACATGGATAGTGAAAATGAAAAATAAAAGATGATGAGTTGGGAAAGAAGGTTGGGCCCATTAAATTAAAATGATTATTTTTTATATTTCATAGCCCATAATGAAAAGGGAACATGTGACTATCATGTAGGGTGATCCCACAATAGTCAGTTACACTTTCACCTGCAAAGGAAAAAAATAGATGGTGGGAAAAATCATAGTGAAGAAAGGAAAATGTTTCTGGGAGTTGTTCTCTTTCCCATTACATTCCTCTTGATAGGGGGCTTTTCTTACAAGATGAATAGTTTTTGTTGAACATGCCACAAGGATGAGAGAGTGGGTGTGAATAGTCTTGCAAAAATCCATAAACTTTATCAATCAGAAACACTTATCAATTATTTCTAACCAACAAAATACCAATGAGAGATGAAACAATAAACACCAAACACATGAACGCCATATTTTATACATGCAAAAACCAAAATGGACAAAACCATAGTGAGAATCACACTCACTATAAGAATAACTAAATAAAATGTTTAAGGCACAAGGCTAGAGAAGCTCACTGTTCCTAATTTGAACTTGCAGGATAAAGCACACAATCTTAGGGAAATATATAATTCTTATAAGCTAAGATGTGCAATCTTAGGACAAGATACAAATCTACACA
Organism: Cryptomeria japonica; assembly: GCF_030272615.1. NCBI lineage: Eukaryota > Viridiplantae > Streptophyta > Pinopsida > Cupressales > Cupressaceae > Cryptomeria > Cryptomeria japonica. The sequence goes on along the minus strand of NC_081408.1, from coordinate 145,712,525 downwards.
AGTTATCAAAAGAACTCATTATCTTTCAGCAAGCTTAGAGGAATGATTAATTCAAATTAATAAGATGTCCTACTCATGAAACTATCCATTAACCTATGATTCAAGCACCCAATATCATGAAAAATATAACCCACACATTCAATGCCTCAAAGCTTTGTTATACATTAAAAATATGATTGTCAAAGCTTATCAAAAATTTATATTTACACTTTTGCTTCCTACATTTGCTTCCATAATACTCTTAATCAATCCACACACCAATTCACACATTGATGCATCTGTTTATAGCACCTTATTCACCAAAGATCTCAACTAGATTGGCCATTAATATGTTAGAAACAACCAATAAGGAAAACTAAGAGGGGGGTGAATTAGTTTCCACTAGATTAAACAATTTAATCACAATCTCATATCTAAACAATTGTAGCAAGAATAAAGATAAACACAATAGAACCATCACACATAACGCCATGATTTTGACGTGGAAAACCCGATTAAGGGAAAAAAAAATGGTGGGAACCTACCCACAATAAGATGATACTCTACAGTATTATGTGTAAATATTACAATGTGGAATGCACATACATTTAGGTACACTTCCTAGAGCTCATTGCTCAAAATAAGATGACCCAGAAGGCTCCAACCCTCAAGGAAGGCTCACTACCTTACAATAAGATTCAGACTACAATCAAAATTACAGGAATGACAAATATAACATCTTATACCTACTAACAGTTCTGGTTAAGCACACCAAATGATAAATTCTCGTATGCACACATACACCACTCTTTGATAATGTAGACACAATATTGACACCCAAATTACATGAATCTATTTATACAATTCATCAACCTTCACTACAAGGTCAGACAAACCCTCAAATCTCAATTACAAAATTATATCTGATACATATATGAACCACCAAACCAATATAATGATATACATGATATAACATGGACCTAAAACAAATCATCAAATATGCAGCACCACTGGAAATCTCGCCAAGATCAACTATAACACGTTGCACCACCAAGAATACAACATAACACAAAGAATATCACTGGATCAACAAAATCACCAAGAATGCACACAAAGATCAATGTGGACCACCAAAACAAATATAACACAATTAAGAAACACCAACAAGCACATTATAACCAACCACAATGGCTACACCAAAACCACTTATACAAATCTTCAGTGATTAACATGCTAACTCACAAGAATACTCAACAACATCAATACAAACTAGAAATATAGCTTGCGAAGCACCATATCACGAACCATCTAAACTGAAGATACACATTAACATCCAAAACATTATCCCAAATTTGCAACCAAAGATATGATCATGTCGAAGCTCATCGGATCAAATACCAAACTTTGCCAGCCACAAAGTAGAAAGACTAAATTATAAACCAAATCAAATAATATGATCAAGCAATCTTCTGGATTGATGAAACCAATAAGGAATGAAGTATTCCAACATCCCACATAGATAAACCATCTATATGAACTCAATGCACTCACTGGAACACCAAATAGCTAAAAGCAACACCAAAATACAAGAACTCAAATATATCAAAATATGTCCACCTAACAAAAATTAAATGAACCATGAATATTTAAAGGGATTATCTCAAATGTTAGATCAATGAGCTTGAAATATCTTCAAGGCATATTGGTTACCGTAAAAAAAATACAACAATAAATTTAGACTCCCACCACACTGATAGAAGCAAAAATATCAACAATCCAGATTGAGGATCAATTTCTAATGATGAAACAAGTCAAGATTAGCTAGGAAAAGAACCTAAAACAATTGAAGACAACATATCTAGAACTCCTACCCTAATTTTTATGTCTTGAGGATAAGATGTGACTTTAAAAGGGGGCAAGATGTTGGTAGGAAAGGACCAATAATAGAGCTAACTTAGGTTGTTGCATATGATCTTTACTATAGAATTAGACCTCTGGGGTAGACTAATGACTAATAACCCACTCTAAGAATTCTATATAATAGAATTGCAATTGATATCGAAAAGATGTAAGATGATAGTATAGTTGTATAATGGTAGATATAGAGACAAAGATCCTAAACATATAAGACATGTTGGAGATTAATGATATAATATGATGATGTTGTTGTTGGTCCAATTATATGTGTTATCATTATGTTTTGTTGTTTATTGAGGCATGAATGATTAATCATTATGGTTTTCTCTTGAATCTAGTTTTTCCTATATTATGTCCTCACAGGTATAAAGACTACATTAAGATGTATATTGGGGTATAGATCTCCAGACTATAGTTTCCCCATTCCTCTTGCTAACACTTATCTCCTTTCTACTGTTTATTTTATTTTCATTTATCACAATCCTTACAGTATATCGCTATAATAATATTATGGTACACAATGACATATGTTTACAAGATATTTTCTTCCTTTTGATTCATTTCATGCATTTTACATATCTTAACCTTGATCTTTATACCATGGTGTATAATATCCAATGCTATATAAATAAAGAGTTGTATTATCATGTCAACATAACTAAAGTATTAATGCTACATTTTTAATCATGTTTCTTGTGTATATCTCTTCCTTTTTATTCTTTCATGTCTAATATTTTCTTCACTTTTCTTTTTAAGAGTTCACTCATGCATTATTTTAAATGGATAATCTCTCAATGGAGCACTATCCATCTAGCTAGTTTGTCATAATTTCTTCCACCTAAAAGGATGTTTTTATCTCATCCAATTCATTCTTATTAGCTACTTTGTTTTCCTTTAAATAATGTCACATTGAGAATCACATCAAAAAGGGACATAGCCTCACATAAGCTAATTTCGTAAGTTAGTAATTTTCATAAAAAATATTAAATATATCGATAAAATCTATAATTATCCTATCATGAGTTGATCAAATTTAGCAAATTCTTCATCAATTTCAATTAACTAATTTACCTATCATCATTAATTCAAATATCAATAGATTTGACTCTTGATCTATGATCAATATGAATTGTCCTTTTGATTAGTCAAAAGTCTATAAATTCATCCTCTCAATTATTATTTCTTAACCAACCATCAATGCAAAGTAACACTATCAATTTAATGTTGTTATTATGTTTATAGAACAAGCAACTCCGTACCATAGTAAATTGTGACCATATTTCTTTATACACTCAAATGGAGGTTTTTAGAAGTTGGATTAGTATTTTTTATATTATTATTTTTTAATATTTAATTATTATTTATTCTACCTTTTCTAAGTAGATAAACATAACACAAACTAAATAAATACTACCTAACTCATTTCATTCTCACTTACAATTGCTCTAGGTATATCCTCTTGTGGGTTATACTTTTTCAGTGTAACCAATTCGTTATCTGAAGTATGTCATCTAGAATAATGAGGAGGAGACACTCGAGGGTCTGGTTGGAGTTTCATTAGATGAGCTAGCCTCTCATTGTGGTAGTGACTCAAGGTCAGGCTTTGGTTATAATGCAATGTTTGGAGTGCTAATTAAAGGTAGCCTCATACTTTCTATAACTATGTTTTTGTGACTTTGACAATTTGACATTTGTAGTGTAAGCTTGTAGTGTATGGGCATTTTGATGCATTATTATTTTTTAATATTATATGATATGTGCATTGGCTATCAATTATGGAAGCAATGAAATATTAATTTATTTAACTCTCATGTAAACTCTATTATTGATTTTTAAGGATTCCCTAATGTGTATTTCAATATGATGAATGCCTTATTATTGTTGGTATCAATGTTATCATATGAATCTTTGAAATTTCTGTATATTTAAAACTATATATATTTAAAAAAATCATATTTTTAATACGGTCATCCTCTCTCTTGTCCCTTGCCATCCCTAAAAATGGCCTAAAAAAGTTTATCCCCACCTCTCATAGACTTGATGGAACATAGCTTCATACATAAGAATTATGTAAATTATACAATTTGTTATATAAGCATTTTAGTGTCTTAGCTAGGTTGTATTTTTACTTAAAAAATTATCTAAATTGAATAATTGCTACCTAATTTCTCAATTATGGGTTCTCTCGATGTCAAAAATCCTAGATACAAAAATTTGATATTTTGATTGCACATCTCAAATATTAAAATTAATAAATTATTTTTCAGTAGAAGCCATTGTTTAACATGGCTACATATAACCCAATTAGTACAAAGAATAGAAAGGCGGGATTTCAAGTTTACCTGTAGCTTTCAAAGATCATCAATAAATATTATTATTGAATAGAAAAGGCACAACACATCATTAAAATAGGTTTCACTCTCCAAGACAGGAGAATACGTAATTAAGTAGAAGGTACGTTGGCAAGGGGTAATTATTTCGAGTATTCTTCAAAGCAGTTCCCAAGTAAAAGCTTATGGAGAAGATTTAACATTTGAAGAAACGAGGGAGACGCATATGACAGCGACGAATATAGTGATCAATAAGGTAGACAGAATTTGAAGAGATGAAAATATCGCAAAAGCAGCCTATGCTCAATGTCTTGATGTCGCTGCAACAACGGCCATTAGGCTGCCTCGTCATACTTCCATTCTTAACACAATACGCCACCCTACCCAGGGCATCAAATGTATCGCGACAAACTGCACCTCCCACCTGTTCATCGTGTACACTCATCACCTGCACAGTGTACATACTCATCAGCACAACAGCACACATCAGAATCGCAATGGCCTTGGTCATCTTTCCTTTCTAAAAACCAAAAAATGCAATGGATGATTCAATTTATCTGCTTCTCCCTTTTTATAGATTTAGAAGGCACTCAAATCAACGTGGTCAATTGCGTGGACATAACACACTTTATTCTATCGTTAGGAAACTCGAAAATTTCGCTACCCAAAAGAGAACTCGAGGAATTTGAGAGCTAGGTAAAAGACAATTGATTAAAAGAGGGCACCGACCTAGGTAAAAGGCAAGAGTGGAATTTAGCGTAAAAGAGTTCTTAGTTTCAGAAAATTCGTTTTCCCTGAATGTGTTTGTTGAGTGCTTGTTATAACAAATCATGTAGTACAGAATTTGTTAGAGAGATTATAGGGTCAGAGCTTATAGTTTGTTGTACGTATCACCACACAATACCTGTATATATATTCTCTCGTTTGATCATTAATGATATTTTGGAATATTGAATAGAATTATATCTTCCAGTTTATAAGATAGTTGATTCTGTCATTTTAGTTTTGGATCTGTTGAATGACTGTACATAAGTTTTGATGGTGAGCTCCCCTATTTTCCCAACTTAATTTTCTTCAAATAAATTTAGTGGACTTTGGTGCATCTGTGCGAGTCATTCGCTACTTCTTGTGAAGATTCTTGAAGCAGATCCCTTGGATTGGTATAGGCTAGTGAGGAGATATTGCCAAAGGAATATGGGATACAGCCACTCGAGTGGTTTTCACGGAGGTATAGGGTAGTGAGGGAAGAGAGATTGGAGATTAGAAAGAGAGTGGGGAATGCTTCCTGTCAATTGATTCATGAAAGATATAGGCTAGTTAGAAAAGACAGATTAGAAAGAGTGGAGGGAATGAAAGATATAGGTTAGTTAGAAAGACACATTAGAAAGAGCGGAGGGAATGTTTCCTGTGAGTTGATTATTAGAAAGATCTAGGCTAGCTAGGGAAGAGAGATTAGAAAGGGAATGTTACCTGTGAAATGGAGGGAATGTTTCGTGTGAGTTGATTATTAGAAAGATCTAGGGTATTTATAGTTAGGGAAGAGAGATTAGAAAGGGAGGTGAAATGCTTCCTCCTAGAAAGATATAGGAGAATGCTTCCTGTGAGTTGATTAAAAGAAAGATCTAGGCTAATTAGAGAAGAGAGATTAGATAGAGGAGGAATGTTCCCACTCAAACTGTTGTAAGAGAAATCTTGTAGTGTGAGAGACGAGAGTTTTCTGAAGCAGGAAGAGGCGTTATATGGTTCCAACAAAAGAGAAGGTGCACAAGCTCTCGGATATGACGCCTCCCTCCATTTCAGCTGACAGAGAAAATCCTGCAATATCAACACCAACTACATTACGAGTGGTGTTTTCACAGGAAGTGCCCTCAATTTCAGCTGAGATTCTCGAAGGAGCTCCCTTGGATTGGTATTCCAGGCTACCGAATCCTCCATCTTCATGTGCACCCATGTGGGAAATTATACAGTCGACGAGAGCTTGACAAATCGGTAGCCCACTTCATTAACATTAGAATTGTCTAATTTAATGTGCACGCATGGGGAATTTATACAAATCACAGTACCGCTTGATTGTATTTGCAATATCTCTCATCAGTCAAGAGGCAAGGATCCCCATTATCAGCTTCCTAGAAGCAAGCTTGATATCATTTGGGCATACCGCAACCAGATATGTATAAGTGAAGTCGCGGGATCGTGTGGAATAATATAATTGTTTTTCTTAAGATTACGTTTTCTTTATACTTGTTAAACCCATAATTTGGGATACTTGTCAAACAAGGTCGTTAAGTTTTCAGTTGATGTTATACCAGTGCATTTGGACAACAAGATGATTAGATGAGGTGATCCAGCCCTCCACCTGTGGGTTCATGGTTATGATAATTATATCAAATGGATTTTTATCGATGATAGCGTTGCCATCAATATAGTCCCTTTAAACCTTCTCCAAATAATGGATATGATGTTTCACACATTTCTCAAACCAATAGACCCCGAAAAGTTTATGACAAATTAAATACAACCAAACTTTTTTTTTTTAAATGTACTTCATGTTACCATTGGTCATAAGACTTTAATCATAGAGTTCTTTGTATTTGAAAGAAATCTTGGCTACAATATGATCCTAGGACACTCACGGATTCATAGGATGAAGGTCATTCCTTCTACCTTGTTATAATAAATATGTTTCAGTTACTTGGGATAAATTCTTAGTTTTAAGAGAGATCTCAATCTCTTCAAAGCTTACCAAGGAAAATAAGATATCCATTCCCACTAAAAGCTCTAAAGCATCCATCAATGAAGCCAAAACTAGTCCAAGTCAACACAAGAACACACGACCGAGATCTAGACCTAAATCCAAAATAAAGAAAGTTGAGATTTGTCAAGAAGAATCCAATGAAACAAGTACAACCAAAATCATTAAATATTCTTAGAATAGGATTAATCATTTGTTTTTTAATGTGATCCTCATTTCATATGTATATATGCATGAGTAACCCTAACAACTATTCCCACTTGAGGTAACCTAGACAATTGTATTGTAAGAATCTCAACCATTGAAATCCTACCTTGTTAGGAGGTTAATTGAGCCCTTCATTATGGATTGCCCTAAACGAAAAAAAGGACTTGATAATACAATTTTTCCTATTTATCGAGTAGTTATGCAAGTCTTGATCCAAGTTGTTAACCCCTAGAATAGGTTAATTGCACTTTTCACATGCCTAATAAATGATTTGTGTGATGTAAACTAACTTATATATACATGGAAGAAAGAAAAATGAACTTGCATTCAATGCATACTCGATACTATTTTTATATACATGAATGAGTTTCTTGCTTAGCATTATCTCAAGATTACATAGATATATTATCAAAATGTAAGACATAACTAGATCAATCCACCAGATAGGTTTTGGGAAACTTATTGATTTGAGACTATGCTTACTCTACTTCCACCTTCTCTAATAAGGAATTTAGGCCTACAACCTATATAAGAATATTCTTAACATATCTCTCAATCGTACCCCAATATGAGTTGATTCCAAACATCCCAACCTAATGTAATCTATATTGGAAAGAATGCATCCATCTGCCATTCTAGTTGCAACATGACTATTTTTTGTAATTAATATTGGGTCTAGCCTTTACTAATTAAACTTTATGGGTAGCATGTTATCTCTCATAATATCCATAATACTAAGTCTAGAATATGAGGTTGATATCCTTAAAAACAAAAGAAAGGGAGGGGTGACCCCACAATAATGTGTCCCACTTTTTTTGCCCAAGTGGGAGATTTAAATCAAGATTTTTCATAGCAACTAAATCATTAATAATCTGAAGATGATGTGAACTAATTACTTTAAATATTTTATTTGTAAATTATAAATATATTTTTTCAAATAATAAGAAAGAATCTGTGAGTTTTTTACTTTTTTTATAAATTATTTTATATGGCTAACAATATTTTTTGTCCTATCTTTCATCCTCCCACCAATGGGACCTAAAGGAGGTTGTTGAAACAAAATCAATGAATTGTCTTCTACCTATAATAAAGAAAATGGCATGATCTACTAGCTCTTGGCCCAGCTCAACAGAGAGTTTTTTAGTGGTGAATCTTCACTAATTGGCGAATTCGGCTATTTCATTTTTGTGGAAATGGCAAATAGTCTGGGGCAACACAGTGGTCAAATTGCCCATAATTTTGGCCTTAACGGTCCACTATATTCTCGATTTGCAACTGACTACATTCCATTCCACGTGCATGCCCGTAATATTCTCCTTGAATCACTCGGACGTGAATATAGATCATCTTCATTATTCTCTAGAAATAGTAAAACGACCCTGTACCCAGGACCTATTTCACTAATGTTAAATTAAATCTTTATTGGATGTGTCAGTCCATTTTGCCTATTATTAAATTTCATGTTAAGCATAATGAGGCCCAATTTGCCAATAACAATTAAAACATTAAAAAAAATTGAGGACCCATTTCGCCCCGCTTAAATCAAGATGCATTTTGAAACACCCATGAAATTTGCCAAAAATGCAATCATGGATTGATACAAATACAATTGAAAGTTTGAAACACTCTTTCTTACAATTTGTTCATGTCTGATTAGTAAATTTGGGAGCTCTCAATTTGCATTCCACAATCCTGATTCCTAATTCAGAGAATTCAGAAGGAATAAAGGTGAGTAATTATTTCTTCATACTTGATAGTATAGTTTTAATTCGTAGTGAGAGGTCAAGATGTCAGACATGGCTGAGACTCCTTAGGGTAGTGAAGGGATTGAGATGTCAGATAAGGGTGAGACTGAGACTCCTTAGGGTGGTGAAGGGATTGGGATGTCAGACAAGGGTAAGACTCCTCAAGGTAGTGGAACTGAAGAGATTGATAGACCATCAAAAAGCCCAAAGCTTAGAGATACTACCATAAAGTCTTACTTTGGAATTGGCACAGTTTCTGGTCCAAACAAACTGCAAGCCTTGGATATTAATGTTACAAACTAAAATTTGAAACAATTGAGTTTTTATCATTTGTCAAAAAAAAATCATGCGTTTCAGGATGCACATCACTCTTAAAAAATGTAGTTTGCTGTAAAAAACTACTTTTCGAGGGAGATGGAAAATTTTTACAAAAATTCTTCAAAATTTTATATATATATATATATATATATATATATATATATATATATATATATATATATATATATATATATATATATATATATATATATATATATATATATATATATATATATATATAATCTATAGACAAAATGCTACAAATCGCTAATTTACATCATCTCCAAATGCTTAATAGTTTAAAAGTTATAGTTGTCATAAGCTGAAGATTATTTTAAAAATGTTCATCTTAGTGTCAAAAGTGGAAAAATAGTGGGAACCATTATTGTGAGTTCACACCACCGGTGCCGGTGTCAGTGCATATACAAGAAGACTTCCCTTGCAAGTCACAAGAACTAGACTGTATTTTATTCACACTCATTTTTAATTTTTTTTCTGAAGTCAACTCACTAATTGAGATCCAAAAAATTGTTAATGATCAAAGGGAACAAATGACATGGTAGAGAGATGCAATTTTCACAACCTTAGCAATCATTGCATCTTTTCCAATCCAATGAAGGGTGCACTCTAGAATGAAAGTAAAGAATGATTCATTTTAAATTTGTGTTGTTCCTCAACATGGATACTGAAAATGAAAAATAAAAGATGATGAGTTAGGAAAGAAGGTTGGGCCCGTTAAATTAAAATGATTATTTTTTGCATTTCACAGCCCATAATGAAAAGGGAACATGTGACTCTCATGCAGGGTGATCCCATAATAGTGGGTTACACTTTCACCTATGAAGGAAAAACACGGATGGTGGGAAAAAGCATAGTGAAGAAAGGAAAATGTTTTTGGGAGTAGTTCCCTTTCCCATTACACTAATCTTGATAGGGGGTTTTTCTTACAAGATGAATATTTTTTGTTGAACATGCAATAAGGATGACATAGTGGGCATGAATAGTCTTGCAAAAATCTATAAACTTTATTAATCAAAAACCCTTATCAATTGTTTCTAACAACCAAAACACCAATGAAAGATGAAAGAATAAACACCAAACACATGAACATCATGTTTTATACATGCAAAAACCAATATGCAAAAAACCACAGTGAGAATCAAACTTACTATAAGAATAACTAAATACAATGTTTAAGGCACAAGGCTAGAGAATCTCACTGTTCCTAATTTGAACTTACAGGCTAAGGCACACAACCTTAGGGATAGATATAATATTTATAAGCTAACATATACAATCTTAGGACAAGATACTAATCTGCACAAGTTGTCAAAAGAACTCATTATCTTTCAGCAGGCTTAGAGGAATGATTAATTGAAATGAATAAGATGTCCTAATCATGAAAATATCCCTTAACCTATGATTCAAGCACCCAATATCATGAAAAATATAACCCACACATTCAATGCCTCAAAGCTTTGTTATACAAAAAAATATGATCGTCAAAGCTTATCACAAATTGATATTTACACTTTTGCTTCCTACATATGCTTCCATAATGCTCTCAATCAATCCACACACCAATTCATACATCCATGCATCTGTTTATATCACCTTATTCACCAAAGATCTCAACTAGGTTGGCCATTAATATTTTAGCAGCAACCAAGAAGGAAAACTAAGAGGGGGGTGAATCTGTTTTCGGTGGATTAAACAGTTTAAGCACAATCTTAGATCTAAACAACTGTATAGAGAACAAACATAAACACAATAGAACTAACATACATAACACCAAGATTTTGAAGTGGAAAACCCGATTAAGGGAAAAACCACAATGGGAACCTACCCACAACAAGATGATACTCTGCAGTACTATGTGTAAATATTACAATGAGGAATGCAAATACATTCAGGCACACTTCCTAGAGCTCTCTGCTCAAAATAAGATGACTCAAAAGGCTCCAAACCTCAAGGAAGGCTCAGTACATTACAATTTTTTTTGGACTACAATCCGAATTACATGAACAACAAATATAGCATCTCCTTATGCTTGATGACAATTCTAGTTAAGCACATTTGTCTTCCTTGCAACAATCTCTACTCAATACACCACACCGATTGATAAGTTCTCTTATGCACACATACACCACTCTCTGAAAAATGCAGACACAACATCAACACCCAAATTACATGACTATACCACCTATTTATACAATTCATCAAACTTGACTACAAGGTCAGCCAAACCCTCAACTCTCAATTAGAAAATTATATCTCACAATACATATGTGAACTACCAAACCAATATAATGATATACATGATATAACATGGACCTAAACAAAATCATCAAATATGCATCACCACCAGAAATCTCACCAAGATCAACCGCAATACGTTACATCCCCAAGAATACATCATAACATGAAGAATATCACCGGATCAGAAAAATCACCAAGAATACACACAAATATCAATACAACCCACCAAAATAAATAGAACACAATTAGGAAACACCAACAAGAACATTATAACACACCGCAATGGCTGCACCAACACCACTTATGCAAATCTTCATTGATCAACATGCTAACTCACAAGAACACTCAACAACAACAATTCGGACTAGAAATATAGCTTGTGAAGCACCAGATCACGAACCGTCTCAACTGAAGATACATATTAACATCCAAAACATTCTCCCAAATTTTCAACCAAAGATATGATCATACCAGAGCTCATCTGATCAAATACCAAACTTTGCCAGACACAAAACAAAAAGATAAACCATCTATATCAAGTATTTCAACATCACCACCGGAAATCTCTCCAAGATCAACTGTAACACGTAACATCTCCAAGAATACAGCATAACACAAAGAATATCACCGGATCAGAAAAATCGCCAAGAATATGCACAAAGATCAATGCGGCCCACCAAAACAAATAGAACACAATTAGGAAACACCAACAAGAACATTATAACCAAGCACAATGGGTGCACCAACAACACTTATGCAAATCTTCATTGATCAACATGCTAACTCACAAGAACACTCAACAACAATAATTCGGACTAGAAATATAGCTTGTGAAGCACTAGATCATGAACCATCTCAATTGAAGATACATATTAACATCCAAAACATTCTCCCAAATTTTCAACCAAAGATATGATCATACCGGAGCTCATCAGATCAAATACCAAACTTTGCCAAACACAGAACAAAAAGACTAAACTATAAACTAGATCAAATAATATGATCAAGCAATCTTCCAAATCAATAAAACCAATACGGAATGAAGTATTCCAACATCCCAAATAGATAAACCATCTATATCAACTCAATTAAATCGTTGGAACACCAAATAGCTCAAAGCAACACCAGAACATAGGAACCCAAATACATCACGACATGTCTACCTAATAAAAATTAAATGAACCATGAATATTTAATGGGATTATCTAAAAAGTTAGATCAAAGAGGTTGATATATCTTCTAGGGGTATTGGTTACTATAAAAGAAATACAACAATAAATTTAGACTCCCACCACACTGATAGAAGCAAAAATATCATCAATCCAGATTGAGGATCAATTTATAATGATGCAACAAGTCAAGAGTAGCTAGGAAAAGAACCTAAAACAATTGAAGACAACTTATCTGGGACTCCTACCCTAAGTTTTATGTCTTGAGGAAAAGACATCACTTTAAAGGGAGGGAATATGATGGTAGGAAAAAGGACCAATAATAGAGCTAACTTGGGTTGTTGCATATGATCTTTAGTATAGAATTAGACCTCTAGGCTAGCTCTAGGACTAATATCCCGATCTAAGAATTGAATTTAATAGAATTGCAATTGATATCCAAAAGATGTAAGATGATAGTATAGTTGTATAATGGTAGATATAGAGACAAAGATCCTAAACATATAACTCATGTTGGAGATTAATGATATAATATGATGATGTTGTTGTTGGTCCAATTATATGTGTTATGATTATGCTTTGTTGTTTATTGAGGTATGAATTATTAATCATTATTTTTTTCTCTTGAATCTAGTTTTTCCTTTATTATGTCCTCTCAGGTATAAACACTACATTAAGATCTATATTGACGTATAGATCTCTAGACTATAGTTTCCCCATTCCTCTTGCTAACACTTACCTCCTTTCTTGTGTTTATTTTATTTTCCTTTATCACGATCCTTATATTATATCACTCTAATAACATTATGGTACACAATGGCATATCTTTACAAGATATTTTCTACCTTTTGATTCATTTTAATAAATCTTAATATTGGTCTTTATACCATGGTGTATAATATCCAATGTTATATTAAATAAAGAGTTCTATCATCATGTCAACATAACTAAAGCATTCATGCTACATTTTTAATGATGTTTCTTATGTATATCTCTTCATTTTTCTTCTTCCTTGTCTAATATTTTCATCACCTTATTTTTTGAGAGAGCTCACTCATGCATTTTTTTAAATGGATAATCTCTCAATGGACCACTATCCATCTAGCTAGTTTGTCATAATTTATTCCACCTAACTAGGATGTTTTTGTCTCATCTAATTCATTCTTATTAGCTACTTTATTTACCTTTAAATAAAGTTACATTGAGAATCACATCAAAAAGGGACATAGCCTCACATAAGTTAATTCCATAAGTTAGTAATTTTCACAAAAAATATTAAATATATAGAGAAAATCTATAATTATCCTCTCATGAGTTGATCAAATTTAGCAAATTCTTCATCAATTTCAATTAACCAATTCACCTATCATCATTAATTCAAACACCAATAGATTTGAATCTTGATCTATGATCAAATATCAATTGTCCATTTGATCATTCAAAAGTATATAAATTCATCCTCTCAATTATTATTTCTTAAGCAACCTTCAATGAAAAGTAACATTGTCAATTTAATCATCTATTGAATGTTTTTGTTATGTTTATAGAACAAGCAACTGCATACCATAGTAAATTGTGACCATATTTCTTTATACACCCAAAGGGAGGTTTGTAGAAGTTGGATTAGTATTTTTAATATTTTTACTTTTTAATATTTAATTATTATTTATTCTACCTTTGCTAAGTAGATAGTCGTAACACAAACTCAATAAATACTGCCTAACTCATTTCATTCTCAATTACAATTGCTTTAGGTATATCCTCTTGTGGGTTCTACTTTTTTAGTGTAACCAATTGGTTATCCGAAGTATGCCACCTAGAATGATGAGGAGAAGACACTAGAGGGATTGGTTGGAGTTCCATTAGATGAGCTAGCCTCTCATTGTGGTAGTGACTCAAGGTCAGGTTATTGTTATAATGCAATTTTGGGAGTGCTAAATAAAGGTAGCCTCATACTTTCTATCACTATGTTTCTGTGACTTTGATAATTTGGCATTTGTAGTGTAAGCTTATAGTCTATGGGCATTTTGATGCATTATTATTTTTTAATATTATATCATATGTGCATTGACAATGAATTATGGAAGCAATGATATATTAATTTATTTAACTCTCATGTAAACTCTATTATTGATTTTTAAGGATTCTCTAATGTGTATTTCAATATGATGAATGCCTTATTATTGTTGGTATCAATGTTATCATATGAATGTTTGAAATTTCTCTATATTAAAACTATTTATATTTTTAAAAAATCATATTTTTAATACGGTCATCCTCTCTCTTGTCCCTTGCCATCCCCAAAAATGGTATAAAATTTTTTATCCCCGCCTTTCATAGACTTGATGGAACATAGCTTTATACATAAGAATTATGTAAATTATACAATTTGTTATATAAGCATTTTAGTGTCTTAGCTAGGTTGTATTTTTAATAAATTTTTTTTATCTAAATTAAATAATTGCTACCTAATTTCTCAATAATGAGTTCTCTGGATGTCAAAAATCCTAGATACAAATATTTGATATTTTCATTGCACATCTAAAATATTAAAATTAATAAATTATTTTTCAGCAGATGCCATTGTATAACATCGCTACATATAACCCAATTAGTAGAAGGAATAGAAAGGCGGGATTTCAAGTTTACCCGGAGCTCTCAAAGATCATCAATAAATATTATTATTGAATAGAAAAGGCACAATACATCATTAAAATAGGTTTAAGTCTCCAAGATAGGAGAATACATAATTAAGTAGAAGGTACGTTGGCAAGGGGTAATTATTTGGAGTATTCTTCAAAGCAGTTCAGAAGTAAAAGCTTATGGAGAAGATTTAACATTTGAAGAACCGAGGAAGACGCATATGACAGCGACGAATATAGTGATCAATAAGGTAAACAGAATTTGAAGAGATGAAAATATCGCAAAAGCAGCCTATGCTCAATGTCTCGATGTCGCTGCAACAACGGCCATTAGGCTGCCTCGTCATACTTCCATTCTTAACACAATAAGCCACCCTACCCAGGGCATCAAATGTATCGCGACAAACTGCACCTCCCACCTGTTCATTGTGTACACTCATCACCTGCACAGTGTACATACTCATCAGCACAACAGCACACATCAGAATCGCAATGGCCTTGGTCATCTTTCCTTTCTAAAAACCAAAAAATGCAATGGATGATTCAATTTATCTGCTTCTCCCTTTTTATAGAATTAGAAGGAACTCAAATCAACGTGGTCAATGGCGTGGACATAACAGACTTTATTCTATCGTTAAGAAACTCGAAAATTTCGCTACCCAAAAAGAGAACTCAAGAAATTTGAGAGCTAGGTAAAACACAATTGATTAAAAGAGGGCACCGAACTAGGTAAAAGGCAAGAGTGGAATTTAGCGTAAAAGGGTTCTTAGTTTCAGAAAATTCGTTTGCCCTGAATGTGTTTGTTGAGTGCTTGTTATAACGATCATGTAGTACAGAATTTGTTAGAGAGATTATAGGGTCAGAGCTTATAGTTTGTTGTACGTATCACCACACAATACCTGTATATATCTTCTCTCGTTTGATCATTATTGATATTCTGGAATGTTGAATAGAATTGAGAAGGAATAAAGGTGAGTAATCATTTCTTCATACTTGATAGTATAGTTTTAATTCGTAGTGAGAGATCAAGATGTCAGACATGGGTGAGACTCCTCAGGGTGGTGAAGGGATTGAGATGTTAGACAAGGGTGAGACTGAGACTCCTGAGGGTGGTGAAGGGATTGGGATGTCAGACAAGGGTAAGACTCCTCAGAGTGGTGAAACTGAAGGGATTGGGAGACCATCAAAACGCCCAAAAGTTAGAGATACTACCATAAAGTCTTACTTTGAAATTGGCAAAGTTTTTGGTCCATCAACTTCTATAGTTGCAGAAGGCATTCACAGTAGCTCACCACCACCACAAGGTGGGATTGTCATTGAGTTAAATGCATCAAATGAGGATGACAATACCGACATGGCAGAAGATGTTCTAAGGGATACACACAATGAGATAATTCACTCGGATGAAAATGTTAGTACTGAAGATGATGTTGGTAGGAAGAAAAGAAAAAGGAAAGTAAAAATGGGGCGGTAGTGGGAAATGACAAGGAGTTTTAAGATTGATTTGGTAGCAAAGTACCCATTCATTGAACTAGTCCCAAACAATGATGAACTTCCAACAGAATGTAGGTGTAAGATTTGTAGTTGTAAAACTAAAAGAGAGAAGAAGATGCAGCTAAATCTTGACACCATAGAAAAGCATATTGGTAAGGTTTATAAAAAATGGATCATAGATGGAAAGGAAACACCAGTAGTAAGATGGAAATCAAAGGAAGAATGTCTTCGTGTTAAGTATGCCACGGAATATGAAGACCATAACTACAAAATGTTACTGATTGATAATAGTAGAAATACAATCAAGGTTGGGCTTGAACATGCAGCGAAAGATGAAAACCTGGCAAAGGCTGTTCAGTTGAGTGTTATTTTTCATATTCAATCAAGATGGCGTCCTATGAAAGATTTCCCAGAACATAGTAATTTATTATATTTTTTGAATGTTCCTCACTATCCTATGTCACAATGATCAATAAATGGTGGATGGGAAATGCCAAACTATTTCATTGAGTTGGAAAAGAAAAATTTATAGGAGAGTGTAAAAGAGTCAAAATTCATTTCATTATCCATGGATGAAGTTACTGTGGTACATAACAGTTTCCACAATTTAGGTCCTTCTAAGGCCTTGAAAATCCATTTAGTAGCTAAGGCAATGTCTTTTTTCTCAATTATTTGAGGCCCAGTTCACTTGAGTCTTTCTTTATCCTTTTTTGTACTTTTTCAACTTGGTAACTTGCAATAAACCAAACAAAAACAAAAATATAACGTATATTAAGAGAAGATGTTTTGGCACACCTACACCCTTCTAGGGAGTGACAGGAATTTCTTGTTCCAATTATTAAGTTTATTTTCTACCATAGTATACATCCATTCCCACATCTTTGGCAAGGATGGGGAGACCAAGAAGGGTATGCCAAGGTATCTAACATTTTTTCCAACCCCTTCCCATTGCCACCCAAAGTCATAAATCCAATCAAGAGGGTCATTTGACCATCATAGGAGAGTAAATTTAACTCGGGAGACTTTTGAATTAGAGTCATGATAGAAACTATCTACCTGTTAACAAGATTGATCATATTTTTTTTTTCCAATTTAGGAAATAAAATGTTATCATCTACAAATTGAATGTTTAGACGAGTAGATTGATCAAGGAGAGTAATCCTCTTAAGTTCTAGGTCTAACAATCTATATCTAAGAGCATAAAATAGCCCTTTTGAAACAATAACAAATAATGAAGGGGCTAGGCGACATCCCTATATTATTGATCTACCCAACTTGAATGGCTAATATAGTTCCCATTGATTATTATTTGGGCATTATCATCATTAAACATAGCTTTGACCATTTTACAATGCCCTAGGGAAGCTTATTGTCTCTAATATATGGGGGCTTCACTGGCTAGGCAATATTATATCACGTGCATTCATATTGGGGGGTTTCATATCCAAAAAATGAGGGTACAATATATTTCCTATTGGTAAAAATAGGGGGGTTTTTAATTCTAGCTATGAAAAAATACAATATTATTGAAAATAGGGGGCTTTTAGTTTAGGCTATGTATTGGGAGGGAGTGACAAAAAAGGAGTTTAAGGCAATATTTTTTGAAAATAGGGGGATTATTTAGTATGCCATGAATGCACGTGCTACAACCCAGGTTCACTAACTGAAGCCCCCATGCTCTAATACTATCAAAATAAATGACCATTCTACTCGAACATAAGCTTTTTCAAAATCAAGAAGCAATATACCTGTCTTCTAGTTGCTTCTTTTCACCCTGTTGAGACTCTCCCAACTAGTAATCAAATTTTTGAAGATATAAATTTTCTTTATAAAACCTATCCGAGTAGGATTGACTATAGAAGGTAGGATATTAGGTAGCCTTCTAGCAAGAACTTTGGCAAAAAATTTATAGGACACATTTAATAAGGTTATAATTCTTTATTTTTTGATATTGATTTTATATGTACCTTTAGGGAGCATCTTAATAAGGCGTATATTGATTTCTTTCCCTAGAGTACCTTTTCTAAAAACCTCACAAAACACATCATATAGGTCATCAACAATCTAGAACAAATTACATTTTTAGAATATTGTAGGTAGACCATGAATGCCTAGTGATTTTCTACTCTACAAGGACTTAATGGTATTGGTTATCTCTTCTTTAGAAATTTATTTTCCTAATATATCTACCATATCGTGAGACACCTTATTATTCTTTTACAAATTTCCTAAGCTTGTTTGCATTTTCTATTAAATTATCTTCTTCTATGAAAACAATTTTATAAAATTTCATGAAGGCATCTTTAATGTTAGTGTTTTCCTTAAACCATACACCATCCCCTAAGACTAGGCCAATAGCTTTATTGATTTGCATTTCTTTGAGGATATTTAAAAAATACCTAGAAAATTAAATGTCACCTTCTTTGATCTGGTTTATTTTGACCCTTACCCTCACCCCTTGGGCTTTGGAGGTCTGTAGCTTCCTCAATTTGTGTTGGATCACTTTATATTGATTGATCAACTCAAAATTTTTAGGGTTTTTCTATATATATTTTTTTATATTCATACAACCTCTCTTGTAGTTTATATTCAAACCTCCTATTATTCATAGTGTTCCTTAGACCTATAGTTTTAAGAAGCTTTTTCTTTTTTGCTACTAGTGTGTTCTAGTATCTCCTTCCTTTCCCTCTACCATTTATAGCTTTAGTGATACTCTTTAAAGTATGCAAAACCTCAACACAATCTTGAATCCTAAGGAGTTATGTGTTTAACTTGAATAGCCCATTTTTGTGCCTACCTTAAATGACATTGTCATCTTTTACAATGGCATTTGTTGTGATGGTCTAACAAATATCTAAGATCTACTATCACTTATATTAGACTCATCATTAAATTCAAAATAAAAGATGACTCTACGAGCATAAAATATATCTAATTTAGAGTATACTCTTTTACCAACTCCTTGGTTGTTACATCAAGTGAACCAAACATTGCTGCTTTTTTTTTTGTGTCTTCAAGAGTATCATAAAACTTTCTCATATTCTTTACCCTTACCCAAAATATTTTATCAGTCTTTCCATCCCCACTAATTTCCTCCCCTTTTATCTTCCTTTATTTTTGTTATATGAAAATATCCCCCAAGTAACCATGGTATATTAGGTGAGTAGTCGGACATCCTTTGCCAAAGAGAAATAAATGAATATTTTTTATCAAATAAGGGAGGTCTTTATGTCTGGTTTTTTAGATTTAATTGAAGATAGATAGACTATGCATTCTAGCCCCTCCCGTCTTCATTGTAACTCACTCGTGAAGGGAGAATAGTCATTTTGTGCTATATGCCTTTATTTGTAGATTTGAGATTATCAAACGTTTTACAATTTAAATGATTATATGAATTTTACTTTTAATCATTATATCTGTGTTTACTTTGTCCCATGATATTTAATACTATGTGTAGTAAAGCATGTGTAAGTTAGGATTCTCTGTAATTTGTGTTTCACTAGTACATAGTTAGAGTTTATTTATTTGATCTTTTCTTTTCTTTTCTCCTAATAATAAAGTTGAGATTCATTGATGATCCTATGAAGAGATGGCTTCTAAAACCCCAAAGGTTATCCCACAAACTGCAGTCCCACATTTATGAGATTTCCCATTATTGGTGCAAGTCTATATCTAGGTACAACAATCAAGTGTAAATAAAATCATCAACAATTTTGGACACACCTAGTGGGACCTAAAATCAAAGACCTTGGTTTGTGTTTTATCAATATTCATTCTACATTTTGTGATTTAGGTAGAAATAATAAAAATATCTACTCATTAGAGTATGAATCTTCTATCTTGTTATTTTGTTGGTAATTTCATCTTGGAACATTATTTTAATAGATCATGGAAACACAATATTAATGTGTCTCTTAATATTCTAGCAAGAAATTTATCATTTGTGACTTGGGATTCATGTTTTCCTCTACTACAGCAACAAGGTGATTGTGCTACTAAATAAACACTGAAAGCATTGCCCCATTTTCATGGAGATGGCCCTATGTTTTCCCTAGGGATCATATTCAAGATATCGCAAATTTATGTAGTATATACCATATTAAAGCTAATATTTGGATTTTTAATTACTTTCATTCTTTCAAGGGCAAAGCATGGGAATCGTATAAAGCCTTACAACCTAGTATATTCACAAGAATTAATCAACTTGGGAATCTTTTCTACGACCAATTTGGTATGAAGACAAAAATTAGCTCTCTTCTTCAAAATATTATCATGATCCTAAAATTTTAAATTTCTATATTTTTTAAATGGTTTAGTTCCTAAAATTGCAATTATAATACAAGTTTTAGGAAGTAAAATTTTTCCTCTATCATATGATCTACCCATTAGAGCTTAAATGAGCCTCATAGAAGCTAGTAAATTACCTCTTTTTCTTTTGAAATCACTGATTCCTTATGCATAGCTCTGTTCCCAAGATTTCATATATAGCCAAAAGAAAATTTGACACCACTACACCCACCCTTGATACTAATATTTTAGATCATAGGGAGATTATTGAATTGAAAGGACTTGTAAAATCCTTCTCCCAAAAGCTTAGTGAGCTAAAAAAAAAAATCATGTATAAAATTGACCCAAACCTTATGTCTCAAATCTCTCAAGAACAAAAAAATCTACTAAACCAACTAACACAGGAACCCCTTTCTCATGCACCAAAAGTACACAACTACTTTGAAAAGAGTATTCCTCAAGCATTTGTGGTTTCAAAGCCAGGTTCTCAACTTATACAAGTATCAAATAAATTATTTTGTCAATTTGACATCAAAGGGAAGGGTCATCAAAATCAAAGTATCAAGGATTATCATCAAATCAAACAAGCAAATAAAAGTAGAATGCAAAATCTTGCATGATCAAAGTTTTCAATTAAATAAGTTCTCAATGCAATATCATGCAAAGATAGAATCAAGTGAAGACAAAGATGAGGAATATTATGATGATGCTAGTTCCTTGGCAAGCTTTGAATTTGAAAGGTACTTGCAAACAAATGATAATATCACTATATCGCAAAAAGTTGTAAAGGAAAATTTGACAAGAGCTATAGAGAGTGATCCTATTAGTTTTTTTAATGAGCTCTTACATTTGATAGAAGATGGCATAGTAAATATTGAACATGATGAGGAACAAACTAAAGATTTTTTCTCAATTATCTAGCAAGGATATTTACTCCTTTCTGATGAGGGTTGAAGCTTTGAACATATTGATGAATCCTTTTTAGATCCTATTTTAGATAATCATCGAGAGAGCAAGAATGGGAGGATGATAATTTGAAAGAGGAGGTGGATTTATTCTATATTAACAAGGATGGATAATGCCTCATAGAAAAAAATATCCAAACACACTTAGATCTTCTATGTAATAAAATTTCAAAAATTATTTGTAGCAACAAAGAGTGGCATGAAAGCAACATTTTCTCTGCATTCATTCTCCTTATTGTTTTCAAACAAATTTTTGGTTCTTTTGTGGACCACAGTCATGATGAGGACCATGCAAACAAAGTGTTTTTTTTATTTCAAGACACTAATCATCTCCAAATGCAAATCAAAACATAACCTTCAATACTTTATACCATCCTCCTATCCCCAACTAGATAAAGGGTAGTATGTAGATTATTATGAATGGTATTACAAAGGGACAAAAGAGAGTCCATATTATAGAGAGGAAAATAAGTATAATTTTTTATTGTATTTTTTTAATTAAATTTATCTACATTTCCATCACTTCAAAGATAATAGCATGGAGAAGCATCATTAAGAGGTAGAATTTTTTTCTCACTCTAGTAAATGGGCATGTTCCCATGTTTTCTATTCATCCATTTTACATTGATAAGTTGCAAAGGCAATAATGGGAATAATTACAAAGGTGTTAGTGGTTGTAGTGCCCCTCCCTAACTCATTTCTCATTTTGTGCATCCATAGACTATATTGATATAGTTTAGATTATTTTGTGATGGTTTGTTTTGATGCTTGTAGATTCACTTATCTTTTGGATGCTTACTTTGGATGATAGACATATCGTATTTGCACTTGACATTATGATCATATGATGATATTTCTAGATTATTATGATGATGGATTATGATTTGATGATCTTTATGCACTCATTTTATATGCAAGGTTTATATGTACTCATTATTCATGATGGATCATATTGCTTATGGGATTCTGATGATATCATGCTTATGCTAACCCTACTTCATGATCATATTGGGTGAATAAATGCTATGATTATTGTGATTGTCTTCTATTGTTTTTGTGCTAGGGACGATGTCCTATCACTCATTGTGAGCATGATATGACATTGTGATTCTCTATCACTTTCCTAATCATTTATGGTGTATATGTGTTGTATATATGTTGTATTGCATTTAGTGGTGGATGCAGGTTTGGAGGTACTAGACATCGACTCCACCTGGTCTCATAGGTCTAAGCATGTCTTTATCCCAATGGCAAGTTGTTGGAGATGGCATGTGTTTCCCTCTCATACTATAGGCTTACTTGTTCACCTTGTCAGTTGTGTTGTGGCGTAAGTTGGTGGTTAGAATCTTGTGTCAATGTTTGACCCTTTTGTCGGGTTACTTGTGGTGATGTGTTGTGTGGTTATTATTTAATTAGTAATCAGATTAATATAATTTATTAATGTTTAGGTTAATTTATCATATAGCATGGCTATTTATTTATTTGGTTTATTTAGTGTTTAGTTGATTATTGATATTTAATTATTGTTGATATTTTATAATTATTTAATTGAGATTAATTTATAGATTTATTTGATCTATTGGTTAATTGATTATCTAATTATGTATTTATTGTTTAATGGTTATTTATTTATTATTTAATTGATTTATTAATTATTTATTGTTTATGTTTTATTGTTGATTTTATTTTATATTTTACTATAAGTTTCTTTTTATTAAGATTTTATTTATTTATTTATTATTTGGATTTGATTTGTTATTATCCCAATTATGTTTACATTACTAATTTCATACAATTTGCATAATTAGTTATAATATAAAGTTTTCCTACCCTCTATTCTTATTGGTTATTTTCTGTGAGGGTAAGTAAATAATATAGTCTTTTATTATCCACCTCGTATTCACGCATGGTACGCATAATATATAGTTTTATGGAATTTTATGATTGGTTGGTGGATTTCAAAAGTTTGAGTTTAATTTTCTACTTAATGGATTTTTCAGTGTGTTGTCGAGGTTGGCATCTCTGTAAGATTTTGGATTGAACCTTTGAACTTTGATTGAACTTTGGATTGGATTTTAGGAAGTTGGATTGAATATTTTGGATTGGAGTTGCTGCATTTTTGGATTTCTCTTCACTAGTTCGATTCTTGCCTTGGTTGTGATTTCCAGGTTGGAGCTCCATTTTCTCTCTCAGCAATTTAATTGGAAAGATTGTTTGCATTATGATTGTTGAAATATTGTTTGGGGAATGGATTTTGATTTTTAAACTTTTCAATTTGGTTTTGGGGAAAATTTATGGATGATTGAAATATGTATAGGAAGTATTGTAAAAATTTGGGAATAGTGATTTACCAGAAATGCATATTCTGTATTTTCCCATAATGAATGTTGTTTTCCCTTCTTTGTGATCTTGTTTGAGTTTAATGAGCTCTTGAATTGATATTTAAATTAAATTATCTTTTTACATCTCCTCAATATAACTTGAACATTGGCAAGATTGGAAGTATTGAGTAGAATGTAAATGGAATGAATGTTTATGGTTTGATTTTATGGATATATGTTTATTGTTATGATGTTATTTCTTCTTGCATAGTTATATGTTGTTAAGGATATGGATATGTTTATGGTATTCTATGTATTCATGTGATGTTAATCTATGTAATGGTGGTTTACTATGTTGCATTAGTAGATGTTATAAAAAAAAATTCTCTATTTGTTGGTTAGATTAGTTATTTTCTCTATGGTATTTTGATGGGCATTTTTTTGGTTAGAAGGTTGAGTATTTAATGGGTTCCTAACTTCATTGCCTACTGGATAAGTCTCTCACTTGTGATACTTAATATTTTGGGCATTCACAATAATGATTCCCACTTTCACCCATGAAGGAAAAACGTCATGGGAGGAAAAAAAATTAAGAGGAGGTTCGAGCAAACAGGGGGTGTTCGAACGAACTACTCTTTGGGGTTCACTCAAACCCCCCACTTCGCTCGAACTCCATCTTTCAAGCAAACGACCTTCAATTCTTGTTTATGTCAATTTTTAATTATATCTGGGGGGTTCTATCAAACCCCTCTTCATTTGAACCCCTAAAAAGTTTGAACCCTATTTTTTACACTTCTCTGAAACTTACTACAATTTTTTGCAGATTTTTGGCCTTCAAACGTCTGGTTGAAAGTTCAAATGGAATGATCTTGACAACCCAAAGTGTAGTATGATATTCCTCGAAGCAATATTCCCAATGACTATAATTTAATTACATATTGAGTTTATTATGAGCTTGTTTTTTTAATTTTACCAAACATAGGTCTTTCACCGAACATGAATTTCTTTGTTCAACACATTCGGAAAAATAATAAACTAATTCAAAAAAAATTTGAAAAATATATATGCCCTAGGTATTGATGTCTTCTTTCTAAGAAAAAATAAATAAATTTTGATATATATAGAGAAAGTTATATCTTCAAACGTACACCTATGTCTAAAATATAATTAGTTAGACTTCAAAACTTAATAAAATGAAAAATATTTAACATATCACTATCAAACAAACTGCAAGCCTTGGATATTAATGTTACAAACTAAAATTCGAAAGAATTGAGTTTTTATCATTTGTAGAAAAAAAATCATGCGTTTCGAGAGGCACATCACTCTTAAAAACTGTAGTTTGCTGTAAAAAACTACTTTTTGAGGGAGATGGAAAATTTTTACAAAAAATCTTCAAATTTATATATATATATATATATATATATATATATATATATATATATATATATATATATATATATATATATCATCTACAAACAAAATGCTACAAATCGCTAATTTACATCATCTTCAAATTCTTAATAGTTTAAAAGTTATAGTTGTCATAAGTTGAAGATTATTTTTAAAATGTTCATCTTAGTGTCAAAAGTGGCAAAATAGTGGGAACCATTATTGTGAGTTCACACCACTGGTGCCGGCACCGGCGCATGTACAAGAAGACTTCCCTTGCAAGTCACAAGAACTATACTACATTTTATTCACACTCATTTTTAATTTTTTTCTGAAGTCAACTCACTAAGTGAGATCCAAAATATTGTTAATGATCAAAGGGAACAAATGAAATCATAGAGAGATGCGATTTTCGCAAACTTAGCAACCATTGGATCTTTTCCAATCCAATGAAGGGTGCACTCTAGAATGAAAGTAAAGAATGATTCATTTTAAATTTGTGTCGTTCCTCAACATGGATAGTGAAAATGAAAAATAAAAGATGATGAGTTGGGAAAGAAGGTTGGGCTCATTAAATTAAAATGATTATTTTTTGCATTTCATAGCCCATAACAAAAAGGGAACATGTGACTATCATGCAGGGTGATCCCACAATAATGGGTTACAATTTTACCTACGAATTTAAAACACGGATGGTGAGAAAAAGCATAGTGAAGAAAGGAAAATGTTTTTGGGAGTAGTTCCCTTTCC
Source organism: Cryptomeria japonica (assembly GCF_030272615.1). Classification (NCBI taxonomy): domain Eukaryota; kingdom Viridiplantae; phylum Streptophyta; class Pinopsida; order Cupressales; family Cupressaceae; genus Cryptomeria; species Cryptomeria japonica. The sequence goes on along the minus strand of NC_081408.1, from coordinate 145,685,998 downwards.
CATTACATTCTTCTTGATGGGGGGTTTTTCTTACAAGATGAATAGTTTTTGTTGAACATTGCACAAGGATAAGAGAGTGAGCATGAATAGTCTTGCAAAAATCCATAAACTTTATCAATCAGAAACACTTATTAATTATTTCTAACAACCAAAACACCAATGAAAGATGAAAGAATAAACACCAAACACATGAACACTGTGTTTTATACATGCAAAAACCAATATGCAAAAAACCACAGTGAGAATCATGCTCACTATAAGAATAACTAAATACAATTTTTAAGGCACAAGGCTAGAGAAGCTCATTGTTCCTAATTTGAACTTGCAGGCTAAGGCACACAACCTTAGGGAAAGATATAATATTTATAGCTAACATATACAATCTTAGGACAAGATACAAATCTACACAAGCTATCAAAAGAACTCATTATCTTTCAGCAGGCTTAGAGAAATGATTAATTGAAATGAATAAGATGTCCTAATCATGAAAATATCCCTTAACCTATGATTCAAGCACCCAATATCATCAAAATTATAACCCACACATTCAATGCCTCAAAGCTTTGTTATACAAAAAAAATATGATCGTCAAAGATTATCACAAATTGATATTTACACTTTAGCTTCCTATGTATGCTTCCATAATACTCTCAATCAATCCACACACCAATTCACACATCCATGCATCTATTTATATCACCTTATTCACCAAAGAAATCAACTAGGCTTGCCATTAATATTTTAGTAGAAGCCAACAAGGAGAACTAAGAGGGGGATGAATCAGTTTTCAGTGGATTAAACAATTTAAGCACCATATCAGATCTAAACAACTGTAGAAAGAACAAAGATAAACATAATAGAACCTACATAACCCCAAGATTTTGACGTGGAAAACCCGATTAAGGGAAAAACCAGAATGGAAACCTACCCATAATAAGATGATACTCTGCAGTACTATGTGTAAATATTACAATGAGGAATGCATATACATTCATGCACACTTCCTAGAGCTCTCTGCTCAAAATAAGATGACCCAAAAGGCTCCAACCCTGAAGGAAGGCTCGATACATTACAATATTTTTCAGACTACAATCCGAATTACATGAACAACAAATATAGCATCTCCTCATGCCTGATGATAATTCTAGTTAAGCACATTTGTTTGCCCTGCAATAATCTCTACTCAATACACCACACTGAATGATAAGTTTGCTTATGCATACATACACCTCTCTCTGAAAAATGCAAACACAACATTGACACCCAAATTACATGACTATACCACCTATTTATACAATTCAGCAAACTTGACTACAAGGTTGGTGAAACCCTCAACTCTCAATTACAAAATTATATCTCATGATAGATATGTGAACTACCAAACCAATATAATGATATACATGATATAACATGGACCTAAACAAAATCATCAAATATGCATCACCACCAGAAATCTCACCAAGATCAACCGCAATACGTTACATCCCCAAGAATACATCATAACATGAAGAATATCACCGGATCAGAAAAATCACCAAGAATACACACAAATATCAATACAGCCCACCAAAATAAATAGAACACAATTAGGAAACACCAACAAGAACATTATAACACACCGCAATGGCTGCACCAACACCACTTATGCAAATCTTCATTGATCAACATGCTAACTCACAAGAACACTCAACAACAACAATTCAGACTAGAAATATAGCTTGTGAAGCACCAGATCACGAACCATCTCAACTGAAGATACATATTAACATCCAAAACATTCTCCCAAATTTTCAACCAAAGATATGATCATACCAGAGCTCATCTGATCAAATACCAAACTTTGCCAGACACAAAACAAAAAGATAAACCATCTATATCAAGTATTTCAACATCCCAAATAGATAAACCATCTATATCAACTCAATGCAATCTTCGAAACACGAAATAGCTCAAAGCAGCACCAGAACATAGGAACCCAAATACATCACAAAATGTCTACCTAACAAAAATTAAATGAACCATGAATATTTGATGGGATTATTTAAAACATTAGATCCTAAACATATGATAGTATAGTTGTATAATGGTAAATATGGAGACAAAGATCCTAAACATATAACTCATGTTGGAGATTAATGATATAATATGACGATGTTGTTGTTGGTCCAATTATATGTGTTATGATTATGCTTTGTGCTTGATTAAGGTATGAATTATTAATCATTATGTTTTTCTCCTGAATCTAGCTTTTCCTTTATTATGTCCTCTCAGGTATAAAGACTACATTAAGATCTATGTTGGCATATAGTTCTCCAGACTATAGTTTCCCCATTCCTCTTGCTAACACTTACCTTCTTTCTTATGTTTTTTTTACTTTCATTTATCACAATCCTTAAAGTATATCACTCTAATAACATTATGGTACACAATGGCATATCTTTACAAGATATTTTCTTCCTTTTGATTCATTTTTACAAATCTTAATATTGGTCTTTATACTTTGGTGTATAATATCCAATGTTATATTAAATAAAGAGTTCTATCATCATGTCAACATAACTAAAGCATTCATGCTACATTTTTAATGATTTTTCTTGTGTATATCTCTTCATTTTTCTTCTTCCTTGTCTAATATTTTCATCACCTTTTTTTTTGAGAGAGCTCACTCATGAATTTTTTTAAATGGATAATCTCTCAATTGAGCACTATCCATCTAGCTAGTTTGTCATAATTTATTCCACCTAACTAGGATGTTTTTATCTCATCTAATTCATTTTTATTAGCTACTTTATTTAGCTTTAAATAATGTTACATTGAGAATCATGTCAAAAAGGGACATAGCCTCACATAAGTTAATTCCGTAAGTTAGTAATTTTCACAATAAATATTAAATATATCGATAAAATTTATTATTATCCTCTCATGAGTTCATCAAATTCAGCAAATTCTTCATCAATTTCAATGAACTAATTCACCTATCATCTTTAATTCAAACATCAATGGATTTGACTCTTGATCTATGATCAAATATCAATTGTCCATTTGATCAGTCAAAAGTATACAAATTCATCCTCTCAATTATTATTTCTTAAGAAACCTTCAATGCAAAGTAACATTGTCAATTTAATCATCTATTGAATGTTTTTGTTATGTTTATTGAACACGCAACTGCATACCATAGTAAATTGTGACCATATTTCTTTATACACTCAAAGGGAGGTTTGTAGAAGTTGGATTAGTATTTTTAATATTTTTACTTTTTAATATTTAACTATTATTTATTCTACCTTTGCTAAGTAGATAAATGTAATGTAATGCCCTGCCAGGAAACCCTGAAGGGATAAGCTAAAATAACACAAGAAAAGAGTGCAAATTTTTTTTTTTAAAAGTTACAACACATAAGATGCAACAAGATACCAAGGATTCAGATTACATAGCGGAAGACATTAACGACAATCTCCTATAGAGTTTCCCAACGAGATTACTTAAATTCACAATTCATTTAACTCACACCATTAATCCAATAAGCTAATTATCTTAACAACGAGATAATTCATAATCAAGACAATATCTTTCAAAAGACGAAAATATAAATCACAAGCAAGGATTCATCCATTAAGGTCCATTCCTGAACTTCATTCAATCTTTTCATTTAAATTTACAAACCATACATCTAACATTCTAATACACTGGGATTTCATCATAACATAAAAGATCTTTCCAAGCATATTTAAACTCCTTAACAAAAACTGAGTATAATTCATTACTCTAAGATACATTATTCCATATTCCAACTTATTGCATTAAAAGGACGATTTCACACATGCATTACGATAAATCGCATCTCAACCAATTATGCATTCGATCCACATGGCATTCAAGATAGAACTGAATATAAGCATTTAAAGTTAATTTCAATTATCCACTTAACCATTCTAACATAAAATAAACATACATGATAAAGCTGAATAAAAGAAACATGAGAGAATGCACCACATAACACCATAATGATCTCGGAGTTCACCCCTAAAGGGCTACATCTCCGGGTTTGCGCAACTGCAAGACTCCCTCTGATAAAATAATAAGGTAAGAGTACAAGAGGTTACACCATACTATCCAGCCATCAAGGCGATACATAAGCAATATACAAACGACCACACCGGTCAATAATACATAAACGATCCTTAAAAAGAACAGGATCCAGCCGAACATAATCCAAGCTAACACAAGAGGTCCAAGAGAGCATCCATAAAACTGAACCATCACCACCCAAGGTTTAACATGAAACCGACACTCACAAGGGCAGAGACAAAAGGATGACTCACAAAGGTACTCAAAACAGGACAAACAACAACACACTAGCGAACGTAGGGACAAGTGTCATCACACAACCTGGTATGGATACCATGGCAAGTCTTCATAGGTCCTGGCCCATACACTGGTAACCCTGGCAACCTAATCCGAACTTCCAGCCCATCCAAGCCTCGTGTGGACCCACACATCCTCTCGTGAAGACAAGGAAGATGGTTTGCCATTTCAGGCCTTCTCACAGCATGTCGAGTCTATGCTAGCACTCGTCCCATGTGTGAGGCACATTATCTTATTTAGAGATTATATTCTAATCTATTTAGGTTATCACTTATTAGACTCACTTTCGACGGGTTATCTGGCAGCCACTTTGGGCGCGGCCCCCAATCGAAAGCCACTTTCCCATACGACACTAGACTAACTCGGACGAACTCAAACCAAGGAATACACATGGTCAGACGAATGGAGTTCAAGAAGAAGAGCAATCATCTGGTCAAACACGACTCAAGGGTAATCACTTACTGACGGTACTCTAACTAGAGACCTGACAACTAAGGTTAACCATGAATCATTATTCGACTCACTCAAAGAGGATTTAACCAACTAAGATAACATCACAATCCATAGTCAACTCAAAATTCGAGGACTGAAAAAGGAACACCAAATCATCCGTACGACAGGGTCCTACCAACAAAGCAAAGCATGCCATTTCATAATTAAAGGCGAATACAGAAATTAAACTCGCAAGACAGTAATCAGAAAAGAGAATATTCCTCAAATTGATTTAACATTACAAGGCGATCAAGTTTTCTACAAGATCCAAATCAGATTTTAGTTATCTACCTCAACTGGGGATAAGTTGTTCTTGGTTTTCTAACTCCTAAGGTTCAAGCATTGAACAGGCAATTTAAGCCATAATGAGCTTTTAAACCAAATCATATTAATAAAATTCAGACAACCATTAATCAGCTAAACAAGGTATTTAATCTCCAACAAAACATCATTAAGTAGAATTTACATCGTATCCCAACGATTTCCAATAACATATTATTCTCTATTATTTTTAAACAATACTACATCAAATAGCCATCTTCCCTAATCAGCTAGAAGGGAAGGTGCAATTTTACTAGAACAAGATCAATCAGAAAATAATCGACAATATCCAATTGCGAAATTACCGTTGTAGAACTTAATTAGGAAGAAGGCGTAAATCACAAAATGAAGTTCGAAACAATTAGCCTATAACGCCATTATAAAGTTAATCCCTACCAACTAACATTTGCCAAGATTAAAGCCTCCTTAATCAAAATTAAGGACTAACTAACACTAAAATTACAATAATATTCACCATATTATAATCCCTCTTTTTTTTTTTTAATGGGAAAGAAAATACATAAAAAGGAAAACCCATTTTAAAACTATACTTTCTTTTAAACAAGAAAAAAAAAAAACACATTTAAAAACAACGTTTAAAAAAAAACACATTACGTTTCCAAAAACCACGTTTAAATCAAAACGCATTTAAATGAAACTTGTTCTTATTTTTTTGAAAAACACATTGAATATACTATGTTTAAAATAATAGCAATGCGTTTGAAAACGCGGCTAGGGCACGCGGCAGCGCTCGCAGGCGGCCAGGCGGCGGCGCCCTGCGGTGCCCGCGGCGCCCTGCGGCCACCGCAGTGTGCCGCGGCCAGGGTCGAGCACCGGCAAAGGGGGGCGGAAACACAGAGGACGCACGGGCGATAGGGAGGAAGAGTGGGGAAGGGGAGGGGAGCGGGTGGAGCTCCGCTCCCCGCTCTCCCAAACCCCAATTCCCACACGCTTAAACAATTAAAAACGCCCGGCCCAAAATGATAAAACGCCCAGCCCAACACAAAGAAAAAAAAACAATACGTTTTGAAACCTAGTTCAAACACATAGTCCGGCCAAAAGATAAAAACGCACGGGGGGGGGGTAAAACAATTAATAATTTTTTTTTAACACAAAAATACACAGTCCGAAAATTACCATACACGCCCAGCAGAGGGATTTGATAAAAATTCCAGTTTTCCAAACACAATGGGGTTTCAAACACTCAACAGCAAGGAGGAAAAATACACATCCCCATTAAAATTTCCAGCCAAATTCATATGAACAATCAAATTGATTTCCAATAACCAGTTTAGAATCCTACCTTAATTCGCAATCCTAGTATGGCTGAGGGAGAGCCCACCTGCCAGATCCAGCATCATTTCTTCCCAAACCTCCAAAATTTCTTCCCAACCAACATCTTCTCCAAATTTTGTCCATCCTCCCCAAATTTCCCCAAATTTGGGTAATATGGAAGAGTTGACCCCAAGAATTCCATTTTGGAATAAAAACTTTTATTTACCAATAATTCACAAAATTTAATCCTTTTCTACTAGCAACAATATAACTTGCTTTATCAATTCAAAATTCGATTTTCTCAATTAATCAAATTTAGCCGTTCAAATTTAATAATCCAATAGAATACAATCAATCTATTGCGATAATAAAAACAAACTTTCTTTTTCGACAGCATATATAAATAATGCATTTAATATTCAAAATCAGACATTAATTCAAATTTACTTCCAATTTAAAACAGGCAATTCATTAACAATGAAAGTCATATAACGGAAACTAGATTAATTTAATCCATTAATCCTCAATGCACAAACGCATATTTAATCAAGATAATTACTAAGGACTAGTTAATCAATTTAACCAGGCACACCAAACACGCAAATCGAGAAGGTCAACCAAACAGACGACTCGCAAACCCAACCAAGAAGGGATTACCGACGACGACTGACGATGCTCACTTGAGCACGACGAAGGTCAACTAGGGTCTCATGACCACCTAATCCGACTCTAGGGATTAACAAGGGTACACTCAAACCTGCAAAACAAGGTGACGACGAACCTCGCACTCATGCGACTTCGTACCTGGAATCTCCTGCAACAAAAGATCATACATGCATACATTTATAAAATCTAATGAAAGCGTTAGTCCGATACTAAAATCACGAAATAGGTACACTGAATAATCCTGCATACAACTAGTGTGAGAACCACATCAATAGCTAGGCGTTAAATCAAACATCTGACACTAATCATAATATTACGATAAACTAATCCAGATTAAACCAAGGTTAGAGATCGATTACGGTAGGGGTACTACATTCTCCCCCCCTAGGTTCCAACTTACTCCTGGAAGTCGTAAAGCTAGATGGAGAACATGTCGTACGCATCAGCCCTGAAACTCATTCAACAAAGATCAAATTGCACATAGAAATCTTTCCATAAATAAATGAAATATAATTGCAAAATCCTTTACAAATGCCATTATCCATTGGCAAGATACATCTAAAACATACGTTCCTTAAAGATATCCTAGGAATTTTCCACAATCATAGCAGAGAAACAGGAAATTCCTTCCTTTCATTGCACCAAATTAAAACATTACTAAGAGGTAAACAACAATTACCATAATCATCAACCCAAAATGACAGGAACACATGCCATCAAGATCAATTTCCTTTACCAATCCATCTAATTCATAGACTTTAAATCATAGAACTAGCTCAAAATATCAATTTCTACAACCATATAAACTTTCATGAAATAAGAGCAACATAAATAACTCAATGGTTACACTTGCCAGGCATAAGAAAACCTTTCCAAAGACTATGTCCCATAACATAGTGACAAGTTAACACAATTTACTCCATGATACCAATAATAACCATCCACATAACTGGAATGCATAACAGAAAAGGCCACATGGGAGCATGTCTAATGCTCGGTCAAGGATAACATGCACGATCAGCATCTCAATGCCTGATCTCAGAACAACAAAATGATCACAAGAATCCAATATCTCACTCAAAGGCTTGATGGTGCTAGGTACACCATAGCGGTGCTACCTTCCATACAAGACCTTTGTGAATATCCCTTGTTGTGCAAGGTGGTTAGCCTCCAAGAGATAGTCACCACACATAGGTAGGTAGTGGATACTAGCTGCAACACAGCCTCACATACCCCCATCCTCAAGGTTCCTTGCGTCTACTTCCTCGTATACACTCATCCAAGCCCGTCTCCTACGTTCTTGGAGAGGAATTCACATTGCAACACAAGACCAGCATCCGAAAACAATAATGATAAACCAGTTTAGCCACCAAAGTACAGACGAATAAAGATAATAAATCCTCAATTCCAACAATAAGGTAAGAAAATAATCCGGAATTTCATTCTCAATTACAATTGCTTTAGGTATATCCTCTTGTGGGTTCTACTTTTTCAATGTAACCAATTGGTTATCCGAAGTATGCCACCTAGAATGATGAGGAGGAGTCACTAGAGGGATTGGTTGGAGTTCCATTAGATGAGCTATCCTCTCATTGTGGTAGTGACTCAAGGTCAGGTTGTTGTTATAATGCAATGTTGGGAGTGCTAAATAAAGGTAGCCTCATACTTTCTATCACTATGTTTCTGTGACTTTGATAATTTGGCATTTGTAGTGTAAGCTTGTAGTCTATGGGCATTTTGATGCATTATTATTTTTTAATATTATATCATATGTGCATTGACAATGAATTATGGAAGCAATGATATAATAATTTATTTAACTCTCATGTAAACTCTATTATTGATTTTTAAGGATTCTCTAATGTGTATTTCAGTATGATGAATGCCTTATTATTGTTGGTATCAATGTTATCATATGAATGTTTGAAATTTCTCTATATTTAAAACTATTTATATTTAAAAAAATCATATTTTTAATACAGTCATCCTCTCTCTTGTCCCTTGCCACCCCCAAAAATCGTATAAATTTTTTTATCCCCACCTTTCATAGACTTGATGGAACATAGCTTTATACATAAGAATTATGTAAATTATACAATTTGTTATGTAAGCATTTTAGTGTCTTAGCTAGGTTGTATTTTTAATAAAAAAAATTTATCTAAATTGAATAATTCCTACCTAATTTCTCAATAATGAGTTTTCTGGATGTCAAAAATCCTAGATACAAAAATTTGATATTTTCATTGCACATCTAAAATATTAAAATTAATAAATTATTTTTCAGCAGATGCCATTGTTTAACATTGCTACATATAACCCAATTAGTAGAAGGAATAGAAAGGCGGGATTTCAAGTTTACCCGTAGCTCTCAAAGATCATCAATAAATATTATTATTGAATAGAAAACGCACAATACATCATTAAAATAGGTTTAAGTCTCCAAGATAGGAGAATACATAATTAAGTAGAAGGTACGTTGGCAAGGGGTAATTATTTGGAGTATTCTTCAAAGCAGTTCCCAAGTAAAAGCTTATGGAGAAGATTTAACATTTGAAGAAACGAGGAAGACGCATATGACAGCGACGAATATAGTGTTCAATAAGGTAAACAGAATTTGAAGAGATGAAAATATCGCAAAAGCAGCCTATGCTCAATGTCTTGATGTCGCTGCAACAACGGCCATTAGGCTGCCTCGTCATACTTCCATTCTTAACACAATACGCCACCCTACCCAGGGCATCAAATGTATCGCGACAAACTGCACCTCCCACCTGTTCATTGCGTACACTCATCACCTGCACAGTGTACATACTCATCAGCACAACAGCACACATCAGAATCGCAATGGCCTTGGTCATCTTTCCTTTCTAAAAACCAAAAAATGCAATGGTTGATTCAATTTATCTGCTTCTCCCTTTTTAAAGATTTAGAAGGCACTCAAATCAACGTGGTCAATGGCGTGGACATAACAGACTTTATTCTATCGTTAAGAAACTCGAAAATTTCGATACCCAAAAGAGAGCTCAAGGAATTTGAGAGCTAGGTAAAAGACAACTGATTAAAAGAGGGCACCGACCTAGGTAAAACGCAAGAGTGGAATTTAGCGTAAAAGAGTTCTTAGTTTCAGAAAATTCGTTTGCCATGAATGTGTTTGTTGAGTGCTTGTTATAACAATCATCTAGAACAGAATTTGTTAGAGAGATTATAGGGTTAGAGCTTATAGTTTGTTGTACATATCACCACACAATAACTGTATATATCTTCTCTCGTTTGATAATTAATGATATTCTGGAATGTTGAATAGAATTATATCTTCCAGTTTATAAGATAGTTGATTCTGTCATTTTAGTTTTGGATCTGTCGAATGACTGTACATAAGTTTTGATGGTGAGCTCCCCTATTTTCCCAACTTAATTTTATTCAAATAAATTTAGTGGACTTTGGTGCATCTGTGCCAGTCGTTCGCTACTTCTTGTGAAGATTCTTGAAGGAGATCCCTTGGATTGGTATAGGCTAGTGAGGAGATATTGCCAAAGGAATATGGGATACAGCCACTCGAGTGATTTTCATGGAGGTATAGGCTAGTGAGGAAAGAGAGATTGGAGATTAGAAAGAGAGTGGGGAATGCTTCCTGTCAATTGATTCATGAAAGATATAGGCTAGTTAGAAAAGACAGATTAGAAAGAGTGGAGGGAATGAAAGATATAGGCTAGTTAGAAAGACACATTAGAAAGAGCGGAGGGAATGTTTCCTGTGAGTTGATTATTAGAAAGATCTAGGCTAGTTAGGGAAGAGAGATTAGAGAAGGAATGTTACCTGGGAAAATGGAGGGAATGTTTCGTGTGACTTGATTATTAGAAAGATCTAGGGTATTTATAGTTAGGGAAGAGAGATTAGAGAGGGAGGGGAAATGCTTCCTCCTAGAAAGATATAGGAGAATGCTTCCTTTGAGTTGATTAAAAGAAAGATCTAAGCTAAATAGAGAAGAGAGATTAGATGGAGGAGGAATGTTCCCACTCAAACTGTTGTAAGATAAATCTTGTAGTGTGAGATACGAGAGTTTTCTGAAGCAGGAAGAGGCGTTATATGGTTGCAACAAAAGAGAAGGTGCACAAGCTCTCAGATATGACGCCTCCCTCCATTTCGGCTGAGAGAGAAAATCCTGCAATATCAACACCAACTACATTACGAGTGGTGTTTTCATAGGAAGTGCCCTCAATTTCAGCTGAGATTCTCGAAGGAGCTCCCTTGGATTGGTATTCCAGGCTACCGAATCCTCCATCTTCATGTGCACCCATGTGGGAAATTATACCGTCGACGAGAGCTTGACAAATCGGTAGCCCACTTCATTAACATTAGAATTGTCAAATTTAATGTGCACGCATGGGGAATTTATACAAATCACAGTACCTCTTGATTGTATTTGCAATGTCTCGCATCAGTCAAGACGCAAGGATCCCCATTATCAGCTTCCTAGAAGCAAGCTTGATATCATTTGGGCATACCACAACCAGATATGTATAAGTGAAGTCGCGGGATCGTGTGGAGTAATATAATTGTTTTTCTTAGGATTACGTTTTCTTTATACTTGTTAAACCCATAATCTGGGATACTTGTCAAAAAAGGTCGCTAAGTTTTCAGTTGATGTTATACCAGTGCATTTGGACAACAAGATGATTAGATGAGGTGATCCTGCCCTTCACCTGTGGGTTCATGGTTATGATAATTATATCAAATTGATTTTTATCGTTGATAGGGTTGCCATCAATATAGTCCCTTTAAACCTTCTCCAAATAATGGATATATGTTTCACACATTTCTCAAATCCAAATAGACCCTCAAAATTTTATGACAAATTAAATACTACCACACTTTTTTTTTTTTTAATGTACTTCATGTTACCATTGGTCATAAGACTTTAATCATAGAGTTCTTTGTATATGAAAGAAATCTTGGCTACAACATGATCCTAGGACACTCATGGATTCATAGGATGAAGGTCATTCCTTCTACCTTGTTATAATAAATATGTTTCAGTTACTTGGGATAAATTCTTAGTTTTAAGAGAGATCTCAATCTCTTCAAAGCTTACCAAGGAAAATAAGATATCCATTGCCACTAAAAGCTCTAAAGCATCCATCAATGAAGCCAAAACTAGTCCAAGTCAACACAAGAACACACTACCTAGATCTAGACCTAAATCCAAAATGAAGAAAGTTGAGATTTGTCAAGAAGAATCCAATGAAACAAGCACAACCAAAATCATTAAATATTTTTAGAATAGGATTAATCTTTTGTTTTTTCATGCGATCCTCATTTCATATGTATATATGCATGAGTAACGCTAACCTCTATTCTCACTTGAGGTAACCTAGACAATGGTATTGTAAGAACTTCAACCATTGAAATCCTACCTTGTTAGGAGGTTAATTGAGCCCTTCATTATGGATTGCCCTAAATGAAAAAAAGGGCTTGATAAGACAATTTTTCCTATTTATTGAGTAGTTATGCAAGTCTTGATCCAAGTTGTTAACCCCTAGAATAGGCTAATTGCACTTTTCACATGCCTATTAAATGATTTGTGTGATGTAAACTAACTTATATATACATGAAAGAAAGAAAAATGAACTTGCATTCAACGCATACTCGATACTATCTTTATATACATGAATGAGTTTCTTGCTTAGCATTATCTCAAGATTACATAGATATATTATCAAAATCTATGACATAACTAGATGAATGAGTTTTTTGCCCAAGTGTGAGATTTAAATCAAGATTTTTCATAGCAACTAAATCATTAATAATCTGAAGATGATGTGAACTAATTACTTTTAATATTTTATTTGTAAATTATAAATATATTTTTTCAAATAATAAGAAAGAATCTGTGAGTTTTTTTTACATTTTTTATAAATTATTTTATATGGCTAACAATATTTTTTGTCGTATGTTTCATCCTCCCACTAATGGGACCTAAAAGAGGTTGTTGATAAAAAATCAATGAATTGTATTCTACCTATAATAGACAAATGGCATGATCTGCTAGCTCTTGGCCCAGCTCAACAAAGAGTTTTTTAGTGGCGAATCTTCACCAATTGGCGAATTCTATGATTTCATTTGTGTGGAAATGGCAAATAGTCTGGGGCAACACAGTGGTCAAATTGCCCAAAATTTTGGACTTAACGCTCCACTATATTCTGGGTTTGCCAGTGACTACATTCCATTCTGCATGGATGCCTGTAATATTCACTTAGAATCACTCGGACGTGAGTATAGATCATCTTCCTTATTCACCAGAAAGAGTAAAATGACCCTGTACCCAGGACCTATTTCACCAATGGTAAATTAAATCTTCATTGCATGCATCGGTCCATTTTGCCTATTATTAAAATTCATGTTAAGCATAATGAGGCCCAATTCTCCAATAACAATTAAAACATTGAAAAAAATTGAGGACCAATTTCGCACAACTTAAATCAAGATGCATTTGAAACACCCACAAAATTCACCAAAAATGCATTCATGGATTGATATAATTACAATTGAAAGTTTGAAACACTCTTTCTTACAATTTGTTCATGTCTGATTAGTAAATTTCGGAGCTCTCAATTCGCATTCCATAATCTTGATTCGTGATTCAAAGAATTGCAAAGGAATAAAGGTGAGTAATCATTTCTTCATACTTGATAGTATAGTTTTTATTCATAGTGAGAGGTCAAGATGTCAGACATGGGTGAGACTCCTCAGGGTGGTGAAGGGATTGGGATGTTAGACAAGGGTAAGACTCCTCACGATGGTGAAACTGAAGGGAATGGGAGACTATCAAAATGCCCAAAACTTAGAGATACTACCAGAAAGTCTTACTTTGAAATTGGCAAAGTTTCTGGTCCATCAACTTCTACAGTTGTAGAAGGCATTCACAGTAGCTCACCACCACCACAAGGTGGCATTGTCATTGGGTTAAATGCAACAAATGAGGATGACAATACCGGCATGGCAGATGATGTTCTAAGGGATACACACAATGAGATAATTCACTCGGATGAAAATGCTAGTACTGAAGATGATGTTGGTAGGAAGAAAAGAAAAAGGAAAGTAAAAATGGGGTGGGAGTGGAAAATGACAAGGAGTTTTAAGATTGATTTGTAGCAAAGTACCCATTCATTGAACTATTCCCAAACAATGATGAACATCTTTGGCAAGGATGGGGAGACCAAGAAGGGTATGCCAAGGTATCTAACATTTTTTCGAACCCCTTCCTATTGCCACACAAAGTCATAAAGAAAATCAAGAGGGTCATTTGACCATCATAGCAGAGTAAATTTAACTTGGGAGACTTTTGAATTAGAGTCATGATAGAAAATATCCACCTATTAACAAGATTGATCATATTTTTTTTCCAATTTAGTGAATAAAATGTTATCATCTACAAATTGAATGTTTAGATGAGTAGATTGATCAAGGAGAGTAATCCGCTTAAGTTCTAGTCTAACAATCTATATCTAAGAGCATAAAATAGCCCTTTTGAAATAATAACAAATAATGAAGGGGCTAGGGGACATCCCTATATTATTGATCTACCCAACTTGAATGGCTCAGATAGTTCCTGTTGATTATTATTTGGGCATTATCATCATTAAACATAGCTTTGACAATTTTACAATGCCCTAGGGAAGCTTATTGTCTATAATACACAGGGTCTTCACTGGCTAGGCAATATTATATCACATGCATTCATATCGGGGATTTAATATCCCAAAAAAGAGGGTACAATATATTTCCTATTGGTAAAAATAGGGGGGTTTTTAATTCCGGCTATTGAAAAATACAATATTTAATGAAAATAGGGGGCTTTTAATTTAGGCTATGTATTGGGAGGGGGTGACAAAACAGGAGTTTAGGGCAATATTTTTTGAAAATAGGGGGATTATATAGTATGCCATAAATGCACGTGCTACAACCTAGGTTGACTAAGTGAAGCCCTCGTCCTCTAAAACTATCAAAATAAATGAACATTCTACTCGATCATAAGCTTTTTCAAAACCAAGAAGCAATATACCTATCTTCTGGTTGCTTCTTTTCACCCAGTTGAGACTCTCCCAACTAGTAATCCATTTTTCCAACATATAAATCTTCTTTATAAAACCTATCCAAGTAGGATTGACTATAGAAGGTAGGATATAAGGTAGCCTTCTAGCAAGAACTTTGGCAAAAAAATTATAGGACACATTTAATAAGGTTATCAATCTCTCTTTTTTGATATTAATTTTATATCTATCTTTAGGGAGCATCTTAATAAGGCGTATATTGATTTCTTTCCCTAGAGTACCTTTTCTAAAAACCTCACAAAACACATCATATAGGTCATCAACAATCTAGAACAAATTACGTTTTTAGAATATTGTAGGTAGACCATTTATGCCTAGTGATTTTCTATTCTTGAAGGACTTAATGGTATTGGATATCTCTTCTTTAGAAATTTATTTTCCTAATATATCCACCATATCGCGAGACACCTTATTATTCTTTTGCAAATTTCCTGAGCTTGTTTTCATTTTCTATTAAATTATCTTCTACTATGAAAACAATTTTATAAAATTTCATGAAGGCATCTTGAATGTCAGTATTTTCCTTAAACCATACACCATCCACTAAGACTAGCCAATAGCTTTATTGATTTGTATTTCTTCTAGGATATTTAAAAAATACCTAGAAAATTAAATGTCACCTTCTTTGATCTGGTTAATTTTGGCCCTTACCCTCACCCCTTGGGCTTTGGAGGTTTGTAGCTTCCTCAATTTGTGTTGGATCACTTTATATTGATCGATCAACTTAGAATTTTTAGGGTTTTTCTATATATATTTTTTATATTCATACAACCTCTCTTGTAGTTTATATTCAAACCTCCTATTATTCATAGCGTTCCTTTGACCTATAGTTTTGAGAAGCTTTTGTTTTTTGCTACTAGTGTGTTCAAGTATCTCCTTGCTTTCCCTCTACCATTTATAGCTTTAGTGATACTCTTTAAAGTAGGCAAAACCTCAACACAATCTTGAATCATATGAAGTTGTGTTTAACTTGAATAGCCCTTTTTTGTGCCTACCTTCAATGACATTGTCATCTTTTACAATGGCATTTGTTGTGATGGTCTAACAAATATCTAGGATCTACAATCACTTATATTAGATTCATCATTAAATTCAAAATAAAAGATGACTCTACGAGCATAAAATATATCTAATCTACAGTATACTCTTTTACCAACTCCTTAGTTGTTACACCAAGTGAACCAAACATTCCTGCTATTCTTTTTGTGTCTTCAAGAGTATCATAAACCTTTCTCATATTCTTTACCCTTTCCCAAAATAATTTACCAGTCTTTCCATCCCCACTAATTTCCTCCCATTTTATCTTCCTTATTTTTTGTTATATGAAAATATACACCAAGTAACCATGGTATATTAGGTGAGTAGTCGGACATTCTTTGCCAAAGAGAAATAAGTGAATATTTTTGATCAAATAGGGGAGGTCTTTATGTCTGATTTTTTAAGATTTAATTAAAATAGATAGACTATGTATTCTAGCCCCTCGCGTCTTCATTGTAACTCACTCATGAAGGGAAAATAGTCATTTTGTGCTATGTGCCTTTATTTGTAGATTTGAGATTATCAAACCTTTTACGATTTAAATGATTATATGAATTTTACTTTTAATGATTATATCTATGTCTACTTTGTCTAATGATATTTAATACTATGTGTAGTAAAGCATGTGTAAATTAGTATTCTCTGTAATTTGTGTTTCACTAGTACATAGTTAGAGTTTATTTATTTTATCTTTTCTTTTCCTTTCCCCTAATTATAAAGTTGAGATTCATTGATGATCCTACGAAGAGATGGCTTCTAAAACCCCAAAGGTTATCCCACAAACTGCAGTCCCATATTTGCAAGATTTCCCATTGTTGGTGCAAGTTTATATCTAGGTACAACAATCAAGTGTAAATAAAATCATCAACAATTTTAGACACACCTAGTGGGACCTAAAATCAAAGACCTTGGTTTATGTTTTATCAATATTCATTCTAGATTTTGTGATTTAGGTAGAAATCACAAAAATATCTACTCATTAGAGTATGAATCTTCTATGTTGTGATTTTGTTGGTAATTTCATTTTAGAACATTAATTTAGTAGATCATGGAAACACAATATTAATGTGTATCTTAATATTCTAGCAAGAAATTTATCATTTGTGACTTGGGATTCATGTTTTCCTCTACTACAGCAACAAGGTGATCTTGCTACTAAATAAAGACTGAAAGCATTGCCCCATTTTCATGGAGATGGCTCTATGTTTTCCCTAAGGATCATATTCAAGATATCGCAAATTTATGTAGTATATACCATATTAAAGCTAATATTTGGATTTTTAATTATTTTCATTCTTTCAAGGGCAAAGCATGGGAATCGTATAAAGCCTTACAACCTAGTATAGTCACAAGAATTAATCAACTTCGAAAGCTTTTCTTCGACCAATTTGGTATGAAGACAAAAATTAGCTCTCTTGTTCAAAATCTTATCATGATTAAGAGATATGTTACAGAGTGCATGTATAATTTTAATGCATGATTTGACAAGATATGGAAAAAAAATTAGTTGACGTAAGATCCCCTCCACATTTTAAATTTCTATATATTTTAAGGGGTTTAGATCCAGAAATTACAATTATAATACAAGTTTTAGGAAGTAAAATTTTGCCTCAATCATATGATCTACCCATTAGAGCTTAAATGAGCCTCATAGAAGCTAGTAAATTACCTCTTTTTCTTTTGAAATCACTAATTCCTTATGCATAGCTCTATTCCCAAGATGTCATATATAGCCAAAAGAAAATTTGAAACCACTACACCCACCCTCGATACTAATATTTTAGATCATAGGGAGATTATTGAATTAAAAGGACTTTCGAAATCCCTCTCCCAGAAGCTCAATGAGCTAAAAAATCAAATCATGTATCAAATTGACCCAAACCTTATGTCTTGAATCTCTCAAGAACAAAAAAACCTACTAAACCAACTAATACATGAACCCCTTTCTCATGCACCAAAAATACACAACTATTTTGAAAATAGTATTCCTCAAGCATTTATGGTTTCTAAGTCAGGTTCTCAAATTATACATGTATCAAATAAAGTATTTTGTCAATTTGGCAGGAAAGGGAAGTGTCATCAAAATCAAAGTATCAAGGATTATCATCAAATCAAACAAGTAAATAAAAGTAGAATGCAAAATCTTGCATGATCAAAATTTTCAATTAAATAAGTTCTCGATGCAATATCAAGTAAAAATAGAATCAAGTGAAGACAAAGATGAGGAATATTATGATGATGATGGTTCCTTGGCAAGCTTTGAAGTTGAAAGGTACTTGCGAACAAATGATAATATCACTATATCGCAAAAAGTTGTAAAGGAAAATTTGACAAGAGCTATAGAGAGTGATCCTATTAGTTTTTTTAATGAGCTCTTACATTTGATAGAAGATGGCATAGTAAATATTTAACATGATGAGGAAAAAACTAAAGAATTTTTCTCAATTATCTAGCAAGGGTATTTACTCCTTTATGACGAGGGTTGAAGCTTTGAACATATTGACGAATCCTTTTTAGATCCTATTTTAGATAATCATGGTGAGAACAAGAATGGGAGAATGATAATTTGAAAGAGGAGGTGGATTTATTCTTGTGAGACATGGACCAGCTCTAATACCATGTGAGATTTTGCCAAGATCAAGAGGGAATGGAAAGCACAAATAAGAGAGACAAAATATATGAGAGAAATAAATTGTATTCTATCAAGATGAAAATACTGATCAACTGGATCATCAAGTGATACATACAATGAATATGAGCCTACTTATATAGGCAAAGCTATATGGATATGTGAGCACACAAACATGACATATGGCTCAATAAGAAACAAGGGTAGGTAGGAAATAGGTGTGGGTAGGTAGGAGAAACAATATAATATTCCACATGAGGTGGATCACCCATTGAATGTGGAGTGTAACAACAAGATCACACCATAAAAGGTGGAATTTCTCCTACACACACTATCCCAATGTGGCACAAACACCCAAGTGTCTCATACCCAAACTACTATGAAATGCATTTCCTAAGTAAACTTAGGTAAGTGTAATAATATGCAAGATGAATAATTATTTACACCAACACCCCCCCTTAAGTGCAACTTAGGGGAATGCACTTAAGTATACAATGCAACTATGCATTGCAAGATGTGTCCTGGCTACAAGGCCATGTTAGGTACCCATGTACAAATGCAAATGCATGAAAACCAATGCAATGAAATCTCTCACAAAGTGGGGAAAGAGAGAAAAACCCAATGGGAAAAAACCCTCCCCCAAAAGAGAGATGAAAGTTATACAAGAGAACTCTCATAGAAGAATGTGAGGAACAAAACCCCATGTGAGGAAAAAGTCCCCCCCATATGAGAGGAGAAGAAGAAGAGAGACTAGGAAGCCCCCCCTCAATGTGGAATCTACACCAATGATAGAAGCTCGATGTATGAAGAAACTGCTCCACGATCATCGAACAACATTCCTCCCCTTAGGAAGAAACAAAACCAAAGGTGTATCCATGAAGTCTCCCCAATCATGAAGGGAAGATGTATAAAAAAAACTCATGATGAAAGGAATCTTTGAAAACTGCTCAAGTGTCCCCATGTCGATGCTGAAAGATACCCCCTCCAAAGGTGGTAAACTGTGCCACACTGCTGAAAAAGGCACTCCAAGATCTAGTGGAGATGGATGTAGAACATGTCCGAAAGACTCATATGTCTCCTCAAAAGATAAAGAGACCTCCTCCAAGTGTTGTACAAAAGTATCCACAATCATGTCAACCTCTAAAGATTGATCATGTAGAGAATGCACAAGAGGGTCAGAGTGCTCCCTCACAACAATCAAAGAAGGATCATCTTCATCAAAGAGAAGATGAATGTCATCAATAATATCTCCCAAATCTGTAATGTAGGACTCCACAAACAAGCCTACAATGTCTGTCAAGTAGGCATCCCTATCAACTGAAGTTGAAAGACATGGAAAACCCTGTTGCATTGAATCACAAGAAGGCAAAACTGTCACACTAGCTGCATCATCAGGTGCAATAGGTGGTGTGATATCAATAGAAGGAGATGAAATGAAAGAATCAAGAACGGGGTCACATGTGAGAATCCCCAATTTCAAATGCCCAAAGTTCTCCTCAAAATCTGAATCATCAACATAGGAAGAATCAACCTCATCAATAGGACCAAAATCTGAAAAAGAGTATGACCGAGATGCATGATCAACCACCCCAGTCTCAATGATAGCTCCACTCTCTAAGTCTCTAATGATAACTGAATCAGGTGTGAACAACATAGTTTTCCTAGTTTCCCCATGTGTGATTTGATAGATGGAAAGAATATTGTTTGTCAAGTGGGGTACACACAACACATCATTGAAGGAGTTATCCCCAATGGAAATAGATCATTTCCCAATCACATCCATTTATGTATGATTTCCCATCAAAATCTATGGCATGTGGCAAGGTGCAAATGTAGAAAACATAGATTGCAAAGATGCCATTTGATGAGAAGCCCCTGAATCTAGAAGCCATCTCTCTGAATCATGACTTGTAGTAGCACAAATAGCTTGTCCCTTTCCTTTATCTATCCCAAAAGAGTGATCCTTTCCTTTATCTTTGGAAGAAGAAGCTGATGTAGACATTCTAGAAGCTAGGTTGATTCTATTCTTCTCAAGAAGATTCTTCAACTCATCAATATCCTTTTTATAACAATCATGTTCATCATGTCCTGACTTCTTGCAATATCCACAAAAAAGATTGTCCTTATATGATTTCCTCTTAGGTGAGAATGGTGAATCACCTTGTTGTGGAGAGGAAGATTGTGCTCCATCTTGTTGTGGTTTTTATTTAAGTTGCTTTTGATTCTTGCCTTTGCCTTGATTGCTTTGATTCCCTTTATTAGCTACCAAAGCTTGTGACTTTGTAGATTTGAGAATCCCCATCATGGTCAACTTAGATTGCTCAAGTATCAACATCTCCGTGAATGAATCAAATGAGGGAGAAGTGTATGAGGAACCTTGAGCTAACCTATGGGTGTGAAAGCTAGATACAAAGGCTGCATACTCTGAAGGAAGCTTGTCCAACAAGTTATAAACCAATTGAGCATCCTTTTTGTCAATTCCACAATCCTTTAGCTTTGCTCTTAGCTTAGTTGCTTTTGTGACATAATCTTGGATTGTATCAAAATCCTTGGGATCCAAAGTTGTGAGTTCACTATCAAGCTTGTAGCCCTTAATCAAAATCTCATCAACTTGACCATACAATTTCTTAAAAATATCCCAAGCCTCTTTAATTGTTGTACACTTATCAATGTGAAAAATGAGGTCATCTGATGCATGCTTTCTAAGTGTTCCAAGTGCCATAGCATTCTTAGTAAGCCATTCAATTTGACCATTAGGATCAGCCTTAGGATCAGGTGGTGTTGTAATAGTTTCATTTACATAATGAATGAGTCATTTTTCCATTAGTTTACTCCATGCCTTAATCTTCCATGACGCATAATTATGAGGAGTTAAAAGTGGAAATTTAGGAGAACCCATAGCACCAAAATGAAAAAACACAAGATAGAGAGAGGCACAATCACACAAGACACCCCCCCAAAATACTCAATCAAGAAATCCCCACAAAATGGTGATTTTGGCACTTTATAATTAGTGCATATACAATGGGCCACTTGCAAAACAAGGCAATGTGGACTTCTAATTTCAATTTACAACTTCTCAAAATGAGATCTAAGAGACTTCAACAAATACTGCTAGTGATCTAAATTGAGATCCAAGCAAAATGCAAGTACCAAATATGCCAAAAATGGCCAAATATTGAAAGTACAATTTCTACTTAAAATCACTACAAATAGATGGTAGATTATGAAAGTAGATGAAAACATATGCACTTTCAAAAAAAGCGGCACCTGAAAAGGAGTCCATATGAGCCCAAACGAAGCCTCCAAAGTTGTAAAAATCAGGATTTTGCGATTTCCAAAAAACCTGTATCCAAAAATTAGAAAACTCCTGCACCACTATATAGATCATGAAATTCTACCCCAAAAGAAAAAAATTGCTTGAAAAAATGAGTCCGGATGAGTGAGATATCGCTATTTGAAAATTACCTGCAAAATTATAATTTCTGGAAAATTTCCACCGCAGTGTTAAACTTCAAATGCCTCTTGATTTGGCATTTGAAGTCCGATTTGGATGAGACAAAAGGCAAAACTGACTTTCTTGGACCTCCTAAATCCAATGGTAACCTCAGATTTGACCCATCAAGCTTCAATAATAACCTGCAATAGAAAACTCCAAAATACACAACCCCAAATAGCATCAAATTTCTCTCAATTAGCAAACCAATGACACTCTAATGGCTCTGATACCATGTGAGACATGGACCAGCTCTGATACCATGTGAGATTTTGCCAAGATTAAGAGGCAATGGAAAGCAAAAATAAGAGAGACAAAATATATGATAGAAATAAACTGTATTCTATCAAGATGAAAATAATGATCAACTGGATCATCAAGCGATACATACAATGAATATGAGCCTGCTTATATAGGCAAGGAAATATGGATATGTGAGCACACAAACATGACATGTGGCTCAATAAGAAATAAGGGTAGGTAGGAAATAGGTGTGGGTAGGTAGGAGAAACAATATAATATTCCACATGAGGTGGATCACCCACTAAATGTGGAGTGTAACAACAAGATCACACCATAAAAGGTGGAATTTCTCCTACAAACACTATCCCAATGTGTTTCAAACACCCAAGTGTCCCAAACCCAAACTACTATGAAATGCATTTCCTAGGTAAACGTAAGTAAGTGTAATAATATCCAAGATGAATAATTATTTACACCAACACCATATAAAAAAATATCCAAACACACTTAGATCTTCTATGTAATAAAATTTCAAAAATTATTTGTAGCAACAAAGAGTGGCATGAAAGAAATGTTTTCTCTGCATTCATTCTCCATAATGTAATTCTAATCTTATTCAAGGTAACTATAGGTAGCTATATTGTTTTCAAACAAATTTTTGCTTCTTTTGTGGATCACAGTCATGATGAGGATCATGCAAACAAAGTGTTTTTTTTATTTCAAGACACTAATCATCTCCAAATGCAAATCAAAGCATAACCTTCAATACTTTATACCATCCTCCTATCCCCAACTATATAAAGGGTAGTATGTAGATTATTATGAATGGTATTACAAAGGGACAAAAGAGAGTCCAAAGTATAGAGAGGAAAATAAGTATAATTTTTTATTGTATTTTTTTAATTAAATTTATCTACATTTCCATCACTTCAAAGATAATAGCATGGAGAAGCATCATTAAGAGGTAGAATTTTTTTCTCACTCTAGTGAATGGGCATGTTCCCATGTTTTCTATTAATCCATTTTACATTTGATAAGTTGCAAAGGAAATAATGGGAATAATTAAAAAGGTGTTAGTGGTTGTAGCACCCCTCCCTAACTCATTTCTCATTTTGTGCATCCATAGAATATATTGATATAGTTTAGATTATTTTGTGATGGTTTGATTTGATGCTTATAGACTCACTTATGTTTTGGATGCTTGCTTTGGATGATAGACATATCATATTTGCACTTGACATTATGATCTCATGATGATATTTCTAGATTATTATGATGATGGATTATGATTTGATGATCTTTATGCACTCATTTTATATGCAAGGTTTATATGTACTCATTATTCATGATGGATTATATTGCTTATCAGATTCGGATGATATCATGCTTATGCTAACCCTACTACATGACCATATTAGGTGAATAAATGCTATGATTATTGTGATTTTCTTCTAGTGTCTTCGTGCTAGGGATGATGCCCTATCACTCATTGTGAGCATGATATGACATTGTTATTCTCTATCACTTGCCTGATCATTTATGATCTATATGTGTTGTATATATGTTGTATTGCGTTTAGTGGTGGATGCAGGTTCGGAGGTACTAGACATTGACTCCACCTGGTCTCATAAGTCTAAGCATGTCTTTATCCCAATCGCAAGTTGTTGGAGATGGCATGTGTTTCCCTCTCATACTATAGGCTTAGTTGTTCACCTTGTCAGTTGTGTTGTGGTGCAAGTTGCTGGTTAGAGTCTTGTGTCAATGTTTGACCCTTTTGTCAGGATACTTGTGGTGATGTGTTGTGTGGTTATTCTTTAATTAGTAATCAGATTAATATAATTTATTAATGTTTAGATTAATTTATCATATAGCATGGCTATTTATTTATTTGGTTTATTTAGTGTTTAGTTGATTATTGATATTTAATTATTGTTGATATTTTATAAATATTTAATTGAGATTAATTTATAGAGTTATTTGATCTATTGCTTAATTGATTATCTAATTATGTATTTATTGTTTAATGGTTATTTATTTATTATTTAATTGATTTATTAATTATTTATTGTTCATGTTTTATTGTTGATTTTAATTTATATTTTATTATAAGTTTCTTTTTATTAAGATTTATTTATTTATTATTTGGATTTGATTTGTTATTAGCCCAATTATGTTTACATTACTATCTTCATACAATCTGCATAATTAATTATAATATAAAGTTTACCTACCCTCTATTCTTATTGGTTATTTTCTGTGAGGGTAAGTAAATAATATAGTATTCTATTATCCACCTCGTATTCATGCATGGTACATATAATATATAGTTTTATGGAATTTTATGATTGTTTGGTGGATTCTAAAAGTTTGAGTTTAATTTTCTACTTATGGATTTTTCAGTGTGTTGTCGGGGTTGGCATCTCTGTAAGATTTTGGATTGAACCTTTGAAGTTTGATTGAACTTTGGATTGGATTTTAGGAAGTTGGATTGAATATTTTGGATTGGAGTCGCTGGATTTTTGCATTTCTCTTCACCAATTTGATTCTTGCCTTGGTTGTGATTTCCAAGTTGGAGCTCCATTTTCTCTCTTTGCAATTTAATTGGAAAGATTGTTTGCATTATGATTGTTGAAAGATTGTTTGGGGAATGGATTTTGATGTTTAAACTTTTCAATTTGATTTTGGGAAAATTTATGGATGATTGAAATATGTATAGGAAGTATTGTAATAATTAGGGAATAGTGATTTACCGAAAATGCATATTCTGTCTTTTCCCATAATGAATGTTGTTTTCCCTTCTTTGTGATCTTGTTTGAGTTTAATGAGCTCTTGGATTGATATTTAAATTCCATCATCTTTTTACATCTCCTCAATATAATGTGTACATTGGCAAGATTGGAAGTATTTGAGTAGAATGTAAATGGAATGAATGTTTGTGGTTTCATTTTATGGATATATGTTTATTGTTATGATGTTATTTCTTCTTGCATAGTTGTATGTTGTTAAGGATATGGATATGTTTATGGTGTTCTA
Organism: Cryptomeria japonica; assembly: GCF_030272615.1. Taxonomy (NCBI): domain Eukaryota; kingdom Viridiplantae; phylum Streptophyta; class Pinopsida; order Cupressales; family Cupressaceae; genus Cryptomeria; species Cryptomeria japonica. The sequence continues at coordinate 145,660,326 of NC_081408.1, read as the reverse complement.
TGTATTCATCTGATGTTAATCTATGTAATGGTGGTTTACTATGTTGCATTAGTAGATGTTATAAAAAAAAATTCTCTCTTTGTTGGTTAGATTATTTATTTTCTCTATGGTATTTTGATGGGCATTACTTTGGTTAGAAGGTTGAGTATTTAATGGGTTCCTAACTTCATTACCTACTGGATAAGTTTCTTGCTTGTGAAACTCAATATTTTGGGAGTTCACAATAATGATTCCCACTTTCGCCTATGAAGGAAAAAGATCATGGGAGGAAAAAAAAATTGGAAGCCATTTGAGCGAACTGGGGGTGTTCGAATGAACTACTCTTTGGGGTTCACTCAAACCCCCACTTCACTCAGACTCCATCTTTTGAATGAAACACCTTCAAAGCTTGTTTATGTCAACTTTTAATTATATCTAGGGGGTTCTATCAAACCCCCCTTCATTCAAACCCCTAAAAAGTTTGAACCCCCTTTTTTACACTTCTCTGAAACTTACTACAATTTTTTGCAGATTTTTGGCCTTCAAACCTCTGGATGAAAGCTCAAATGGAACGATCTTGACAACCCAAAGTATAGTATGGTATTCCTTGAAGCAATCATTCGAATGACTATAATTTTATTACATATTGAGTTTACTATGAACTTGTTTTTTTAATTTTACAAAACATAGGTTTTTCACCGAACATGAATTTCTTTATTCAACACATTCAGAAAAATAATAAAATAATTCAAAAAAAATCTGAAAAATATCTATGCCCTAGGTATTGATGTCTTCTTTCTAACAATAAATAAATAAATTTTGATATATATAGCAAAATTTATGACTTCAAACGTACACCTATGTCTAAAATATAATTAGTTAGACTTCAAAACCTAATAAAATAAAAAATATTAAACATATCACTATCAAACAAACTGCAAGCCTTGGATATTAATGTTACAAACTAAAATTTGAAAGAATTGAGTTTTTATAATTTGTTGAAAAAAAATCATGCATTTTGGGAGGCACATCACTCTTAAAAAATGTAGTTTGCTGTAAAAAACTACATTCAATTTCTCAAAGCTTTGTTATACAAAAATAATATGATCGTCAAAGCTTATCACAAATTGATATTTACACTTTTGCTTCCTACATATGCTTCCATAATACTCTCAATCAATCCACACACCAATTCACACATCCATGCATCTGTTTATATCACCTTATTCACCAAAGATCTCAACTAGGTTGGCCATTGATATTTTAGCAGCAACCAAGAAGGAAAACTAAGAGGGGGGTGAATAAGTTTTTGATGGATTAAACAATTTAAGCATAATCTCATATTTAAACAACTATAGAAAGAACAAAGATAAACACAATAGAACCAACATACATAACACCAAAATTTTGACTTTGAAAACCCAATTAAGGGAAAAAACACAATGGGAACCTACCCATAATAAGATGATACTCTGTAGTACTATGTGTAAATATTACAATGAGGAATGCATATACATTCAGGCACACTTCCTAGAGCTCTCTGCTCAAAATAAGATGACCCAAAAGGCTCCAACCCTCAAGGAAGGCTCAGTACATTACAATATTTTTTGGACTACAATCTGAATTACATGAACAACAAATATAGCATCTCCTTATGCCTGATGACAATTCTAGTTAAGCACATTTGTCTACCCTACAAATGTAGCATCTCTACTCAATACACCACACTGAATGATAGGTTCACTTATGCACACATACACCACTCTCTGAAAAATGCAAACACAACATCGACGCCCAAATTACATGACTATACCACCTATTTATACAATTCATCAAACTTGACTACAAGGTCGGCCAAACCCTCAACTCTCAATTACAAAATTATATCTCACAATATATATCTGAACTACCAAACCAATATAATTATATACATGATATAACATGGACCTAAACAAAATCATCAAATATGCATCACCATCGGAAATCTCGCCAAGATCATCTGCAACATGTTACATTCCCAAGAATACAGCATAACACGAAGAATATCACCAGACCAGAAAAATCGCCAAGAATATGCACAAAGATCAATGTGGCCCACGAAAACAAATAGAGAACAATTAGGAAACACCAACAAGAATATTATAACCAACTGCAATGGCTACACCAACACCACTTATGCAAATCTTCATTGATCAACATGCTAACTCACAAGAACACTCAACAACAACAATTAAGACTATAAATATAGCTTGTGAAGCACCAGATCATGAACCATCTCAACTGAAGATACATATTAACTTCCAAAACATTCTCCCAAATTTTCAACCAAAGATATGATCATACCGAAGCTCATCAGATCAAATACCAAACTTTGCCAGACACAGAACAAAAAGACTAAACTATAAACCAAATCAAATAATATGATCAAGCAATCTTCCGGATCGCTGAAACCAATAAGGAATGAAGTATTCTGACATCCCAAATAGATAAACCATTTATATCAACTCAATGCAATCGTCGGAACACCAAATAACTCAAAGCAACACCAAAACACAGGAACCCAAATACATCACAACATGTCTACCTAACAAACTTTAAATGAACAATGAATATTTAATGGGATTATTTGAAACATTAGATCAAAGAGCTTGACATATCTTCTAGGGGTGTTGGTTACTATAAAAGAAATACAACAATAAATTTAGACTCCCACCACACTGATAGAAGCAAAAATATCAACAATCCAGATTGAGGATCAATTTCTATTGATGCAACAAGTCAAGAGTAGCTAGGAAAAGAACCTAAAACAATTGAAGACAACTTATCTGGGACTTCTACCCTAAGTTTTATGTGTTGAGGACAAGACATCACTTTAAAGGAGGGAATATGTTAATAGGAAAAGGACCAAGAATTGTATTTAATAGAATTGCGATTGATATCCAAAAGATGTAAGATGATAGTATAGTTGTATAATGGTAGATATAGAGACAAAGATCCTAAACATATAACTCATGTTGGAGATTAATGATATAATATGACGATGGTGTTGTTGGTCCAATTATATGTGTTATATTATGCTTTGTGCTTTATTGAGGTATGAATTATTAATCATTATGTTTTTCTCTTGAATCTAGTTTTTCCTTTATTATGTCCTCTCAGGTATAAACACTACATTAAGATCTATATTGGTGTATAGATCTCTAGACTATAGTTTCCCCATTCCTTTGGCTAATACTTACCTGCTTCTTGTATTTAGTTTATTTTCATTTATCAAAATCCTTATAGTATATCACTCCAATAACATTATGGTACACAATTGCATATCTTTACAAGATATTTTCTTCCTTTTGATTCATTTTTACAAATCTTAATATTGGTCTTTATACCATGGTGTATAATATCCAATGTTATATTAAATAAAGAGTTCTATCATCATGTCAACATAACTAAAGCTTTCATGCTACATTTTTAACAATGTTTCTTGTGTATATCTCTTCATTTTTCTTCTTCCTTGTCTAATATTTTCATCACCTTTTTTTTTGAGAGAGCTCACTCATGCATTTTTTTGCATGGATAATCTCTCAATGGAGCATTATCCATCTAGCTAGTTTGTCATTATTTCTTCCACCTAACTAGGATATTTTTATATCATCTAATTCATTTTTATTAGCTAGTTTATTTTCCTTTGAATAATGTTACATTGAGAATCACATCAAAAAGGGACATAGCCTCACATAAGTTAATTCCGTAAGCTAGTAATTTTCACAAAAAATATTAAATATATCGATAAAATTTATAATTATCCTCTCATGAGTTGATCAAATTTAGCAAATTCTTCATCATTTTCAATTAACTAATTCACCTATCATCATTAATTCAAACATCAATGGATTTGACTCTTGATCTATGATCAAATATAATCTTATTCAAGGTAACTAAGGGTAGATATATTGTTTTCAAACAAATTTTTGGTTCTTTTGTGGATCATAGTCATGATGAGGACCATGCAAACAAAGTATTTTTTTTAATTTCAAGACACTAGTCATCTCCAAATGCAAATCAAAACATAACCTTTAATACTTTATACCATCCTCCTATCCCCAACTAGATAAATGGTAGTATGTAGATTATTAAGAATCGTATTACAAAGGGACAAAAGAGAGTCCAAAGTATAGAGAGGAAAATAAGTATAGTTTTTTATTGTATTTTATTATTAAATTTATCTACATTTCCATCACTTCAAAGATAATAGAATGGAGAAGCATCATTAAGAGGTAGATTTTTTTCTCACTCTAGTGAATGGGCATGTTCCCATGCTTTCTATTTATCCATTTTACATTTGATAAGTTGCAAAGGCAATAATGGGAATAATTACAAAGGTGTTAGTGGTTGTAGTGCCCCTCCCTAACTCATTTCTCATTTTGTGCATCCATAGACTATATTGATATAGTTTAGAGTATTTTGTGATGGTTTGATTTGATTCTTATAGGTTGACTTATGTTTTGGATGCTTGCTTTGGATGACAGACATATCGTAGTTGCACTTGACATTATGATCTGATGATGATATTTCTAGATTATTATGATGATGGATTATGATTTGATGATCTTTATGCACTCATTTTATATGCAAGGTTTATATGTATTCATTATTCATGATGGATCATATTGCTTATGGGATTTTGATGATACCATGCTTATGCTAACCCTACTTCATGATCATATTGGGTGAATAAATGCTATGATTATTATGATTATCTTCTAGTGTCTTCATCCTAGGGACGATGTCCTATCACTCGTTGTGAGCATGATATGACATTGTGATTCTCTATCACGTGCCTGATTATTTATTATGTATATGTGTTGTATATATGTTGTATTGTGTTTAGTGGTGGATGCAGGTTTGCAGGTACTAGACATCGACTCCACCTTGTCTCACAGGTGTAAGGATGTCTTTATCCCAATGGCAAGTTGTTGGAGATGGCATGTGTTTCCCTCTCATACTATAGGCTTAGTTGTTCACCTTGTCAGTTGTGTTCTAGTGCAAGTTGGTGGTTAGAGTCTTGTGTCAATGTTTGACCCTTTTGTCGGGTTACTTGTGGTGATGTGTTGTGTGGTTATTATTTAATGAGTAATCAGATTAATATAATTTATTATTGTTTAGATTAATTTATCATATAGCATGGCTATTTATTTATTTGATTTATTTAGTGTTTAGTTGATTATTGATATTTAATTATTCTTGATATTTTATAATTATTTAATTGAGATTAATTTATAGATTCATTTGATCTATTGCTTAATTGAATATCTAATTATGTATTTATTGTTTAGTGGTTATTTATTTATTATTTAATTGATTTATTAATTATTTGTTGTTTACATTTTATTGTTGATTTTATTTTATATTTTATTATAAGTTTCTTTTTATTAAGATTTTAATTATTTATTTATTATTTGGATTTGATTTGTTATTATCCCAATTATGTTTACATTACTATCTTCATACAATTTGCATAATTAGTTATAATATAAAGTTTACCTACCCTCTATTCTTATTGGTTATTTTCTATGAGGGTAAGTAAATAATAGTATTTAATTATCCACCTTGTATTCATGCATGGTATGTATAATATATAGTTTTATGGAATTCTATGATTGGTTGGTGGATTTCAAAAGTTTGAGTTTAATTTTCTACTTAATGGATTTTTCAGTGTGTTGTCGAGGTTGGCATCTCTGTAGGATTTTGGATTGAACCTTTGAACTTTGATTGAACTTTGGATTGGATTTTAGGAAGTTGGATTGAATATTTTGGATTGGAGTCACTAGATTTTTGGATTTCTCTTCACCAGTTTGATTCTTGCCTTGATTGTGATTTCTAGGTTGGAGCTCTGTTTTCTCTCTTTGCAATTTAATTTTAAAGATTGTTTGCATTATGATTGTTGAAAGAATTTTTGGGGAATGGATTTTGATGTTTAAACTTTTTAATTTGGTTTTGGGGAAAAATTATGGATGATTGAAATATGTATAGGAAGTATTGTAAAAATATGGGAATAGTGATTTACCGGAAATGTATGTTCTATATTTTCCCATAATGAATCTTGTTTTCCCTTCTTTGTGATCTTGTTTGAGTTTAATGAGCTCTTGGATTGATATTTAAATTCCATTATCTTTTTACGTCTCCTCAATATAATGTGTACATTGGCAAGATTGGAAGTATTTGAGTAGAATGTAAATGGAACGAATGTTTATGGTATCATTTTATGGATGTTTATTGTTATGATGTTATTTCTTATGATGTTAATCTATGTAATGGTGGTTTACTATGTTGCATTAGTATATGTTATTAAAAAACTTCTCTCTTTGTTGGTTTGATTAGTTATTTTCTCTATGGTATTTTAAAGGGCATTACTTTGGTTAGAAGGTTGAGTATTTAATGGGTTCCCAACTTCATTGCCTATTGGATAAGTCTCTCGCTTGTGAAACTCAATATTTTGGGAGTTCACAATAATGATTCCCACTTTCACCCACAAAGGAAAAACATTATGGGAGGAAAAAAAATTCGGAGGCGGTTTGAGCGAACTGGGGGTGTTCGAATGAACTAGTCTTGGGGGTTCACTCAAGCCCCCCACTTCACTCGGACTCCATCTTTCGAGTGAACCACCTTCAACGCTTGTTTATGTCAATTTTAATTATATCTAGGAGGTTCTATCAAATCCCCCTTCATTCGAACCCCTAAAAAGTTTGAACCCCCTTTTTTACACTTCTCTGAAACTCACTACAATTTTTTGCAGATTTTTGGCCTTCAAACCTCTGGTTGAAAGCTCAAATGGAATGATCTTGACAGCCCAAAGTGTAGTATGGTATTCCTCGAAGCAATCTTTCCAATGACTATAATTTTATTACATATTGAGTTTATTATGAACTTGTTTTTTTAATTTTACCAAACATAGGTTTTTCACCAAACATGAATTTCTCTATTCAACGCATTTAGAAAATAAATAAAATAAACAAAAAAAATCTGAAAAATATCTATGCCCTAGGTATTGATGTCTTCTTTCTAATAAAAAATAAATAAATTTTAATATATATAGAGAAAGTTATGTCTTCAAACGTACACCTATGTCTAAAATATAATTAGTCAGACTTCAAAACCTAATAAAATGAAAAAATTTCAACATATCACTATCAAACAAACTGCAAGCCTTGGATATTAATGTTACAAACTAAAATTCGAAAGAATTGAGTTTTTATCATTTGTAGAAAAAAAATCATGCGTGTCAGGAGGCACATCACTCTTAAAAATGTAGTTTGCTGTAAAAACCTACTTTTCAAGGGAGATGGAAAATTTTTACAAAAATTCTTCAAATTTTTTTTTAAATATATATATATATATATATATATATATATATGATCTACAAATAAAATGCTACAAATCGCTAATTTACATCATTTTCAAATGCTTAATAGTTTAAAAGTTTAAGTTGTCATAACTTGAAGATTATTTTAAAAATGTTCATCTTAGTGTCAAAAGTGGCGAAATAGTGGGAACCATTATTGTGAGTTCACACCACCGGTGCCAGCGCCAGCGCATGTACAAGAAGACTTCCCTTGCAAGTCACAAGAACTATACTACATTTTATTCACACTCACTTTTAATTTATTTTTTCTGAAGTCAACTAACTAATTGAGATCCAAAATATTGTTAATGATCAAAGGGAACAAATGACATGGTAGAGAGATGCGATTTTCACAAACTTAGCAACCATTAGATCTTTTCCAATCCAATGAAGGGTGCACTCTAGAATGAAAGTAAAGAATGATTCATTTTAAATTTGTGTTGTTCCTCAACATGGATAGTGAAAATGAAAAATAAAAGATGATGAGTTGGGAAAGAAGGTTGGGCCCGTTAAATTAAAATGATTTTTTTTTGCATTTCATAGCCCATAACAAAAAGGGAATATGTGACTATCATGCAGGGTGATCCCACAATAGTGGGTTACACTTTCACCTTTAAAGGAAAAACATGGATGGTGGGAAAAAGCATAGTGAAGAAAGGAAAATGTTTTGGGGAGTGGTTCCCTTTCCCATTACATTCTTCTTGATGGGAGGTTTTTCTTACAAGATGAATAGTTTTTGTTGAAAATGCCACAAGGATGAGAGAGTGGGGTTGAATAGTCTTGCAAAAATACATAAACTCTATCAATTAGAAACACTTATCAATTGTTTCTAACAACCAAAACACCAATGAAAGATGAAACAATAAACACCAAACACATGAACATCGTGTTTTATACATGCAAAAACCAATATGCAAAAAAGCACAGTGAGAATCACACTCACTATAAGAATAACTAAATACAATGTTCAAGGCACAAGGCTAGAGAAGCTCACTGTTCCTAATTTGAACTTGCAGGCCAAGGCACACAACCTTAGGGAAAGACATAATATTTATAAGCTAACATATACAACCTTAGGACAAGATACAAATCTGCACAAGTTGTCAAAAAAAACTCATAATCTTTTAGCGGGCTCAGAGGAATGATTAATTGAAATGAATAAGATGTCCTACTAATGAAAATATCCCTTAACCTATGATTCAAGCACCCAATATCATAAAAAATATAACCCACAGATTCAATGCCTCAACACTTTGTTATACAAAAAAAAAATGATCATCAAAGCTTATCACAAATTGATATTTACACTTTTGCTTCCTAGATATGGTTCCATAATACTCTCAATCAATCCTCACACCAATTCACACATCCATGCATCTATTTATATCACCTTATTCACCAAAGATCTCAACTAGGTTGGCCATTAATATTTTAGCAGCAACCAAGAAGGAAAGCTAAGAGGGGGGTGAATAAGTTTTCGCTGGATTAAACAATTTATGCACAATCTTGGATCTAAAAAACTATAGAAAGAACAAAGATAAACACAATAGAGCCAACATACATAAAACCCGATTAAGGGAAAAACCACAATGGGAACCTACCCACAATAAGATGATACTCTGCAGTACTATGTGTAAATATTATAACGAGGAATGTATATACATTCAGGCATAGTTCCTAGAGCTCTCTGCTCAAAATAACACGACCCAAAATGCTCCAACCCTCAAGGAAGGCTCAGTACATTACAATATTTTTTGGACTACAATCTAAATTACATGAACAACAAATATAGCATCTCCTTATGCCTGATGCCAATTCTAGTTAAGCACATTTGTCTACCCTGCAACAATCTCTACCCAATACACCACATTGAATGATAAGTTTGCTTATGCACACATACACCACTCTCTGAAAAATGCAGACACAACATCGACACCCAAATTACATGACTATACCACCTATTTATACAATTCATCAAACTTGACTACAAGGTCGGCCAAACCCTCAACTCTCAATTACAAAATTATATCTCTTGATACATATGTGAACTACCAAACCAATATAATGATATACATGACATAACATGGACCTAAACAAAATCATCAAATATGCATCACCACCAGAAATCTCGCCAAGATCATCCGCAACATGTTACATCCCCAAGAATACAACATAACATGAAGAATATCACTGGATCAGAAAAATTGCCAAGAATACGCACAAAGATCAATGCGGCCCACCAAAACAAATAGAACACAGTTAGGAAACACCAAAAAGAATATTATAACCAACCGCAATGGCTGCACCAACACCACAGATGCAAATCTTCATTGATCAACATGCTAGCTCACAAGAACACTCAACAACAGAAATTCAGACTATAAATATAGTTTGTGAAGCACTAGCTCACGAACCATCTCAAGTGAAGATACATATTAACATCCAAGACATACTCCCAAATTTTCAACCAAAGATATGATCATACCGGAGCTCATCAGATCAAATAGCAAACTTTGCCAGACATAGAACAAAAAGACTAAACTATAAACCAAATCAAATAATATGATCAAGCAATCTTCTGGATCGCTGAAACCAATAAGGAATGAAGTATTCCAACATCCCAAATAGATAAACCATCTATATCAACTCAATGCAATCGTCAAAACACCAAATAGCTCAAAGCAACACCAGAACACAGGAACCCAAATACATCACAACATATCTACCTAACAAGATTTAAATGAACCCTGAATATTTAATGGGATTATCTGAAAAGTTAGATCAAAGAGCTTAACATATCTTCTAGAGGTATTGGTTACTATAAAAGAAATACAACAATAAATTTAGACTCCCACTAGATTTATAGAAGCAAAAATATCAACAATCTAGATTGAGGATCAATTTCTAATGATGCAACAAGTCAAGAGTAGCTAGGAAAAGAACCTAAAACAATTGAAGACAACTTATCTGTGACTCCTACCCTAAGTTTTATGTCTTGAGGACAAGAAATCACTTTAAAAGGGGGAATATGTTAGCAGGAAAAGGACCAATAATAGAGCTAACTTGGGTTGTTGCATATGATCTTTAGTATAGAATTAGACCTCTAGGCTAGCTCTAGGACTAATATCCCACTCTAAGAATTGTATTTAATAGAATTGCGATTGATATCCAAAAGATGTAAGATGATAGTATAGTTGTATAATGGTAGATATAGAGACAAAGATCCTAAACATATAACTCATGTTAGAGATTAATGATATAATATGACGATGTTGTTGTTGGTCCAATTATATGTTTTATTATTATGCTTTGTTGTTTATTGAGGTATGAATTATTAATCATTATGTTTTTCTCTTGAATCTAGTTTTTCCTTTATTATGTCCTCTCAGGTATAAACACTACATTAAGATCTATATTGGTGTATAGATCTCCAGACTATAGTTTCCCCATTCCTCTTGCTAACACTTACCTCCTTCTTGTGTTTATTTTATTTTCATTTATCACAATCCTTATAGTATATCACTCTAATAACATTATGGTACACAATGGCATATCTTTACAAGATATTTTCTTCCTTTTGATTCATTTTTACAAATCTTAATATTGGTCTTTATACCATGGTGTATAATATCCAATGTTATATTAAATAAAGAGTTCTATCATCACGTCAACATAACTAAAGCATTCATGCTACATTTTTAACAATGTTTCTTGTGTATATCTCTTCATTTTTCTTCTTCCTTGTCCAATATTTTCATCACTTTTTTTTTGAGAGAGCTCACACATGCATTTTTTTGCATGGATAATCTCTCAATGGAGCACTATCCATCTAGCTAGTTTGTCATAATTTCTTCCACCTAACTAGGATGTTTTTATCTCATCTAATTCATTCTTATTAGCTACTTTATTTTCCTTTAAATAATGTTACATTGAGAATCACATCAAAAAGGGACATAGCCTCACATAAGTTAATTCCGTAAGTTAGTAATTTTCACAAAAAATATTAAATATATCGATAAAATTTATAATTATCCTCTCAAGAGTTGATCAAATTTAGGAAATTCTTCATCAATTTCAATTAACTAATTCACCTATCATCATTAATTCAAACATCAATGGATTTGACTCTTCATCTATGATCAAATATCAATTTTCCATTTGATCATTCAAAAGTATATAAAGTCATCCTCTCAATTATTATTTCTTAGGCAACCTTCAATGGAAAGTAACATTGTCAATTTAATCATATATTAAATGTTTTTGTTATGTTTATAGAACAAGCAACTGCATACCATAGTAAATTGTGACCATATTTCTTTATACACTCAAATGGAGGTTTGTAGAAGTTGGATTAGTATTTTTAATATTTTTATTTTTTAATATTTAATTATTATTTATTCTAGCATTGCTGAGTTGATAAATGTAACACAAACTCAATAAATATTGCCTAACTCATTTTATACTCAATAACAATTGCTTTAGGTATATCCTCTTATGGGTTCTACTTTTTCATTGTAACCAATTGGTTATCCAAAGTATGCCACCTAGAATGATGAGGAGGAGACACTAGAGGGATTGGTTGGAGTTCCATTAGATGAGCTAGCCTCTCATTGTGGTAGTGACTCAAGGTCGGGTTGTTGTTATAATGCAATGTTGAGAGTGCTAAATAAACGTAGCCTCATACTTTCTATCACTATGGTTTTGTGACTTCGATAATTTGGCATTTGTAGTGTAAGCTTGTAGTCTATGGGCATTTTGATGCATTATTATTTTTTAATATTATATCATTTGTGCATTGACAATGAATTATGGAAGCAATGAAATATTAATTTATTTAACTCTCATGTAAACTCTATTATTGATTTTTAAGGATTCTCTAATGTGTATTTCAATATGAAGAATGCCTTATTATTGTTGGTGTCAATGTTATCATATGAATGTTTGAAATTTCTCTATACTTAAAACTATTTATATTTAAAAAAATCATATTTTTAATACGGTCATCCTCTCTCTTGTCCCTTGCCATCCATAAAAATGGCCTACAAAATTTTTTCCCCGCCTTTCATAGACTTATTGGAACATAGCTTTATACATAAGAATTATGTAAATTATACAATTTGTTAAATAAGCATTTTAGTGTCTTAGCTACGTTGTATTTTTAATAAAAAAAATTTATCTAAATTGAATAATTGCTACCCAATTTCTCAATAATGAGTTTTCTGGATGTCAAAAATCCTAGATACAAAAATTTGATATTTTCATTGCACATCTAAAATATTAAAATTAATAAATTATTTTTCAGCAGATGCCATTGTTTAACTTCGCTACATATAACCCAATTAGTAAAAGGAATAGCGGGATTTCAAGTTTACCTGTAGCTCTCAAAGATCATCAATAAATATTATTATTGAATAGAAAAGGCACAATACATCATTAAAATAGGTTTAACTCTCCAAGACAGGAGAATACATAATTAAGTAGAAGGTACGTTGGCAAGGGGTAATTATTTGGAGTATTCTTAAAGGCAGTTCCCAAGTAAAAGCTTATGGAGAAGATTTAACATTTGAAGAAATGAGGAAGACGCATATGACAGCGACGAATATAGTGATCAATAAGGTAAACAGAATTTGAAGAGATGAAAATATCGCAAAAGCAGCCTATGGTCAATGTCTTGATGTCGCTGCAACAACGGCCATTAGGCTGCCTCGTCATACTTCCATTCTTAACACAATACGCCACCCTACCCAGGGCATCAAATGTATCGCGACAAACTGCACCTCCCACCTGTTCATTGTGTACACTCATCACCTACACAGTGTACATACTCATCAGCACAACAGCACACATCAGAATCGCAATGGGCTTGGTCATCTTTCCTTTCTCAAAACAAAAAAATGCAATGGATGATTCAATTTATCTGCTTCTCCCTTTTTATAGATTTAGAAGGCAGTCAAATCAACGTGGTCAATGGCGTGGACATAACACACTTTATTCTATCGTTAAGAAACTCGAAAATTTCGCTACCCAAAAGAGAACTCAAGGAATTTGAGAGCTAGGTAAAACACAATTGATTAAAAGAGGGCACCGAACTAGGTAAAAGGCAAGAGTGGAATTTAGCGTAAAAGGGTTCTTAGTTTCAGAAAATTCGTTTGCCCTGAATGTGTTTGTTGAGTGCTTCTTATAACAATCATGTAGTACAGAATTTGTTAGAGAGATTATAGGGTCAGAGCTTATAGTTTGTTGTACGTATCACCACACAATACCTGTATATATATTCTCTCGTTTGATCATTAATGATATTCTGGAATATTGAATAGAATTATATCTTCCAGTTTATAAGATAGTTGATTCTGTCATTTTAGTTTTGGATCTGTCGAATGACTGTACATAAGTTTTGATGGTGAGCTCCCCTATTTTCCCAACTTAATTTTCTTCAAATAAATTTAGTGGACTTTGGTGCATCTGTGCCAGTCGTTCGCTACTTCTTGTGAAGATTCTTGAAGGAGATCCCTTGGATTAGTATAGGCTAGTGAGAAGATATTGCCAAAGGAATATGGGATACAGCCACTCGAGTGGTTTTCATGGAGGTATAGGCTAGTGAGGAAAGAGAGATTGGAGATTAGAAAGAGAGTGGGGAATGCTTCCTGTCAATTGATTCATGAAAGATATAGGCTAGTTAGAAAAGACAGATTAGAAAGAGTGGAGGGAATGAAAGATATAGGCTAGTTAGAAAGACACATTAGAAACAGCGGAGGGAATGTTTCCTGTGAGTTGATTATTAGAAAGATCTAGGCTAGTTAGGGAAGAGAGATTAGAGAGGGAATGTTACCTGTGAAAATGGAGGGAATGTTTCGTGTGACTTGATTATTAGAATGATCTAGGGTATTTATAGTTAGGGAAGAGAGATTAGAGAGGTAGGGAAAATGCTTCCTCCTAGAAAGATATAGGAGAATGCTTCCTGTGAGTTGATTAAAAGAAAGATCTAGGCTAATTAGAGAAGAGAGATTAGATAGATGAGGAATGTTCCCACTCAAACTGTTGTAAGATAAATCTTGTAGTGTGAGAGACGAGAGTTTTCTGAAGCAGGAAGAGGCGTTATATGGTTGCAACAAAAGAGAAGGTGCACAAGCTCTCAGATATGACGCCTCCCTCCATTTCAGCTGAGAGAGAAAATCCGGCACTATCAACACCAGCTACATTACGAGTGGTGTTTTCACAGGAAGTACCCTCAATTTCAGCTGAGATTCTCGAAGGAGCTCCCTTTGATTGGTATTCCAGGCTACCCAATCCTCCATCTTCATGTGCACCAATGTGGGAAATTATACAGTCGACCAGAGCTTGACAAATCGGTAGCCCACTTCATTAACATTAGAATTGTCTAATTTAAGGTGCACGCATGGGGAATTTATACAAATCACAGTACCTCTTGATTGTATTTGCAATATATCTCATCAGTCAAGAGGCAAGGATCCCGATCATCAGCTTCCTAGAAGCAAGCTTGACTTCATTTGCGCATACCACAACCAGATATGTATAAGTGAAGTCGCGGGATCGTGTGGAATAATATAATTGTTTTTCTTAAGATTACGTTTTCTCTATACTTGTTAAACCCATAATTTGGGATACCTGTCAAAAAAGGTCGTTAAGTTTTCAGTTGATGTTATACCAGTGCATTTGGACAACAAGATGATTAGATGAGGTGATCCTGCCCTCCACCTGTTGGTTCATGGTTATGATAATTATATCAAATGGATTTTTAACGTTGATAGGGTTGCCATCAATATAGTCGCTTTAAACCTTCTCCAAATAATGGATATGATGTTTCGCACATTTCTCAAATCCAAATAAACCCTAAAAAGTTTATGACAAATTAAATACTACCACACATTGTTTTTTTAAATGTACTTCATGTTACCATTGGTCATAAGACTTTAATCATAGAGTTCTTTGTATATGAAAGAAATCTTGGCTACAACATGATCCTAGGACACTCATGGATTCATAGGATGAAGGTCATTCCTTCTACCTTGTTATAATAAATATGTTTCAGTTACTTGGGATAAATTCTTAGTTTTAAGAGAGATCTCAATCTCTTCAAAGCTTACAAAGGAAAATAAGATATCCATTTCCACTAAAAGCTCTAAAGCATCCATCAATGAAGCCAAAACTAGTCCAAGTCAACACAAGAACACACCACCTAGATCTAGAACTAAATCCAAAATAAAGAAAGTTGAGATTTGTCGAGAAGAATCCAATGAAACAAGTACAACCAAAATCGTTAAATATTTTTAGAATAGGATTAATCATTTTTTTTTTCATGTGATCCTCATTTCATATGTATATATGCATGAGTAACCCTAACCTCTATTCTCACTTGAGGTAACCTAGACAAATGTAATGTAACAACCTCAACCATTGAAATCCTACCTTGTTAGGAGGTTAATTGAGCCCTTCATTATGGATTGCCCTAAACGAAAAAAATGACTTGATAAGACAATTTTTCCTATTTATCGAGTAGTTATGCAAGTCTTGATCCAAGTTGTTAACCCGTAGAATAGGTTAATTGCACTTTTCACATGCCTAATAAATGATTTGTGTGATGTAAACTAACTTATATATACATGGAAGAAAGAAAAATGAACTTGCATTCAACGCATAGTCGATACTATCTTTATGTACATGAATGAGTTTCTTGCTTAGCATTATCTCAAGATTACATAGATATATTATCAAAATCTATGACATAACTAGATCAATCCACCAGATAGGTGTTGGGAAACTTAGTGATTTGAGACTATGCTTACTCTACTTCCACCTTCTCTAATAAGGAATTCAGGCCTACAACCTATATAAGAATATTCTTAACATATCTCTCAATCGTACCCCAATATGAGTTGATTCCAAACATCCCAACCTAATGTAATCTATATTGGAAAGAATTCATCCATCTGCCATTCTAGTTGCAACATGACTATTTTTTGTAATTAATATTGAGTCTAGCCTTTACTAATTAAACTATATGGGTAGCATCCTATCTCTCATAATATCCATAATACTAAGTCTAGATTATGAGGTTGATATCCTTAAAAACAAAAGAAAGGGAGGGGTGAACCCACAATAATGTGTCCCACTTTTTTGCCCAAGTGGGAGATTTAAATCAAGATTTTTCGTAGCAACTAAATCATTAATAATCTGAAGATGATGTGAACTAATTACTTTTAATATTTTATTTCTAAATTATAAATATTATTTTTCAAATAATAAGAAACAATCTATGAGTTTTTTTTACATTTTTTATAAATTATTTAATATGGCTAACAATATTTTTGTCCTATGTTTCATCCTCCCACCAATGGGACCTAAAGGAGGTTGTTGATAAAAAATCAATGAATTGTCTTCTACCTATAATAGACAAAATGGCATGATCTACTAGCTCTTGGCCCATCTCAACAGAGAGTTTTTTAGTGGCGAATCTTTGCCAATTGGCGAATTCTGTGATTTCATTTTTGTGGAAATGGCAAATAGTCTGGGGCAACATAGTGGTCAAATTGCCCAGAATTTTGGACTTAACGGTCCACTGTATTCTAGCTTTGCCAGTGTCCACATTCCATTCCACATGGATGCCCGTAATATTCACTTCGAATCACTCGGACGTGAGTATAGATCATCTTCGTTATTCGTCAGAAATAGTAAAATGACCCTATACCCAAGACCTATTTCACCAATGCTAAATTAAATCTTCATTGCATGCATCAGTCCATTTCGCCTATTATTAAAATTCATGTTAAGCATAATGAGGCCTAATTCACCAATAACAATTAAAACATTAAAAAAATTTGAGGACCCATTTCACACCGCTTAAATCAAGATGCATTTTAAAACACCCACGAAATTCACCAAAAACGCAATCATGGATTGATATAAATATAATTGAAAGTTTGAAACACTCTTTCTTACAATTTGTTCATGTCTGATTAGTAAATTTGGGAGCTCTCAATTTGGATTCTGCAATCCTGATTCCTGATTCAGAGAATTGAGAAGGAATAAAGGTGAGTAATCATTTCTTCATACTTGATAGTAGAGTTTTAATTCCTAGTGAGAGGTCAAGATGTCAGACATGGGTGAGACTCCTCAGGGTGGTGAGGGATTGAGATGTCAGACAAGGGTGAGACTGAGACTCCTTAGGGTGGTGAAGGGATTGGGATGTCAGGCAAGGGTAAGACTTCTCAAGGTGGTGAAACTGAAGGGAATGGGAGACCATCAAAACGCCCAAAACTTAGAGATACTACCATAAAGTCTTACTTTGAAATTGGCAAAGTTTCTGGTCCATCAACTTCTACAGTTGCATAAGGCATTCACAATAGCTCACCACCACCACAAGGTGGGATTGTCATTGAGTTAAATGCATCAAATGAGGATGCCAACACCAGCATGACAGAAGAGGTTCTAAGGGATACACACAATGAGATAATTCAATTGGATGAAAATGCTAGTACTGAAGATGATGTTGGTAGGAAGAAAAGAAAAAGGAAAGTAAAAATGGGGCAGGAGTGGGAAATGACAAGGAGTTTTAAGATTGATTTGGTAGTAGAGTACCCATTCATTGAACTAGTCCCAAACAATGATGAACATCCAACAGAATGTAGGTGTAAGATTTGTAGTTGGAAAACTAAAAGAGAGAAGAAGATGTAGCTAAATCTTGACACCATAGAAAAGCATATTGGTAAGGTTTATAAAAAATGGATCATAGATGGAAAGGAAACACCAGTAGTAAGATGGAAATCAAAGGAAGAATGTCTTCGTGTCAAGTATGCCGTGGAATATGAAGAGCATAGCCATAAAATGATACTGATTTGTAATAGTGTAAATACAATCAAGGTTGGGCTTGAACATGCGACGAAAGATGAAAACCTGGCAAAGGTTGTTCAGTTGAGTATTATTTTTCATAGTCAATCGAGAGGGCGTCCTATGAAAGATTTCCCAGAATATAATAATTTATTATATTTTTTGAATGTTCTTCACTATCCTATGTCACATTAATCAATAAATGGTGGATGGGAAATGGCAAACTGTCTCATTGAGTTGGAAAAGAAAAATTTGGTATGAAGACAAGAATTAATCAACTTGTGAAGCTTTTCTTCAACCAATTTGGTATGAAGACAAAAGTTAGCTCTCTTGTTCAAAATATTATCATGATTAGGAGCTATGTTATACAATGCATGTATAATTTTAATGCATGATTTGACAAGATATGGAAAAAATCTAGTTGACATAAGATCCCCTCCAAATTTTAAATTTCTCTATTTTTTAAGGGGTTTAGATCCTACAATTACAATTATAATACAAGTTTTAGGAAGTAAAATTTTGCCTCAATCATATGATCTACCCATTAGAGCTTAAATGAGCCTCATAGAAGCTAGTAAATTGCCTCTTTTTCTTTTGAATTCATTTATTCCTTATGCATAGCTCTCTACCCAAGATGTCATCTATAGCCAAAAAAAAATTTGAAACCACTACACCCACCCTCGATACTAATATTTTAGATCATAGGGAGATTATTAAATTAAAAGGACTTGCAAAATCCTTCTCCCACAAGCTCAATGAGCTAAAAAATCAAATCATGTATCAAATTGACCCAAACCTTATGTATCGAATCTCTCAAGAACAAAAAAATCTACTAAACCAACTAATACAAGAACCCCTTTCTCATGCACCAAAAATACACAACTATTTTGAAAATAGTATTCCTCAAGCATTTGTGGTTTCAAAGCCAGGTTCTCAACTTATACAAGTATCGAATAAAGTATTTTTTCAATTTGACATCAAAGGTAAGTATCATCAAATCAAACAAGTAAATAAAAGTATAATGCAAAATCTTGCATGATCAAAATTTTCAATTAAATAAGTTCTCGATGGAATATCAAGAAAAGATAGAATCAAGTGAAGACAAAGATGAGGAATATTATGATGATGATGATGGTTCCTTGGCAAGCTTTGGAGATGAAAGGTACTTACAAACAAATGATAATATCACTATATCGCAAAAAGTTGTAAAGGAAAATTTGACAAGAGCTATAGAGAGTGATCCTATTAGTTTTTTTATTGAGCTCTTAAATTTGATAGAAGATGGAATAGTAAATATTTAACATGACGAGGAACAAACTAAAGGTTTTTTCTCAATTATCTAGCAAGGGTATTTACTCCTTTATGACGAGGGTTGAACCTTTGAACATATTGATGAATCCTTTTTAGATCCTATTTTAGATAATCATAGTGAAAGCAAGAATGGGAGAATGATAATTTGAAAGAGGAGGTGGATTTATTCTCCATTAACAAGGATGGATATTGCCTCATAGAAAAAATATCCAAACACACTTAGATCTTCTATGTAATAAAATTTCAAAAATTATTTGTAGCAGCAAAGAGTTGCATGAAAGCAATGTTTTCTCTGCATTCATTCTCCATAATGTAATTATAATCTTATTCAAGGTAACTATGGGTAGCTATATTGTTTTCAAACAAATTTTTGCTTCTTTTGTGGATCACAGTCATGATGAGGACCATGCAAACAAAGAGTTTTTTTTAATTTCAAGACACTAATCATCTCCGAATGCAAATCAAAACATAACCTTCAATACTTTATACCATCCTCCTATCCCCAACTAGATAAAGGGTAGTATGTAGATTATTATGAATGGTATTACAAAGGGACAAAAGAGAGTCCAAAGTATAGAGAGGAAAATAAGTATAGTTTTTTATTGTATTTTTTTTATTAAATTTATCTACATTTCCATCACTTCAAAGATAATAGCATGGAGAAGCATCATTAAGAGGTAGATTTTTTTCTCACTCTAGTGAATGGGCATGTTCCAATGTTTTCTATTTATCCATTTTACATTTCATAATTTGCAAATATAGTAATGGGAATAATTACAAAGGTGTTAGTGGTTGTAGTGCCCCTCCCTAACTCATTTCTCATTTTGTGCATCCATAGACTATATTGATATAGTTTAGATTATTTTGTGATGGTTTGATTTGATGCTTATAGACTCACTTATGTTTTGGATGCTTACTTTGGATGATAGACATATCATATTTGCACTTGACATTATGATCTGATGATGATATTTCTAGATTATTATGATGATGGATTATAATTTGATGATCTTTATGCACTCATTTTATATGCAAGGTTTATATGTACTCATTATTCATGATGGATCATATTGCTTATGGGATTCTGATGATATCATGCTTATGCTAACCCTACTTCATGATCATATTGGGTGAATAAATGCTATGATTATTATGATTGTCTTCTAGTGTCTTCGTGGTACAGACGATGTCCTATCACTCATTGTGAGCATGTTATGACATTGTGATTCTCTATCACTTGTCTGATTATTTATTATGTATATGTGTTGTATATATGTTGTATTGTGTTTAGTGGTGGATGCAGGTTTGGAGGTACTAGACATCGACTCCACCTGGTCTCACAGGTGTAAGCATGTCTTTATCCCAATGGCAAGTTGTTGGAGATGGCATGTGTTTCCCTCTCATACTATAGGCCTAGTTGTTCACCTTGTCAGTTGTGTTATGGTGCAAGTTGGTGGTTAGAGTCTTGTGTTAATGTTTGACCCTTTTGTCAGGTTACTTGTGGTGATGTGTTGTGTGGTTATTATTTAATTAGTAATCAGATTAATATAATTTATTATTGTTTAGATTAATTTATCATATAGCATGATTATTTATTTATTTGGTTTATTTAGTGTTTAGTTGACTATTGATATTTAATTATTGTTGATATTTTATAATTATTTAATTGAGATTAATTTATAGATTTATTTGATCTATTCCTTAATTGATTATCTAATTATGTATTTATTGTTTAGTGGTTATTTATTTATTATTTAATTGATTTTTTAATTATTTATTGTTGATTTTATTTTATATTTTATTATAAGATTCTTTTTATTAAGATTTTATTTATTTATTTATTATTTGGATTTGATTTGTTACTATCCCAATTATGTTTACATTAATATATTCATACAATTTGCATAATTAGTTATAATATAAAGTTTACCTACCCTCTATTCTTATTGGTTATTTTCTATGAGGGTAAGGAAATAATATAGTCTTTTATTATCCACCTCGTATTCACGCATGGTACATATAATATATATTTTTATGGAATTTTATGATTGGTTGGTGGATTTCAAAAGTTTGAGTTTAATTTTTTACTTAATGGATTTTTCAGTGTGTTGTCGGGGTTGGCATCTCTGTAAGATTTTGGATTGAACCCTTGAACTTTGATTGAACTTTGGATTGAATTTTAGGAAGTTGGATTGAATATTTTTTATTGGAGTCACTGGATTTTTGGATTTCTCTTCACCAATTTGATTCTTGCCTTGGTTGTGATTTCCAGGTTGGAGCTCCATTTTCTCTCTCTGCAATTTAATTGGAAAGATTGTTTGCATTATGATTGTTGAAAGATTGTTTGGCGAATGGATTTTGATGTTTAAACTTTTCAATTTGGTTTTGGGGAAAATTTATGGATGATTGAAATATGTATAGGAAGTATTGTAAAAATTTGGGAATAGTGATTTACCGGAAATGCATATTTTGTATTTTCCCATAATGAATCTTGTTTTCCCTTCTTTGTGATCTTGTTTGAGTTTAATGAGCTCTTGGATTGATATCTAAATTCCATTATCTTTTTACATCTCCTCAATATAATGTGTACATTGGCAACATTGGAAGTATTTGAGTAGAATGTAAATGGAATGAATGTTTATGGTTTCATCTTATGGATATATGTTTATTGTTATGATGTTATTTCTTCTTGCATAGTTTTACGTTGTTAAGGATATGGATATGTTTATGGTGTTCTATGTATTCATGTGATGTTAATCTATGTAATGGTGGTTTACTATGTTGCATTAGTAGATGTTATTAAAAAAAATTCTCTCTTTGTTGGTTAGATTAGTTATTTTCTGTATGGTATTTTGGCGGGCATTACTTTGGTTAGAAGGTTGAGTATTTAATGGGTTCCCAACTTCATTGCCTACTGGATAAGTCTCTCACTTGTCAAACTCAATATTTTGGGAGTTCACAATAATGATTCCCACTTTCACCCACAAAGGAAAAACGTCATGGGAGGAAAAAAAATTCGGAGGGGGTTTGAGTGAACTGGGGGTGTTCGAATGAACTACTCTTTGGGGTTCACTCAAACCCCCCACTTCGCTTGGACTCCATCATTCGAGCAAACCACCTTCAACGCTTGTTTATGTCAATTTTTAATTATATCTCGGAGGTTCTATCAAACCCCCCTTCATTCGAACCCCTAAAAAGTTTGAACCCCCTTTTTTACACTTCTCTGAAACTTACTACAATTTTTTGCAGATTTTTGGCCTTCAAACCTCTGGTTGAAAGCTCAAACGGAATGATCTTTATAGCCCAAAGTGTAGTATGGTATTCCTCGAAGCAGTCTTTCCAATGACTATAATTTTATTACATATTGAGTTTATTATGAAGTTGTTTTTTTAATTTTACCAAACATAGGTTTTTCACTGAACATGAATTTCTTTATTCAACGCATTCGGAAAAATAATAAAATAATTCAAAAAAAATCTGAAAAATATCTATGCCCTAGGTATTGATGTCTTGTTTCTAACAAAAAATAAATAACTTTCGATATATATAGAGAAAGTTATGTCTTCAAACGTACACCTATGTCTAAAATATAATTAGTCAGACTTCAAAAACTAATAAAATAAAAAATATTCAACATATCACTATCAAACAAACTGCAAGCCTTGGATATTAATGTTACAAACTAAAATTCGAAGGAATTGAGCTTTTATCATTTGTAGAAAAAAAATCATGTGTTTTGGGAGGCTCACCACTCTAAAAAAATGTACTTTGCTGTAAAAAACTAATTTTCAAGGGAGATGGAAAATTTTTACAAAAATTCTTCAAAATGTTTTTTAAAAAATTATATATATATATATATATATATATATATATATATATATATATATATATATATATCTATATATATATATATATATATATATATATATATATATATATATATATATATATATATATATATATATATATATATATATAATCTACAAACAAAATGCTACAAATCACTAATTTACATCATCTTCAAATGCTTAATAGTTTAAAAGTTTTAGTGGTCATAAGTTGAAGATTATTTTAAAAATGTTCATCTTAGTGTCAAAACTGGCAAAATAATGGGAACCATTATTGTGAGTTCACACCACTAGTGCCGGTGTCAGCGCATGTACAAGAAGACTTCCCTTGCAAGTCACAAGACCTATACTGAATTTTATTCACACTCATTTTTAATTTTTTTTTTCTGAAGTCAACTCACTAATTGAGATCCAAAATATTGTTAATGATCAAAGGGAACAAATGACATGGTAGAGACATGCGATTTTGACAAACATAGCAACCATTGGATCTTTTCCAATCCAATGAAGGGTGCACTCTAGAATGAAAGTAAAGAATGATTCATTTTAAATTTGTGTTGTTCCTCAACATGGATAGTGAAAATGAAAAATAAAAGACGATGAGTTCGGAAAGAAGGTTGGGCCTGTTAAATTAAAATGATTTTTTTTTTTTCCATCTCATAGCCCATAACAAAAAGGGAACATGTGACTATCATGCAGGGTGATCCCACAATAGTGGGTTAAACTTTCACCTGCGAAGGAAAAACACGGATGGTGGGAAAAAGCATAGCGAAGAAAGCAAAATTTTTTTGGGAGTAGTTCCCTTTCCCATTACATTCTTCTTGATGGGGGGTTTTTCTTACAAGATGAATAGTTTTTGTTGAAGATGCCACAAGGATGAGAGAGTGGGCGTGAATAGTCTTGCAAAAATACATAAACTTTATCAATCAGAAATACTCATCAATTGTTTCTAACAACCAAAACACCAATGAAAGATGAAACAATAAACACCAAACACATGAACACCGTGTTTTATACATGCAAAAACCAATATGCAAAAAACCACAGTGAGAAACACACTCACTATAAGAATAACTAAATACAATGTTTAAGGCACAAGGCTAGAGAAGCTCACTATTCCTAATTTGAACTTGCAGGCTAAGGCACACAACCTTAGGGAAAGACATAATATTTATAAGCTAACATATACAATCTTAGGACAAGATACGAATCTGCACAAGTTGTTAAAAGAACTCATTATCTTTCAGTAGGCTCAGAGGAATGATTAATTGAAATGAATAAGATGTCCTAATAATGAAAATATCCCTTAACCTATGATTCAAGAACCCAATATCATAAAAAATATAACCCACACATTCAATGCCTCAAAGCTTTGTTATACAAAAATAATATGATCATCAAAGCTTATCACAAATTGATATTTACTCTTTTGCTTCCTACATAAGCTTCCATAATACTCTCAATCAATCCACATGCCAATTCAAACATCCATGCATCTGTTTCTATCACCTTATTCACCAAAGATCTCAACTAGGTTGGCGATTAATATTTTAGCAGCAACCAAGAAGGAAAACTAAGAGGGGGGTGAATAAGTTTTTGGTGGATTAAACAATTTAAGCACAATCTTGGATCTAAACAACTGTAGAAAGAACAAAGATAAACACAATAGAACCAACATACACAACACCAAGATTTTGACGTGGAAAACCTGATTAAGGGAAAAACCACAATGGGAACCTACCCACAATAAGATGATACTCTGGAGTACTATGTGTAAATATTATAATGAGGAATGTATATACATTCAAGCACACCTCCTAGAGCTCTCTGCTCAAAATAAGATGACCCAAAAGGCTCCAACACTCAAGGAAGGCTCAGTACATTACAATATTTTTTGGACTACAATTTGAATTACATGAACAACAAATATAGCATCTCCTTATGCCTAATGACAATTCTAGTTAAGCACATTTGTCTGCCCTGCAACAATCTCTAGTCAATATACCACACCGAAAGATAAGTTTTCTTATGCACACATACACCACTCTCTGAAAAATGTAGACACAACAATGACACCCAAATTACATGACTATACCACCTATTTATACAATTCATCAAACTTGACTACAAGGTCGGCCAAACCCTCAACTCTCAATTACAAAATTATATCTCACGATACATATGTGAACTACCAAACCAATATAATGATATACATGATATAACATGGACCTAAACAAAATCATCAAATGTGCATCACCACCGAAAACCTCGCCAAGATCATCCGCAACATGTTACATCCCCAAGAATACAACATAACATGAAGGATATCACCAGACCAGAAAAATTTCCAAGAATATGCACAAAGATCAATGCGGCCCACCAAAAAAAATAGAGAACAATTAGGAAACACCAAAAAGAATATTATAACCAACCGCAATGGCTGCACAAACTGCACTTATGCAAATCTTCATTGATCAACAGGCTAACTCACAAGAACACTCAACAACAACAATTCGGACTATAAATATAGTTTGTGAAGCACCAGATCATGAACCATCTCAACTCAAGATACATATTAACATCCAAAACATTCTCCTAAATTTTCAACCAAAGATATGATCATACCGGAGCTAATCAGATCAAATAGCAAACTTTGCTGAACATAGAACAAAAAGACTAAACTGTAAACCATATCAAATAATATGATCAAGCAATCTTCCGAATCACTGAAACCAATAAGGAATGAAGTATTCCAACATCCCAAATAGATAAACCATCTATATCAACTCAATGCAATCATCGGAACACCAAATAGCTCAAAGCAACACTAGAACACAGGAACCCAAATACATCACAACATGTCTACCTAACAAAAATTAAATGAACCATGAATATTTAATGGGATTATCTGAAAAGTTAGATCAAAGAGCTTGACATATCTTCTAGGGGTATTGGTTACTATAAAAGAAATACAACAATAAATTTAGACTCCCACCAGACTGATAGAAGCAAAAATATCAACAATCCAGATTGAGGATAAACTTCTAATGATGCAACAAGTCAAGAGTAGCTAGGAAAAGAACCTAAAACAATTGAAGACAACTTATCTGGGACTCCTACCCTAAGTTTTATGTCTTGAGGACAAGACATCACTTTTAAGGGGGGAATATGTTAGCAGGAAAAGGACCAATAATAGAGTTAGGTTGCTGCATATGATCTTTAGTATAGAATTAGAACTATAGGCTAGCTTCTAGGACTAATATCCCACTCTAAGAATTGTATTTAATAGAATTGTGATTGATATCCAAAAGATGTAAGATGATAGTATAGTTGTATAATGGTAGATATAGAGACAAAGATCCTAAACATATAAATCATGTTGGAGATTAATGATATAATATGACGATGTTGTTGTTGGTCCAGTTATATGTGTTATGATTATGCTTTGTGGTTTATTGAGGTATGTATTATTAATCATTATGTTTTTCTCTTGAATCTAGTTTTTCCTTTATTATGTCCTCTCAGGTATAAACACTACATTAAGATCTATATTGGTGTATAGATCTCCAGACTATAGTTTCCCCATTCCTCTTGCTAACACTTACCTCCTTCTTGTGTTTATTTTATTTTCATTTATCACAATCCTTATAGTATATCACTCTAATAACATTACGGTACACAATGGCATATCTTTACAAGATATTTTCTTCCTTTTGATTCATTTTTACAAATCTTAATATTGGTCTTTATACCATGGTGTATAATATCCAATGTTATATTAAATAAAGAGTTTTATCATCATGACAACATAACTAAAGCATTCATGCTACATTTTTAACGATCTTTCTTGTGTATATCTCTTCATTTTTCTTCTTCCTTGTCTAATATTTTCATCACTTTTTTTTTTGAGAGAGCTCACTCATGCATTTTTTTGCATGGATAATCTCTCAATGGAGCACTATCCATCTAGCTAGTCTGTCATAATTTCTTCCACCTAACTAGGATGTTTTTATCTCATCTAATTCATTTTTAATAGCTACTTTATTTTCCTTTAAATAATGTTACATTGAGAATCACATCAAAAAGGGACATAGCCTCACATAAGTGAATTCCGTAAGTTAGTAATTTTCACAAAAAATATTAAATATATCGATAAAATTTATAATTATCCTCTCATGAGTTGATCAAATTTAGCAAATTCTTCATCAATTTCAATTAACTAATTCACCTATCATCATTAATTCAAACATTAATGGACTTGACTCTTGATCTATGATCAAATATCAATTGTCCCTTTGATCATTCAAAAGTATATAAATTCATCCTCTCAATTATTATATCTTAAGCAACCTTTTAATGCGAAGTAACATTGTCAATTTAATCATCTATTGAATGTTTTTGTTATGTTTATACAACAAGCAACTGCATACCATAGTAAATTGTGACCATATTTCTTTATACACTCAAATGGAGGTTTGTAGAAGTTGGATTAGTATTTTTAATATTTTTATTTTTTAATATTTAATTATTATTTATTCTAGCTTTGCTAAGTAGATAAACGTAAAACAAACTCAATAAATACTGCCTAACTCATTTCATTCTCAATTACAATTGTTTTAGGTATATCCTCTTGTGGGTTCTACTTTTTCAGTGTAACCAATTGGTTATCCAAAGTATGCCACCTAGAATGATGAGGAGGAGACACTAGAGGGATTGGTTGGAGTTCCATTAGATGAGCTAGCCTCTCATTGTGGTAGTGACTCAAGGTCGGGTTGTTGTTATGATGCAATGTTGGGAGTGCTAAATAAAGGTAGCCTCATACTTTCTATCACTATGTTTTTGTGACTTTGATAATTTGGCATTTGTAGTGTAAGCTTGTAGTCTATGGGCATTTTGATGCATTATTATGTTTTTATATTATATCATATGTGCATTGACAATGAATTATGGAAGCAATGAAATATTAATTTATTTAACTCTCATGTAAACTCTATTATTGATTTTTAAGGATTCTCTAATGTGTATTTCAATATGATGAATGCCTTATTATTGTTGGTGTCAATGTTATCATATGAATGTCTGAAATTTCTCTATACTTAAAACTATTTATATTTAAAAAAATCATATTTATAATACGGTCATCCTCTCTCTTGTCCCTTGCCATCCCTAAAAATGGCCTAAAAAATTTTATCCCCGCCTTTCATAGACTTGATGGAACATAGCTTTATACATAAGAATTATTTAAATTATACAATTTGTTATATAAGCATTTTAGTGTCTTAGCTAGGTTGTATTTTTAATAAAAAAATTTTATCTAAATTGAATAATTGCTACCCAATTTCTCAATAATGAGTTCTCTGGATGTCAAAAATCCTAGATACAAAAATTTGATATTTTCATTGCACATTTTAAATTATTTTTCAGCAGATGCCATTCTTTAACTTCGCTACATATAACCCAATTAGTAGAAGGAACAGAAGAGCGGGATTTCAATTTTACCTGTAGCTCTCAAAGATCATCAATAAATATTTTTATTGAATAGAAAAGGCACAATACATCATTAAAATAGGTTTAACTCTCCAAGACAGGAGAATACATAATTAAGTAGAAGGTACGTTGGCAAGGGGAAATTATTTGGAGTATTCTTCAAAGCAGTTCCCAAGTAAAAGCTTATGGAGAAGATTTAACATTTGAAGGAGCGAGGAAGACGCATATGACAGCGACGAATATAGTGATCAATAAGGTAAACAGAATTTGAAGAGATGAAAATATCGCAAAAGCAGCCTATGCTCAATGTCTTGATGTCGCTGCAACAACGGCCATTAGGCTGCCTCGTCATACTTCCATTCTTAACACAATACGCCACCCTACCCAGGGCATCAAATGTATCGCGACAAACTGCACCTCCCACCTGTTCATTGTGTACACTCATCACCTGCACAGTGTACATACTCATCAGCACAACAGCACACATCAGAATCGCAATGGCCTTGGTCATCTTTCCTTTCTAAAAACCAAAAAATGCAATGGATGATTCAATTTATCTGCTTCTCCCTTTTTATAGATTTAGAAGGCAGTCAAATCAACGTGGTCAATGGCGTGGACATAACACACTTTATTCTATCGTTAAGAAACTCGAAAATTTCGCTACCCAAAAGAGAACTCAAAGAATTTGAGAGCTAGGTAAAACACAATTGATTAAAAGAGGGCTCCGAACTAGGTAAAAGGCAAGAGTGGAATTTAGCGTAAAAGGGTTCTTAGTTTCAGAAAATTCGTTTGCCCTGAATGTGTTTGTTGAGTGCTTGTTATAACAATCATGTAGTACAGAATTTGTTAGAGAGATTATAGGGTCAGAGCTTATAGTTTGCTGTACGTATCACCACACAATACCTGTATATATATTCTCTCGTTTGATCATTAATGATATTCTGGAATATTGAATAGAATTATATTTTCCAGTTTATAAGATAGTTGATTCTGTCATTTTAGTTTTGGATCTGTCGAATGACTGTACATAAGTTTTGATGGTGAGCTCCCCTATTTTCCTAACTTAATTTTCTTCAAATAAATTTAGTGGACTTTGGTGCATCTGTGCCAGTCGTTCGCTACTTCTTGTGAAGATTCCTGAAGGAGATCCCTTGTATTGGTATAGGCTAGTGAGGAGATATTGCCAAAGGAATATGGGATACAGCCACTCGAGTGGTTTTCATGGAGGTATAGGCTAGTGAGGAAAGAGAGATTGGAGATTAGAAAGAGAGTGGGGAATGCTTCCTGTCAATTGATTCATGAAAGATATAGGCTAGTTAGAAAAGACAGATTAGAAAGAGTGGAGGGAATGAAAGATATAGGCTAGTTAGAAAGACACATTAGAAACAGCGGAGGGAATGTTTCCTGTGAGTTGATTATTAGAAAGATCTAGGCTAGTTAGGGAAGAGAGATTAGAGAGGGAATGTTACCTGTGAAAATGGAGGGAATGTTTCTTGTGACTTGATTATTAGATAGATCTAGGGTATTTATAGTTAGGGAAGAGAGATTAGAGAGGGAGGGGAATTGCTTCCTCCTAGAAAGATATAGGAGAATGCTTCCTGTGAGTTGATTAAACGAAAGATCTAGGCTAATTAGAGAAGAGAGATTAGATAGAGGAGGAATGTTCCCAATCAAATTGTTGTAAGATAAATCTTGTAGTGTGAGAGACGAGAGTTTTCTGAAGCAGGAAGAGGCGTTATATGGTTGCAACAAAAGAGAAGGTGCACAAGCTGTCAGATATGACGCCTCCCTCCATCTCAGCTGAGAGAGAAAATCCGGCACTATCAACACCAACTACATTACGAGTGGTGTTTTCACAGGAAGTGCCCTCAATTTCAGCTGAGATTCTCGAAGGAGGTCCCTTGGATTGGTATTCCAGGCTACCGAATCCTCAATCTTCATGTGCACACATGTGGTAAATTATACAGTCGACGAGAGCTTGACAAATCGGTAGCCCACTTCATTAACATTAGAATTGTCTAACTTAATGTGCACGCATGGGGAATTTATACAAATCACAGTACCTCTTGATTGTATTTGCAATATCTCTCATCAGTCAAGAGGCAAGGATCCCCATTATCAGCTTCCTAGAAGCAAGCTTGATATCATTTGGGCATACCACAACCAGATATGTATAAGTGAAGTCGCGGGATCGTGTGGAATAATATAATTGTTTTTCTTAAGATTACGTTTTCTTTATACTTGTTAAAACCATAATTTGGGATACTTGTCAAAAAAGGAAGTTAAGTTTTCAGTTGATGTTATACCAGTGCATTTGGACAACAAGATGATTAGATGAGGTGATCCTGCCCTCCACCTGTGGGTTCATGGTTATGATAATTATATCAAATGGATTTTTATCGTTGATAGGGTTGCCATCAATATAGTCCCTTTAAACCTTCTCCAAATAATGGATATGATGTTTCGCACATTTCTCAAATCCAAATAGACCCTCAAAAGTTTATGACAAATTAAATACTACCACACTTTTTTTTTTTAAATGTACTTCATGTTACCATTGGTCATAAGACTTTAATCATGTTACCATTGGTCATAACACTTTAGTCATAGAGTTCTTTGTATATGAAAGAAATCTTGGCTACAACATGATCATAGGACACTCATGGATTCATAGGATGAAGGTCATTCCTTCTACCTTGTTATGATAAATATGTTTCAGTTACTTGGGATAAATTCTTAGTTTTAAGAGAGATCTCAATCTCTTCTATGCTTACCAAGGAAAATAAGATATCCATTGCAACTAAAAGCTCTAAAGCATCCATCAATGAAGCCAAAACTA
This sequence comes from Cryptomeria japonica, assembly GCF_030272615.1. Lineage (NCBI taxonomy): Eukaryota > Viridiplantae > Streptophyta > Pinopsida > Cupressales > Cupressaceae > Cryptomeria > Cryptomeria japonica. The sequence goes on along the minus strand of NC_081408.1, from coordinate 145,628,618 downwards.
GTCCAAGTCAACACAAGAACACACCACCTAGATCTAGACCTAAATCCAAAAAAAAGAAAGTTGAGATTTGTCAAGAAGAATCCAATGAAACAAGTACAACCAAAATCGTTAAATATTTTTAGAATAGGATTAATCATTGGTTTTTTCATGCAATCCTCATTTCATACGTATATATGCATGAGTAACCCTAACATCTATTCTCACTTGACGTAACCTAGACAATGGTAATGTAAGAACTTCAACCATTGAAATCCTACCTTGTTAGGAGGTTAATTGAGCCCTTCAGTATGGACTGCCCTAAATGGAAAAAAGGACTTGATAAGACAATTTTTCCTATTTATCGAGTAGTTATGCAAGTCTTGATCCAAGTTGTTAACCCATAGAATAGGTTAATTGCACTTTCACATGCCTAATAAATGATTTGTGTGATGTAAACTAACTTATATATACATGGAAGAAAGAAAAATGAACTTGCATTCAACGCATAGTCGATACTATCTTTATATACATGAATGAGTTTCTTAATTAGCATTATCTCAAGATTACATAGATATATTATCAAAATCTATGACATAACTAGATCAATCCACCAGATAGGTGTTGGGAAACTTATTGATTTGAGACTATGCTTACTCTACTTCCACCTTCTCTAATAAGGAATTCAGGCCTACAACCTATATAAGAATATTCTTAACATATCTCTCAATTGTACCCCAATATGAGTTGATTCCAAACATCCCAACCTAATGTAATCTATATTGGAAAGAATTCATCCATCTGTCATTCTAGTTGCAACATGACTATTTTTGGTAATTATTATTGGGTCTAGCCTTTACTAATTAAACTATATGGGTAGCATCCTATCTCTCATAATATCCATAATACTAAGTCTAGATTATGAGGTTGATATCCTTAAAAACAAAAGAAAGGGAGGGGTGAACCCACAATAATGTGTCCCACTTTTTTGCCCAAGTGGGAGATTTAAATCAAGATTTTTCATAGCAACTAAATCATTAATAATCTGAAGATGATGTGAACTAATTACTTTTAATATTTTATTTGTAAATTATAAATATATTTTTTCAAATAATAAGAAAGAATCTGTGAGTTTTTTTTACTTTTTTAATTAATTATTTTATATGGCTAACAATATTTTTTGTCCTATGTTTCATCCTCCCACCAATGGGACCTAAAGGAGGTTGTTGATAAAAAATCAATGAATTGTCTTCTACCCATAATAGACAAAATGGCATGATCTGCTAGCTTTTGGCCCAGCTCAACAGAGATTTTTTTACTAGCGAATTCTGTGATTTCATTTTTGTGGAAATGGCAAATAGTCTAGGGCAACACAGTGGTCAAATTGCCCAGAATATTGGACTTAACGGTCCACTGTATTCGAGCTTTACCAATGACCACATTCCATTCCATGTGGATACCCGTAATATTCGCTTGGAATCACTCGGACGTGAGTATAGATCACCTTCATTATTCACCAGAAATAGTAAAATGACCCTGTACCCTAGACCTATTTCACCAATGGTAAATTAAATCTTCATTGCCGGCGTCGGTCCATTTTGCCTATTATTAAAATTAATGTTAAGCATAATGAGTCTCAATTCACCAATAACAATTAAAACATTAAAAAAAAATTGAGGACCCATTTTGCACTGCTTAAATCAAGATGCATTTTGAAACACCCATGAAATTCACCAAAAATGCAATCATGGATTGATATAATTACAATTGAAAGTTTGAAACACTCTTTCTTACAATTTGTTCACGTCTGATTAGTAAATTTGGGAGCTCTTAATTCGCATTCTACAATCCTGATTCCCGATTCAGAGAATTGAGAAGGAATAAAGGTGAGTAATCATTTCTTCATACTTGATACTATAGTTTTAATTTGTAGTGAGAGGTCAAGATGTCAGACATGGGTGAGACTCCTTAGGGTGGTGAAGGGATTGAGGTGTCAGATAATGTTGAGACTGAGACTCCTCAGGGTGGTGTACAGATTGGGATGTCAGACAAGGGTAAGACTCCTCAGGGTGCTGAAACTGAAGGGATTGGGAGACCATGAAAATGCCCAAAACTTAGAGATACTACCATAAAGTCTTACTTTGAAATTGGCAAAGTTTCTGGTCCATCAACTTCTACAGTTGCATAAGGCATTCACAGTAGCTCACCACCACCACAAGGTGGGATTGTAATTGAGTTAAATGCATCAAATGAGGATGAAAATACCGGCATGGCAGAAGATGTTCTAAGGGATACACACAATGAGATAATTCACTCAGATGAAAATGCTAGTACTGAAGATGATGTTGGTAGGAAGAAGAGAAAAGGGAAAGTAAAAATGGGGCGGGAGTGGGAAATGACAAGGAGTTTTAAGATTGATTTGGTAGCAAGGTACCCATTCATTGAACTAGTCCCAAACAATGATGAACATCCAACAGAATGCAGGTGTAAGATTTGTAGTTGGAAAACTAAAAGAGAGAAGAAGATGCAACTTAATCTTCACACCATAGAAAAGCATATTGGTAAGGTTTATAAAAAATGGATCATAAATGGAAAGGAAACACCAGTAGTAAGATTAAAACCAAAGGAAGAATGTCTTCATGTTAAGTATGTCGCGGAATATGAAGAGCATACCTACAAAATGATATTGATTGGTAATAGTGGAAATACAATCGAGGTTGGGCTTGAACATGCAGCAAAAGATGAAAGCCTGGCAAAGGCTGTTCAGTTGAGTGTTATTTTTCATATTCAGTCGAGAGGGCATCCTATGAAAGATTTCCCTGAATATAGTAATTTATTATATTTTTTGAATGTTCCTCACTATCCTATGTCACATTGATCAATAAATGGTGGATGGGAAATGGCAAATTGTCTCATTGAGTTGGAAAAGAAAAATTTATAGGAGAGTGTAAAAGAGTCAAAATTCCTTTCAGTATCCATGGATGAAGTTACTGTGGTACATAACACTTTCCAGAATTTAGGTCCTTCTAAGGCCTTGAAAATCCATTTAGTAGCCAAGGAAATTCCTTTTTTCACAATTATTTGAGGCCTGGTTCACTTTAGTCTTTCTTTATGCTTTTTTGTACTTTTTCAACTTGGTAACTTGCAAAAAACCAAATAGAAGCACAATATAATGTATATTAAGACAAGTTGTTTTGGCACACCTACACACTTCTAGCTAGTGAGAGGAATTTCTTTTTCCAATTATTAAGTTTAATTTCTACCATAGTATACATCCATTCCCACATCTTTGGCAAGGATGGGGAGACCAAGAAGGGTATGCCAAGGTATCTAACATTTTTTCCAACCCCTTCCCATTGCCACCCAAAGTCATAAAGCCAATCAAGAGGCTCATTTGACCATCATAGGAGAGTAAATTTAACTTGGGACACTTTTGAATTAGAGTCATGATAGAAAATATCCACCTGTTAACAAGATTGATCATATTTTTTTTTTCCAATTTAGGGAATAAAATGTTATCATCTACAAATTGAATGTTTAGATGAGTAGATTGATCAAGGAGAGTAATCCGCTTAAGTTCTAGGTCTAACAATCTATATCTAAGAGCATAAAATAGCCCTTTTGAAACAATAACAAATAATGAAGGGGCTAGGGGACATCCCTATATTATTGATCTACCCAACTTGAATGGCTCAGATAGTTCCCATTGATTATTATTAGGGCATTATCATCATTAAACATAGCTTTGACCATTTTACAATGCCCTAGGGAAGCTTATTGTCTCTAATACACGGGGGCTTCACTGGCTAGGAAATATTATATCACATGCATTCATATTGGGGGGTTTAATATCCCAAAAATGAGGGTACAATATATTTCCTATTGTTAAAAATAGGGGGGTTTTTAATTCTGGCTATGAAAAAATACAATATTTAGTGAAAATTTGGGGCTTTTAATTTAGGCTATGTATTGGGAGGGGGTGACAAAAAAGGAGTATAGGGCAATATTTTTTCAAAATAGGGGGACTATTTAGTATACCATGAATGCGCGTGCTACAACCCAGGTTCACTAAGTGAAGCCCCCATGCTCTAATACTATCACAATAAATGACCATTCTACTCCATCATAAGCTTTTTCAAAATCAAGAAGCAATATACCTGTCTTTTGGTTGCTTCTTTTCACCTAGTTGAGACTCTCCCAACTAGTAATCAACTTTTCCAAGATAGAAATCTTCTTTATAAAACCTATCTGAGTAGGATTGACTATACAAGGTAGGATACAAGGTAGCCTTCTAGAAAGAACTTTGGCAAAAAATTTATAGGAAACATTTAGTAAGGTTATCAATCTCTATTTTTTGATATTGATTTTATATCTATTTTTAGGGAGCATCTTAATAAGGCGTATATTGATTTCATTCCCTAGAGTACCTTTTCTAAAAACCTCACAAAACACATCATACAAGTCATCAACAATCTAGAACAAATTACGTTTTTAGAATATTGTAGGTAGACCATAAATGCCTAGTGCTTTTCTTTTCTTGATGGACTTAATGGTATTGGATATCTCTTCTTTAGAAATTTATTTTCCTAATATATCTACCATATCGCGAGACACCTTATTATTCTTTTACAAATTTCCTGAGCTTGTTTGCATTTTCTATTAAATTATCTTCTACTATGAAAACAATTTTATAAAATTTCATGAAGGCATCTTTAATGTCAGTATTTTCCTTAAGCTATACACCATCCACTAAGACTAGGCCAATAGCTTTATTGATTTGCATTTCTTTGAGGATATTTTAAAAATACCTAGAAAATTAAATGTCACCTTCTTTGATATGGTTTATTTTGGCCCTTACCCTCACCCCTTGGGCTCTGGAGGTCTGTAGCTTCCTCAATTTGTGTTGGATCACTTTATATTGATTGATCAACTCAGAATTTTTAGGGTATTTTCGTCAATTTAATCATCAATTTGAATGTTTTTGTTATGTTTATAGAACAAGCGACTGCATACCGTAGTAAATTGTGACCTTATTTCTTTATACACTCAAATGGAGGTTTGTAGAAGTTGGATTAGTATTTTTAATATTTTTATTTTTTAATATTTAATTATTATTTATTCTACCTTTCCTAAGTAGATAAACATAACACAAACTCAATAAATACTGCCTAACTCATTTCATTCTCAATTACAATTGCTTTAGGTATATCCTCTTGTGGGTTCTACTTTTTTAGTGTAACCAATTGGTTATCCGAAGTATGCCACCTAGAATGATGAGGAGGAGGCACTAGAGGGATTGGTTGGAGTTCCATCAGATGAGCTAGCCTCTCATTGTGGTAGTGACTCAAGGTCAAGTTGTTGTTATAATGCAATGTTGGGAGTGCTAAATAAAGGTAGCCTCATACTTTCTATCACTATGTTTTTGTGACTTTGATAATTTGGCATTTGTAGTGTAAGCTTGTAGTCTATGGGCATTTTGATGCATTATTATTTTTTAATATTATATCATATGTGCATTGACAATGAATTATGGAAGCAATGAAATATTAATTTATTTAACTCTCATGTAAACTCTAATATTGATTTTTAAGGATTCTCTAATGTGTATTTCAATATGATGAATACCTTATTATTGTTGGTATCAATGTTATGCAATGAATGTTTGGAATTTCTCTATATTTAAAACTATTTACATTTTAAAAAATCATATTTTTAATACAGTCATCCTCTCTCTTGTCCCTTGCCATCCCTAAAAATTGCCTAAAAAATTTTATCCCCGCCTTTCATAGACTTGATGGAACATTGCTTTATACATAAGAATTCTGTAAATTATACAATTTGTTATATAAGCATTTTAGTGTCTTAGCTAGGTTGTATTTTTTATAAAAAAAAATTATCTAAATTGAATAATTGCTACCTAATTTCTCAATAATGAGTTCTCTCGATGTCAAAAATCCTAGATACAAAAATTTGATATTTTCATTGCACATCTAAAATATTAAAATTAATAAATTATTTTTCAGTAGATGCCATTGTTTAACATCACTACATATAACCCAATTAGTAGAAGGAATAGAAGGGTGGGATTTCAAGTTTACCTGTAGCTCTCAAAGATCATAAATAAATATTATTATTGAATAGAAAAGGCACAATACATCATTAAAATAGGTTTAACTCTCCAAGACAGGAGAATACATAATTAAGTAGAAGGTACGTTGGCAAGGGGAAATTATTTGGAGTATTCTTCAAAGCAGTTCCCAAGTAAAAGCTTATGGAGAAGATTTAACATTTGAAGAAACGAGGAAGACGCATATGACAGCGACGAATATAGTGATCAATAAGGTAAACAGAATTTGAAGAGATGAAAATATCGCAAAAGCAGCCTATGCTCAATGTCTTGATGTCGCTGCAACAACGGCCATTAGGCTGCCTCGTCATACTTCCATTCTTAACACAATACGCCACCCTACCCAGGGCATCAAATGTATCGCGACAAACTGCACCTCCCACCTGTTCATTGTGTACACTCATCACCTGCACAGTGTACATACTCATCAGCACAACAGCACACATCAGAATCGCAATGGCCTTAGTCATCTTTCCTTTCTAAAAACCAAAAAATGCAAAGGATGATTCAATTTATCTGCTTCTCCCTTTTTATAGATTTAGAATACACTCAAATCAACGTGGTCAATGGCGTGGACATAACAGACTTTATTCTATCGTTAAGAAACTCGAAAATTTCGCTACCCAAAAGAGAACTCAAGGAATTTGAGAGCTAGGTAAAAGACAATTGATTAAAAGAGGGCACCGACCTAGGTAAAAGGCAAGAGTGGAATTTAGCGTAAAAGAGTTCTTAGTTTCAGAAAATTCGTTTGCCCTGAATGTGTTTGTTGAGTGCTTGTTATAACAATCATGTAGTACAGAATTTGTTAGAGAGATTATAGGGTCAGAGCTTATAGTTTGTTGTACGTATCACCACACAATACCTGTATATATATTCTCTCGTTTGATCATTAATGATATTTTGGAATATTGAATAGAATTATATCTTCCAGTTTATAAGATAGTTGATTCTGTCATTTTAGTTTTGGATCTGTCGAATGACTGTACATAAGTTTTGATGGTGAGCTCCCCTATTTTCCCAACTTAATTTTCTTCAAATAAATTTAGTGGACTTTGGTGCATCTGTGCCAGTCGTTCGCTACTTCTTGTGAAGATTCTTGAAGGAGATCCCTTGGTTTGGTATAGGCTAGTGAGGAGATATTGCCAAAGGAATATGGGATACAGCCACTCGAGTGGTTTTCATGGAGGTATAGGCTAGTGAGGAAAGACAGATTGGAGATTAGAAAGAGAGTGGGGAATGCTTCCTGTCAATTGATTCATGAAAGATATAGGCTAGTTAGAAAAGACAGATTAGAAAGAGTGGAGAGAATGAAAGATATAGGCTAGTTAGAAGGACACATTAGAAAGAGCGGAGGGAATGTTTCCTGTGAGTTGATTATTAGAAAGATCTAGGCTAGTTAGGGAAGAGAGATTAGAGAGGGAATGTTACCTGTGAAAATGGAGGGAATGTTTCGTGTCACTTGATTAATAGAAAGATCTACGGTATTTATAGTTAGGGAAGAGAGATTAGAGAGGGAGGGGAAATGCTTCCTCCTAGAAAGATATAGGAGAATGCTTCCTGTGAGTTGATTAAAAGAAAGATCTTGGCCAATTAGAGAAGAGAGATTAGATAAAGGAGGAATGTTCCCACTCAAACTGTTGTAAGATAAATCTTGTAGTGTGAGAGACGAGAGTTTTCTGAAGCAGGAAGAGGCGTCATATGGTTGCAACAAAAGAGAAGGTGCACAAGCTCTCAGATATGACGCCTCCCTCCATTTCAGCTGAGAGAGAAAATCCTGCAATATCAACACCAACTACATTACGGGTGGTGTTTTCACAGGAAGTACCCTCAATTTCAGCTGAGATTCTCGAAGGAGCTCCCTTGGATTGGTATTCCAGGCTACCGAATCCTCCATCTTCATGTGCACCCATGTGGGAAATTATACAGTCGACCAGAGCTTGACAAATCGGTAGCCCACTTCATTAACATTACAATTGTCTAATTTATTGTGCACGCCTGGGGAATTTATACAAATCACAGTACCTCTTGATTGTATTTGCAATATCTCTCATCAGTCAAGAGGCAAGGATCCCCATTATCAGCTTCCTAGAAGCAAGCTTGATATCATTTGGGCATACCACAACCAGATATGTATAAGTGAAGTCGCGGGATCGTGTGGAATAATATAAATGTTTTTCTTAAGATTACGTTTTCTTTATACTTGTTAAACCCATAATTTGGGATACTTGTCAAAAAAAGGTCGTTAAGTTTTCAGTTAATGTTATACCAGTGCATTTGGACAACAAGATGATTAGATGAGGTGATCCTGCCCTCCACCTGTGGGTTCATGATTTTGATAATTATATCAAATGGATTTTTATCGTTGATAGGGTTGCCATCAATATAGTCCCTTTAAACCTTCTCCAAATAATGGATATGATGTTTCACACATTTCTCAAATCCAAATAGACCCTCAAAAGTTTATGACCACACTTTTTTTTTTTAAATGTACTTCATGTTACCATTGGTCATAAGACTTTAATCATAGAGTTCTTTGTATATGAAAGAAATCTTGGCTACAACATGATCCTAGGACACTCATGGATTCATAGGATGAAGGTCATTCCTTCTACCTTGTTATAATAAATATGTTTCAGTTACTTGGGATAAATACTTAGTTTTAAGAGAGATCTCAATCTCTTCAAAGCTTACCAAGGAAAATAAGATATACATTGCTACTAAAATCTCTAAAGCCATCAATGAAGCCAAAACTAGTCCAAGTCAACACAAGTACACACCACCTAGATCTAGACCTAAATCCAAAATAAAGAAAGTTGAGATTTGTCAAGAAGAATCCAACGAAACAAGTACAACCAAAATCGTTAAATATTTTTAGAATAGGATTAATCATTTTTTTTTTCATGCGATCTTCATTTCATATGTATATATGCATGAGTAACCCTAACCTCTATTCTCACTTGAGGTAACTTACACAATGGTATTGTAAGAACTTCAACCATTGAAATCCTACCTTGTTAGGAGGTTAATTGAGCCGTTCCTAATGGATTGCCCTAAACAAAAAAAAGTACTTGATAAGACAATTTTTCCTATTTATCGAGTAGTTATGCAAGTCTTGATCCAAGTAATTAACCCCTAGAATAGGTTAATTGCACATTTCACATGCCTAATAAATGATTTGTGCAATGTAAACTAACTTATATATACATGAAAGAAAGAAAAATGAACTTGCATTCAACGCATAGTCGATACTGTCTTTATATACATGAATGAGTTTCTTGCTTAGCATTATCTCAAGATTACATAGATATATTATCAAAATCTATGAAATAACTAGATCGATCCACCAGATAGATGTTGGGAAACTTATTGATTTGAGACTATGCTTACTCTACTTCCACCCTCTCTAATAAGGAATTTAGGCCTACAACATATATAATAATATTCTCAACGTATCTCTCAATCGTACCCCAATATGAGTTGATTCCAAACATCCCAACCTAATGTAATCTATATTGGAAAGAATTCATCCATCTACCATTCTAGTTGCTACATGACTATTTTTGGTAATTATTCTTGGGTCTAGCCTTTACTAATTAAACTATATGGGTAGCATCCTATCTCTCATAATATCCATAATACTAAGTCTAGATTATGAGGTTGATATCCTTAAAAACAAAAGAAAGGGAGGGGTGAACCCACAATAATGTGTCCCACTTTTTTGCCCAAGTGGGAGATTTAAATCAGGATTTTTCATAGCAACTAAATCATTAATAATCTGAAGATGATGTGAACTAATTACTTTTAATATTTTATTTGTAAATTATAAATATATTTTTTCAAATAATAAGAAAGAATCTGTGAGTTTTTTTTACTTTTTTAATTAATTATTTTATATGGCTAACAATATTTTTTGTCCTATGTTTCATCCTCCCACCAATGGGACCTAAAGGAGGTTGTTGATAAAAAATCAATGAATTGTCTTCTACCTATAATAGACAAAATGGCATGATCTGCTAGCTCTTGGCCCAGCTCAACAGAGATTTTTTACTGGCGAATTTTGTGATTTCATTTTTATGGAAGTGGCAAATAGTCTGGGGCAACACAATGGTCAAATTGCCTAGAATTTTGGACTTAACGGTCCACTATATTCTGGCTTTGCCAGTGACCACATTCCATTCCATGTGGATGCCCATAATATTCGCTTGGAATCACTCGGACGTGAGTATAGATCATCTTCATTATTCACCAGAAATAGTAAAATGACCCTGTACCCAAGACATATTTCACCAATGGTAAATTAAATCTCCATTGCATGCGTCGGTCCATTTCGCCTATTATTAAAATTCATGTTAAGCATAATGAGTCCCAATTCACCAATAACAATTAAAACATTAAAAAAAAATTGAGGACCCATTTCGTACTGCTTAAATCAAGATGCATTTTGAAACACCCATGAAATTCACCAAAAATGCAATCATGGATTGATATAATTACAATTGAAAGTTTGAAACACTCTTTCTTACAATTTGTTCATGTCTTAATAGTAAATTTGGGAGCTCTCAATTCGCATTCCGCAATCCTGATTCCCTATTCAGAGAATTGAGAGAGAATAAAGGTGAGTAATAATTTCTTAATACTTGATAGTATAGTTTTAATTTGTAGTGAGAGGTCAAGATGTCAGACATGGGTGAGACTCCTCAGGGTGGTGAAGGGATTGAGATGTCAGACAAGGTTGAGACTGAGACTCCTCAGGGTTGTGAATGGTTTGGGATGTCAGACAAGGGTAAGACTCCTTAGGGTGCTGAAACTGAAGGGATTGGGAGACCATGAAAATGCCCAAAACTTAGAGATACTACCATAAAGTCTTACTTTGAAATTGGAAAAGCTTCTGGTCCATCAACTTCTACAGTTGCAGAAGGCATTCACAGTAGCTCACCACCACCACAAGGTGGATTTGTCATTCAGTTAAATGCATCAAATAAGGATCACAATACCGACATGGCAGAAGATGTTCTAAAGGATACACAAAAAGAGATAATTCACTCAGATGAAAATGCTAGTACTGAAGATGATGTTGGTAGGAAGAAAAGAAAAAGGAAATTAAAAATGGGGCGGGAGTGGGAAATGACAAGGAGTTTTAAGATTGATTTGGTAGCAAAGTACCCATTCATTGAACTAGTCCCAAACAATGATGAACATCCAACAGAATGCAAGTGTAAGATTTGTAGTTGGAAAACTAAAAGAGAGAAGAAGATGCAACTAAATCTTGACACCATAGAAAAGCATATTGGTAAGGTTTATAAAAAATGGATCATAGATGGAAAGGAAACACCAGTAGTAAGATGGAAATCAAAGGAAGAATGTCTTCGTGTTATGTATGTCGTAGAATATGAAGAGCATAACCGCAAAATGATACTGATTGGTAATAGTCCAAATACAATCGAGGTTGGGCTTGAACATGTAGCAAAAGATGAAAACCCGGCAAAGGTTGTTCAGTTGAGTGTTATTTTTCATATTCAGTTGAGAGGGCGTCCTACGAAAGATTTCCCAGAATATAGCAATTTATTATAATTTTTGAATGTTCCTCACTATCCTATGTCACATTGATCAATAAATGGTGGATGGGAAATGGCAAACTGTCTCATTGAGTTGGAAAAGAAAAATTTATAGGAGAGTTTAAAAGAGTCAAAATTCATTTCAGTATCCATGGATGAAGTTACTGTGGTACATAACACTTTCCACAATTTAGGTCCTTCTAAGGCCTTGAAAATCCATTTAGTAGCCAAGGAAATTCCTTTTTTCACAATTATTTGAGGCCCAATTCACTTTAGTCTTTCTTTATGCTTTTTTGTACTTTTTCAACTTGGTAACTTGCAAAAAACCAAATAGAAGCACAATATAATGTATATTAAGACAAGTTGTTTTGGCACACCTACACCCTTCTAGCCAGTGAGAGGAATTTCTTTTTCCAATTATTAAGTTTAATTTCTACCATAGCATACATCCATTCCCACATCTTTGGCAAGGATGGGGAGACCAAGAACGGTATGCCAAGCTATCTAACATTTTTTCCAACCCCTTCCCATTGCAACCCAAAGTCATAAAGCCAATCAAGAGGCTAATTTGACCATCATACGAGAGTAAATTTAACTTGGGAGACTTTTGAATTAGAGTCATGATAGAAAATATCCACCTGTTAACAAGATTGATCATATTTTTTTTTCCAATTTAGGGAATAAAATGTTATCATCTACAAATTGAATGTTTAGACGAGTAGATTGATCAAGGAGAGTAATCCGCTTAAGTTCTAGGTCTAACAATCTATATCTAAGAGCATAAAATAGCCCTTTTGAAACAATAACAAATAATGAAGGGGCTAGGCGACATCCCTATATTATTTATCTACCCAACTTGAATGGCTAATATAGTTCCCATTCATTATTATTTGGGCATTATCATCATTAAACATAGCTTTGACCATTTTACAATGCCCTAGGGAAGCTTATTGTCTCTAATACACGGGGGCTTCACTGGCTAGGAAATATTATATCACATGCATTCATATTGGGGGGTTCAATATCCCAAAAATAAGGGTACAATATATTTCCTATTGGTAAAAATAGGGGGGTTTTTAATTCTGGCTATGAAAAAATAGAATATTTAGTGAAAATTTGGGGCTTTTAATTTAGGCTATGTATTGGGATTGGGTGACAAAAAAGGAGTTTAGGGCAATATTTTTTGAAAATAGGGGGATTATTTAGTATACCATGAATGCACGTGCTACAACCCAGGTTCACTAAGTGAAGCCCCCATGCTCTAATACTATCAAAATAAATGACCATTCTACTCGATCATAAGCTTTTTCAAAATCAAGAAGCAATATACCTCTCTTTTGGTTGCTTCTTTTCACCCAGTTGAGACTCTCCCAACTAGTAATCAAATTTTCCAAGATAGAAATCTTCTTTATAAAACCTATCTGAGTAGGATTGACTATAGAAGGTAGGATATAAGGTAGCCTTCTAGAAAGAACTTTGGCAAAAAATTTATAGGAAACATTTAATAAGGTTATCAATCTCTATTTTTTGAGATTGATTTTATATCTATTTTTAGGGAGCATGTTAATAAGGCGTATATTGATTTCATTCCCTAGAGTACATTTTCTAAAAACCTCACAAAACACATCATATAGGTCATCAACAATCTAGAACAAATTACGTTTATAGAATATTGTAGGTAGACCATGTATGCCTAGTGCTTTTCTTTTCTCGACGGACTTAATGGTATTGGATATCTCTTCTTTAGAAATTTATTTTCCTAATATATCTACCATATCGCGAGACACCTTATTATTCTTTTACAAATTTCCTGAGCTTGTTTGCATTTTCTATTAAATTATCTTCTACTATGAAAACAATTTTATAAAATTTCATGAAGGCATCTTTAATGTCAGTATTTTCCTTAAGCCATACACCATCCACTAAGACTAGGCCAATAGCTTTATTGATTTGCATTTCTTTTAGGATATTTAAAAAATACCTAGAAAATTAAATGTCACCTTCTTTGATATGGTTTATTTTGGCCCTTACCCTCACCCCTTGGGCTCTGGAGGTCTGTAGCTTCCTCAATTTGTCTTGGATCACTTTATATTGATTGATCAACTCAGAATTTTTATTGTATTTCTATATATATTTTTTATATTCATACAACCTCTCTTGTAGTTTACCTTCAAACCTCCTATTATTCATAGTGTTCCTTTGACCTATAGTTTTGAGAAGCTTTTTGTTTTATGCTACTAGTGTGTTCTAGTATCTCCTTGCTTTCCCTCTACGATTTATATCTCTAGTGATACTCTTTAAAGTATGCAAAACGTCAACACAATCTTGAATCCTAAGGAGTTATGTGTTTAACTTGAATAGCCTATTTTTGTGCCTACCTTAAACGACATTGTCATCTTTTACAATGGCATTTGTTGTGATGGTCTAACAAATATCTAGGATCTAATATCACTTATATTAAATTCATCATTAAATTCAAAATAAAATATGACTCTACGAGCATAAAATATATCTAATCTACAGTATACTCTTTTAGTATCTCCTTGGTTGTTACACCAAGTGAACCAAACATTGCTGCTATTTTTTTGTGTCTTCAAGAGTATCATAAAACTTTCTCATATTCTTTACCCTTTCCCAAAATAATTTATCAGTCTTTCCATCCCCACTAATTTCCTCCCCTTTTATCTTCCTTATTTTTTGTTATATGAAAATATCCCCCAAGTAACCATGGTATATTAGGTGAGTAGTCGGACATCCTTTGCCAAAGAGAAATAAATGAAGATTTTTGATCAAATAGGGGAGGTCTTTATGTCTAATTTTTTTAGATTTAATTAAAGATAGATAGACTATGCATTCTAGCCCCTCGCGTCTTCATTGTAACTCACTCATGAAGGGAGAATAGTCATTTTGTGCTATGTGCCTTTATATGCAGATTTGAGATTATCAAACCTTTTACAATTTAAATGATTATATGAATTTTAATTTTCATCATTATATCTGTGTTTACTTTGTCTCATGATATTTAATACTATGTGTAGTAAAGCATGTATAAATTGGGATTCTCTGCAATTTGTGTTTCACTAGTACATAGTTAGAGTTTATTTATTTTATCTTTTCTTTTCTTTTCCCCTAATTATAAAGCTAAGATTCATTGATGATCCTATGAAGAGACGGCTTCTAAAACCCCAAAGGTTATCCCATAAACTGCAATCCCATATTCGCAAGATTTCCCATTGTTGGTCCAAGTCTATATCTAGGTACAACAATCAAGTGTAAATAAAATCATCAACAATTTTTGACACACCTAGTGAGACCTAAAATCAAAGACCTTGGTGCAAATCTATATCTACTCATTAGAGTATGAATCTTCTATCTTGTGATTTTGTTGGTAATTTCATCTTAGAACATTATTTTAATAGATCATGGAAACACAATATTAATGTGTATCTTAATATTCTAGCAAGAAATTTATCATTTGTGACTTGGGCTTCATGTTTTCCTCTACTACAGCAACAAGGTGATCATGCTACTAAATAAACACTGAAAGCATTGCCCCATTTTCATGGAGATGGCTCTATGTTTTCCCTAAGGATCATATTCAAGATATCGCAAATTTATGTAGTATATACCATATTAAATCTAATATTTGGATTTTTAATTATTTTCATTCTTTCAAGAGCAAAGCATGGGAATCGTATAAAGCCTTACAACCTAGTATAATCACAAGAATTAATCAACTTGGGAAGATTTTCTTCGACCAATTTGGTATGAACACAAAAATTAGCTCTCTTGTTCAAAATCTTATCATGATTAGGAGATATGTTACAGAGTGCATGTATAATTTTAATGCATGATTTGACAAGATATGGAAAAAAAATTAGTTGCCGTAAGATCCCCTCCAAATTTTAAATTTCTATATTTTTTAAGGGGTTTAGATACTAAAATTACAATTATAATACAAGTTTTAGGAAGTAAAATTTTGCCTCAATCATATGATCTACCCATTAGAGCTTAAATGAGCCTCGTAGAAGCTAGTAAATTACCTCTCTTTATTTTGAAATCACTAATTCCTTATGCATATCTCTCTTCCCAAGATGTCATAGATAGCCAAAAGAAAATTTGAAACCACTACACCCACCCTCGATACTAATATTTTAGATCATAGGGAGATTATTGAATTAAAAGGACTTGTAATATCCTTCAACCACAAGCTCAATGAGCTAAAAAATCAAATCATGTATCAAATTGACCCAACCCTTATGTCTCGAATCTCTCAAGAACAAAAAAATCTACTAAACCAACCGATACAGGAACCCCTTTCTCATGCACCAAAAATACACAACTATTTTGAAAACAGTATTCATCAAGCATTTGTGGTTTCAAAGCCAGGTTCTTAACTTATACAAGTATCAAATAAAGTATTTTGTCAATTTGACATCAAAGGGAAGTGTCATCAAAATCAAAGTATCAAGGATTATCATCAAATCAAACAAGTAAATAAAAGTAGAATGCAAAATCTTGCATGATCAAAATTTTCAATTAAATAAGTACTCGATGCAATATCAAGAAAAGAGAGAATCATGTGAAGACAAAGATGAGGAATATTATGATGATGATGGTTCCTTGGCAAGCTTTGAAGTTGAAAGGTACTTGTGAACAAATGATAATAACACTATATCACAAAAAGTTGTAAAGGAAAATCTGACAAGAGCTATAGAGAGTGATCCTATTAGTTTTTTTAGTGAGCTCTTACATTTGATAGAAGATGGCATAGTAAATATTTAACATGATGAGGAACAAACTAAAGATTTTTTCTCAATTATCTAGCAAGGGTATTTACTCCTTTATGACGAGGCTTGAACCTTTGAACATATGTCTAAAATATAATTAGTCGGACTTCAAAACTTAATAAAATGAAAAATATTCAACATATCACTATCAAACAAATTGCAAGCCTTGGATATTAATGTTAAAAACTAAAATTCAAAAGAATTGAGTTTTTATCATTTGTAGAAAAAAAATCATGCGTTTCGAGAGGCATGTCACTCTTAAAAAATGTAGTTTGCTGTAAAAAACTACTTTTCGATGGAGATGGAAAATTTTTACAAAAATTCTTCAAAAAATTTTAAATATATATATATATAATCTACAAACAAAATGCTACAAATGGCTAATTTACATCATCTTCAAATGCTTAATAGTTTAAAATTTATAGTTGTCATAAGTTGAAGATTATTTTTAAAATGTTCATCTTAGTGTCAAAAGTGGCAAAATAGTGGGAACCATTATTGTGAGTTCACACCACCGGTGTCGGCGCCGGCACATGTACATGAAGACTTCCCTTGCAAGTCACAAGAACTATACTGCATTTTATTCACACTCATTTTTAATTTTTTTTCTGAAGTCAACTCACTAATTGAGACCCAAAATATTGTTAATGATCAAAGGGAACAAATGACATGGTAGAGAGATGCGATTTTCACAAACTTAGCAACCATTGGATCTTTTCCAATCCAATGAAGGGTGCACTCTAGAATGAAAGTAAAGAATGATTCATTTTAAATTTGTGTTGTTCCTCAACATGGATAGTGAAAATGAAAAATAAAAGATGATGAGTTGGGAAAGACGGTTGGGCCCGTTAAATTAAAATGATTATTTTTTGCATTTCACAACCCATAACGAAAAGGGAACATGTGACTATCATGCAGGGTGATCCCACAATAGTGGGTTACACTCTCACCTGCGAAGGAAAAACACGGATGGTGGGAAAAAGCATAGTGAAGAAAGGAAAATGTTTTTGGAAGTAGTTCCCTTTCCGATTACATTCTTCTTGATGGAGGGCTTTTCTTACAAGATGAATAGTTTCTGTTGAACATGCCACAAGGATGAGAGTGGGCATGAATAGTCTTGCAAAAATCCATAAACTTTATCAATCAGAAACACTTATCAATTATTTCTAACAACCAAAACACCAATGAAAGATGAAACAAATAAACACAAAACACATGAAAACCGTGTTTTATACATGCAAAAATCAATATGCAAAAAACCACAGTGAGAATCACACTCACTATAAGAATAACTGAATACAATGTTTAAGGCACAAGGCTAGAGAAGCTCACTGTTCCTAATTTGAACTTGCAGGCTAAGGCACACAACCTTAGGGAAAGATATAATATTTATAAGCTAACATATACAATCTTAGGACAAGACACAAATCTGCAAAAGTTGTCAA
Organism: Cryptomeria japonica; assembly: GCF_030272615.1. Classification (NCBI taxonomy): domain Eukaryota; kingdom Viridiplantae; phylum Streptophyta; class Pinopsida; order Cupressales; family Cupressaceae; genus Cryptomeria; species Cryptomeria japonica. Next base: position 145,610,725 of record NC_081408.1, on the reverse strand, counting down.
AAGAACTCATTATCTTTCAGCAGGCTCAGAGGAATGATTAATTGAAATGAATAAGATGTCCTAATCATGAAAATATCCCTTAACCTATGATTCAAGCACCCAATATCATGAAAAATATAACCCACACATTCAATGCCTCAAAGCTTTGTTATAAAAAAGAAATATGATCGTCAAAGCTTATCACAAGTTGATATTTACACTTTTCCTTCCTACATATGCTTCCATAATACTCTCAATCAATCCACAGACCAATTCACACATCCATGCATCTGTTTATATCACCTTATTCACCAAAGATCTCAACTAGGTTGGCCATTAATATTTTAGCAGCAACCAAGAAGGAAAACTAAGAGTGGGGTGAATCAGTTTTCGGTGGATTAAACAATTTATGCACAATCTCAGATCTAAACAACTGTAGAAAGAACAAAGATAAAAACAATAGAGCCAACATACATAACACCAAGATTTTGACGTGGAAAACCCGATTAAGGGAAAAACAACAATGGGAACCTACCCACAATAAGATGATACTCCGCAGTACATTACAATATTTTTCGGACTAAAATCTGAATTACATGAACAACAAATATAGCATCTCCTTATGCCTGATGACAATTCTAGTTAAGCACATGTGTCTGCCCTGCAACAATATCTACTCAATAAACCACATTGAATGATAAGTTCACTTATGCACACATACACCACTCTCTAAAAAATGCAGACACAACATCGACAACCAGATTACATGACTATACCACCTATTTATACAATTCATCAAACTTGACTACAAGGTCAGCCAAACCCTCAACTCTCAATTACAAAATTATATCTCACAATACATATGTGAACAACCAAACCAATATAATGATATACATGATCTAACATGGACCTAAACAAAATCATCAAATATGCATCACCACTGAAAATCTCGCCAAGATCAACTGCAACATGTTACATCCCCAAGAATATAGCATAACATGAAGAATATCATCAGATCAGAAAAATTGCCAGGAATACGCACAAAGATCAATGCGGCCCACAAAAAAAAATAGAAAACAATTAGGAAATGCAAACAATAACAATATAACCAACCACAATGGCTGCACCAACACCACTTATGCAAATCTTCATTGATCAACATGCTAACTCACAAGAACACTCAACAACAGCGATTCGAACTATAAATATAGCTTGTGAAGCACCAGATCACGAACACTCTCAACTGAAGATACATATTAACATCCAAAACATTCTCCCAAATTTTTAACCAAAGATATGATCATACCGGAGCTCATCATATCAAATACCAAACTTTGCCAGACACGGAACAAAAAGAATAAACTATAAACCAGATCAAATAATATGATCAAGCAATCTTCCAGATCACTGAAACCAATAAGGAATGAAATATTCCAACATCCCAAATAGATAAACCATCTATATCAACTCAATGCAATCATCGGAACACCAAATAGCTCAAAGCAACACAAGAACACAGGAAACCAAATACATCACAACATGTGTACCTAACAAAAATTAAATGAACCATGAATATTTAATGGGATTATCTGAAAAGTTAGATCAAAGAGCTCATATCTTCTAGGGGTATTGGTTACTATAAAAGAAATACAACAATAAATTTAGACTCCCACCACACTGATAGAAGCAAAAATATCAACAATCCAGATTGAGGATCAATTTCTAATGATGCAAAAAGTCAAGAGTAGCTAGGAAAAGAACCTAAAACAATTGAAGACAACTTATCTGGGACTCCTACCCTAAGTTTTATGTCTTGAGGACAAGACATGACTTTAAAGGGGGGGAATATGTTGGCAAGAAAAGGACAAATAATAGAGCTAACTTGGGTTGTTGCATATGATCTTTAGTATAGAATTAGACCTCTAGGCTAGCTCTAGGACTAATATCCCACTCTAAGAAACGTATTTAATAGAATTGCAATTGATATCCAAAAGATGTAAGATGATAGTATAGTTGTATAATGGTAGATATAGAGACAAAGATCCTAAACATATAACTCATGTTGGAGATTAATGATCTAATATGACGATGTTGTTGTTGGTCCAATTATATGTGTTATGATTATGCTTTGTGGTTTATTGAGATATGAATTATTAATCATTATGTTTTTCTCTTGAATCTAGTTTTTTCCTTTATTATGTCCTCTCAGGTATAAACACTACATTAAGATCTATATTGGCGTATAGATCACCAGACTATAGTTTCCCCATTCTCTTCGTAAAACTTACCTCCTTGTGTTTATTTTTTTTTCATTTATCACAATCCTTATAGTATATCACTCTAACAACATTACGGTACACAATGGCATATCTTTACAAGATATTTTCTTCCTTTTGATTCATTTTTACAAATCTTAACATTGGTCTTTATACCATGGTGTATAATACCCAATGTTATATTAAATAAAGAGTTCTATCATCACGTCAACATAACTAAAGCATTTATGCTTCATTTTTAACGATGTTTCTTTTGTATATCTCTTCATTTTTCTTCTTCCTTGTCTAATATTTTCATCACTTTTTTTTTTTAGAGAGCTCACTCATGCATTTTTTCGCATGGATAATCTCTCAATGGAGCACTATCCATCTAGCTAGTTTGTCATAATTTCTTCCACCTAACTAGGATGTTTTTATCTCATCTAATTCATTCTTATTAGCTACTTTATTTTCCTTTAAATAATATTACATTGATATTCACATCAAAAAGGGACACAGCCTCACATAAGTTAATTCCGTAAGTTAGTAATTTTCACAAAAAATATTAAATATATCGATAAAATTTATAATTATCCTCTCATGAGTTGATCAAATTTAGGAAATTCTTCATCAATTTCAATTAACTAATTCACCTATCATCATTAATTCAAACATCAATGGATTTGACTCTTGATCTATGATCAAATATCAATTGTCCATTTGATCATTCAAAAGTATATAAATTCATCCTCTCAATTATTATTTCTTAAGCAACCTTCAATGCAAAGTAACATTGTCAATTTAATCATCAATTGAATGTTTTTGTTATGTTTATAGAACAAGCAACTGCATACCATAGTAAATTGTGACCTTATTTCTTTATACACTCAAATGGAGGTTTGTAGAATTTGGATTAGTATTTTTAATATTTTTAATTTTTAATATTTAATTATTATTTATTCCACCTTTGCTAAGTAGATAAACGTAACACAAACTCAATAAATACTACCTAACTCATTTCATTCTCAATTACAATTGCTTTAGGTATATGCTCTTGTGGGTTCTACTTTTTCAGTGTAGCCAATTGGTTATCCGAAGTATGCCACCTAGAATGATGAGGAGGAGACACTAGAGGGATTGGTTGGAGTTCCATTAGATGAGCTAGCCTCTCATTGTGGTAGTGACTCAAGGTCAGGTTGTTGTTATAATGCAATGTTGGGAGTGCTAAATAAAGGTAGCCTCATACTTTCTATCACTATGTTTTTGTGACTTTGATAATTTGGCATTTGTAGTGTAAGCTTGTAGTCTATGGGCATTTTGATGCATTATTATTTTTTAATATTATATCATATGTGCATTGACAATGAATTATGGAAGCAATGAAATATTAATTTATTTAACTCTCATGTAAACTCTAATATTGATTTTTAAGGATTCTCTAATGTGTATTTCAATATGATGAATGCCTTATTATTGTTGGTATCAATGTTATCATATGAATGTTTGAAATTTCTCTATATTTAAAACTATTTACATTTTAAAAAATCATATTTTTAATACGGTCATCCTCTCTCTTGTCCCTTGCCATCCCTAGAAATGGCCTAAAAAAATTTATCCCCGCCTTTCATAGACTTGATGGAACATTGTTTTATAAATAAGAATTCTGTAAATTATACAATTTGTTCTATAAGCATTTTAGTGTCTTAGCTAGGTTGTATTTTTTATAAAAAAAATCTATCTAAATTGAATAATTGCTACCTAATTTCTCAATAATGAGTTCTCTGGATGTCAAAAATCCTAGATACAAAAATTTGATATTTTAACTGGACATCTAAAATATTAAAATTAATAAATTATTTTTCAGCAGATGCCATTGTTTAACATCGCTACATATAACCCAATTAGTAGAAGGAATAGAAGGGCGGGATTTCAAGTCTACCTGTAGCTCTCAAAGATCATCAATAAATATTATTATTGAATAGAAAAGGCACAATACATCATTAAAATAGGTTTAACTCTCCAAGACAGGCGAATACATAATTAAGTAGAAGGTACGTTGGCAAGGGGAAATTATTTGGAGTATTCTTCAAAGCAGTTCCCAAGTAAAAGCTTATGGAGAAGATTTAACATTTGAAGAAACGAGGAAGACGCATATGACAGCGACGAATATAGTGATCAATAAGGTAAACAGAATTTGAAGAGATGAAAATATCGCAAAAGCAGCCTATGCTCAATGTCTTGATGTCGCTGCAACAACGGCCATTAGGCTGCCTCGTCATACTTCCATTCTTAACACAATACGCCACCCTACCCAGGGCATCAAATGTATCGCGACAAACTGCACCTCCCACCTGTTCATTGTGTACACTCATCACCTGCACAGTGTACATACTCATCAGCACAACAGCACACATCAGAATCGCAATGGCCTTAGTCATCTTTCCTTTCTAAAAACCAAAAAATGCAATGGATGATTCAATTTATCTGCTTCTCCCTTTTTATAGATTTAGAAGGCACTCAAATCAACGTGGTCAATGGCGTGGACATAACAGACTTTATTCTATCGTTAAGAAACTCGAAAATTTCGCTACCCAAAAGAGAACTCAAGGAATTTGAGAGCTAGGTAAAAGACAATTGATTAAAAGAGGGCACCGACCTAGGTAAAAGGCAAGATTGGAATTTAGCGTAAAAGAGTTCTTAGTTTCAGAAAATTCGTTTTCCCTGAATGTGTTTGTTGAGTGCTTGTTATAACAATCATGTAGTACAGAATTTGTTAGAGAGATTATAGGGTCAGAGCTTATAGTTTGTTGTACGTATCACCACACAATACCTGTATATATATTCTCTCGTTTGATCATTAATGATATTTTGGAATATTGAATAGAATTATATCTTCCAGTTTATAAGATAGTTGATTCTGTCACTTTAGTTTTGGATCTGTCGAATGACTGTACATAAGTTTTGATGGTGAGCTCCCCTATTTTCCCAACTTAATTTTCTTCAAATAAATTTAGTGGGCTTTGGTGCATCTATGCCAGTCGTTCGCTACTTCTTGTGAAGATTCTTGAAGGAGATCCCTTGGATTGTTATAGGCTAGTGAGGAGATATTGCCAAAGGAATATGGGATACAGCCACTCGAGTGGTTTTCATGGAGGTATAGGCTAGTGAGGAAAGAGAGATTGGAGATTAGAAAGAGAGTGGGGAATGCTTCCTGTCAATTGATTCATGAAAGATATAGGCTAGTTAGAAAAGACAGATTAGAAAGAGTGGAGGGAATGAAAGATATAGGCTAGTTAGAAAGACACATTAGAAAGAGCGGAGGGAATGTTTCCTGTGAGTTGATTATTAGAAAGATCTAGGCTAGTTAGGGAAGAGAGATTAGAGAGGGAATGTTACCTGTGAAAATGGAGGGAATGTTTCGTGTGACTTGATTAATAGAAAGATCTAGGGTATTTATATTTAGGGAAGAGAGATTAGAGAGGGAGGGGAAATGCTTCCTCCTAGAAAGATATAGGAGAATGCTTCCTGTGAGTTGATTAAAAGAAAGATCTTGGCCAATTAGAGAAGAGAGATTAGATAGAGGAGGAATGTTCCCACTCAAACTGTTGTAAGATAAATCTTGTAGTGTGAGAGACGAGAGTTTTCTGAAGCAGGAAGAGGCGTTATATGGTTGCAACAAAAGAGAAGGTGCACAAGCTCTCAGATATGACGCCTCCCTCCATTTCAGCTGAGAGAGAAAATCCTGCAATATCAACACCAACTACATTACGGGTGGTGTTTTCACAGGAAGTGCCCTCAATTTCAGCTGAGATTCTCGAAGGAGCTCCCTTGGATTGGTATTCCAGGCCACCGAATCCTCCATCTTCATGTGCACCCATGTGGGAAATTATACAGTCGACGAGAGCTTGACAAATCGGTAGCCCACTTCATTAACATTACAATTGTCTAATTTATTGTGCACGCATGGGGAATTTATACAAATCACAGTACCTCTTGATTGTATTTGCAATATCTCTCATCAGTCAAGAGGCAAGGATCCCCATTATCAGCTTCCTAGAAGCAAGCTTGATATCATTTGGGCATACCACAACCAGATATGTATAAGTGAAGTCGCGGGATCGTGTGGAATAATATAATTGTTTTTCTTAAGATTACGTCTTCTTTATACTTGTTAAACCCATAATTTGGGATACTTGTCAAAAAAAGGTCGTTAAGTTTTCAGTTGATGTTATACCAGTGCATTTGGACAACAAGATGATTAGATTAGGTGATCCTGCCCTCCACCTGTGGGTTCATGGTTATGATAATTATATCAAATGGAATTTTATCGTTGATAGGGTTGCCATCAATATAGTCCCTTTAAACCTTCTCCAAATAATGGATATGATGTTTCACACATTTCTCAAATCCAAATAGACCCTCAAAAGTTTATGACCACACTTTTTTTTTTTAAATGTACTTCATGTTACCATTGGTCATAAGACTTTAATCATAGAGTTCTTTGTATATGAAAGAAATCTTGGCTACAACATGATCCTAGGACATTCATGGATTCATAGGATGAAGGTCATTCCTTCTACCTAGTTATAATAAATATGTTTCACTTACTTGGGATAAATTCTTAGTTTTAAGAGAGATCTCAATCTCTTCAAAGCTTACCAAGGAAAATTAGATATCCATTGCCACTAAAATCTCTAAAGCCATTAATGAAGCCAAAACTAGTCCAAGTCAACACAAGAACACACCACCTAGATCTAGACCTAAATCCAAAATAAAGAAAGTTGAGATTTGTCGAGAAGAATCCAATGAAACAAGTACAACCAAAATCGTTAAATATTTTTAGAATAGGATTAATCATTTGTTTTTCAATGCGATCCTCATTTCATATGTATATATGCATGAGTAACCCTAACCTCTATTCTCACTTGAGGTAACCTACACAATGGTATTGTAAGAACTTCAACCATTGAAATCCTACCTTGTTAGGAGGTTAATTGAGCCCTTCATTATGGATTGCCCTAAACGAAAAAAAGGACTTGATAAGACAATTTTTCCTACTTATCGAGTAGTTATGCAAGTCTTGATCCAAGTTGTTAACCCCTAGAATAGGTTAATTGCACTTTTCATATGCCTAATAAATGATTTTTGCGATGTAAACTAACTTATATATACATGAAAGAAAGAAAAATGAATTTGCATTCAACGCATACTCGATACTATCTTTATATACATGAATGAGTTTCTTGCTTAGCATTATCTCAAGATTACATAGATATATTATCAAAATCTATGACATAACTAGATCAATCCACCAGATAGGTGTTGGGAAACTTATTGATTTGAGACTATGCTTACTCTACTTCCAAATTCTCTAATAAGGAATTTAGGCCTACAACCTATATAAGAATATTCTTAATGTATCTCTCAATCGTACCCCAATATGAGTTGATTCCAAACATCCCAACCTAATGTAATCTATATTGGAAAGAATTCATCCATATGCCATTCTAGTTGCAACATGACTATTTTTTGTAATTAATATTGGGTCTAGCCTTTACTAATTAAACTATATGGGTAGCATCCTATCTCTCATAATATCCATAATACTAGGTCTAGATTATGAGGTTGATATCCTTAAAAACAAAAGAAAGGGAGGGGTGAACCCACAATAATGTGTCCCACTTTTTTGCCCAAGTGGGAGATTTAAATCAAGATTTTTCATAGCAACTAAATCATTAATAATCTGAAGATGATGTGAACTAATTACTTTTAATATTTTATTTGTAAATTATAAATATATTTTTTCAAATAATAAGAAAGAATTTGTGAGTTTTTTTTTTTTTTATAATTAATTATTTTATATGGCTAACAATATCTTTTGTCCTATGTTTTATCCTCCCACCAATGGGACCTAAAGGAGGTTGTTGATAAAAAATCAATGAATTGTCTTCTACCTATAATAGACAAAATGGCATGATCTGCTAGCTCTTGCCCTAGCTCAACAGAGATTTTTTTAGTGGCGAATCTTCGCCAATTGGTGAATTCTATGATTTCATTTTTGTTTAAATGGAAAATAGTCTAGGGCAACACAATGGTCAAATTGCCCAGAATTTTGGACTTAACGGTCCACTGTATTCTGGGTTTGCTAGTGACCACATTCCATTCCACGTGGATGCCCGTAATATTTGCTTGGAATCACTCATACGTGAGTATAGATCATCTTCATTATTCGCCAGAAATAGTAAAACGACCCTGTACCCAGGACCTATTTCACCAATGGTAAATTAAATCTTCATTGCATGCGTCGGTCCATTTCGCCTATTATTAAAATTCATGTTAAGCATAATAAGGCCCAATTCGCCAATAACAATTAAAACATTAAAAAAAAATTGAGGACCCATTTCGCACCACTTAAATCAAGATGCATTTTGAAACACCCATGAAATTCACCAAAAATGCAATCATGGATTGATATAATTACAATTGAAAGTTTTAAACACTCTTTCTTACAATTTATTCATGTCTGATTAGTAAATTTGGGAGCTCTCAAATCGCATTCTACAATCCTGATTCTCGATTTAGAGAATTGAGAAGGAATAAAGGTGAGTAATCATTTCTTCATACTTGATACTATAGTTTAAATTTGTAGTGAGAGGTCAAGATGTCAGGCATGGGTGAGACTCCTCAGGGTGGTGAAGGGATTGAGATGTCATATAATGTTGAGACTGAGACTCCTCGGGGTGGTGAATGGATTGGGATGTCAGACAAGGGTAAGACTCCTCAGGGTGCTGAAACTAAAGGGATTGGGAGACCATGAAAACGCCCAAAACTTAGAGATACTACCATAAAGTCTTACTTTGAAATTGGCAAAGTTTCTGGTCCATCAACTTCTACAGTTGTAGAAGGCATTCACAGTAGCTCACCACCACCACAAGGTGGGATTGTCATTGAGTTAAATGCATCAAATGAGGATGACAATACCAGCATGGCAAAAGATGTTCTAAGGGATACACACAATGAGATAATTCACTGGGATGAAAATGCTAGTACTGAAGATGATGTTGGTAGAAAGAAAAGAAAAGGGAAAGTAAAAATGGGGCGGGAGTGGGAAATGACAAGGAGTTTTAAGACTGATTTGGTAGCAAGGTACCCATTCATTGAACTAGTCCCAAACAATGATGAACATCCAACAAAATGCAGGTGTAAGATTTGTAGTTGGAAAACTAAAAGAGAGAAGAAGATGCAACTAAATCTTGACACCATAGAAAAGCATATTGGTAAGGTTTATAAAAAATGGATCATAAATGGAAAGGAAACACCAGTAGTAAGATTAAAACCAAAGGAAGAATGTCTTCATGTTAAGTATGTAGCGGAATATGAAGAGCATAACCGCAAAATGATACTTGTGTATGGTGAAAATGGATAACAATAATAACAATATTGAAAGGCTAAATGAATTCAACCACAAAACCCTAGCCTAACAATCAACAAAGATCCACCATAACATATGAAGATTACCTAAGACAATGCAAATCAAATGAAATCACAAAGATTATACCATCACATGTCCAATAGGTTTTTGATCTCCATTCTTCCTATCTCCATTGATCTTGCTTGATATATTTGCTCTCAGATTTTAATATGCACAAGAGCTCAACAAAGAACGGAATGTGGTTGCAAGTAGGATCGTAGTGTAGTCGAGTCCTCCAAATTGTCGATTAGGCTGAGTGATTAGGTAATTACGAATGAATGATTAGCTCATTAGGATGATTAGGGTTGATAATGAAGGAAGCATCTCCTTATATAGAAGACACTATATGAAATGGAGGGATAAGATTGAGAGGTGTAAAAGGAGGTCGGCTATGATTAGAGGGTAGGTAAAAGAAATAATAAAATAACGAAAGAGGTAGGTAGTGTATGAATTAAGAGATGAATGACATGTGTCATGGGTAGAAAAGGTTAATGAATTAATTAAATAAATAAAGATTTATTTAATTAATAGAAGAAGTGGGATCAATTAAATAAATAAGATATTTATTTAATTTAGGAAAATGATAATTTAAATAAATAAATGTATTTATTTAAATGAGAAATAAGGCTAGAAGAGGATAAATGAATTAATTAAATAAATAAAGATTTATTTAATTAATAGAAGAATTAGGCTTAGATAATTAAATAAATAAAATATTTATTTAATTAGACTGGACAATTTTAGGTGTCTACATTTTGCCCCTCTTTGAGACAATGCGACTTGTCGCGTTGTTTCAAAGAAGATAAGATGAACTGATACAAAGTTGCCCCAGAATGGGAATGATATGCCCCCTCGAGAGATTGGATGAAAATGTCTAAAAAGATTGCAGACAATCTCTCGATAAGAAAGAGAGGCTAGAATGGACTGACCGGATAAAGTGACAAAGTCACGGGATAAAGAAGACTGACTCGGGAAACGAAAGCGAGGGCTAGGGTAGTCTATAAGATAGACCATAGGGGAAAATACATCCTCATTGTCATCTACACATTCACGAGAGCACATTGCAGAGTGAAAATAGAGAAGGAGCAGTCAGCAGCGATGGCTTTCGTGCATAGATTCGACCGTGTTCGTCGATTTCAGAGGCCAATAGAGGTAGGAGAGCCAGTGAGTACCACAAAACCTCCTCGTACTTTGATGCATTTATTGTTGTCATTAATGCATACTAGGTAATGTAATAAATGCACGTTTATGTCATGTAAGCGTGTTTGCGTTTGAAAAGTATGAATTTGCATCTTCTAGGTCAAATCGACAGTTCTGTGATGAACATACGCTGTCGATTGGATAAGCTACTGAGAGGATACACTCTAGCAGGTCCTCTAGGAAGACTAGGATAGATCAAGGCACTTTGTGATGAACAGTGAGTACCAAGATAGAGTACTTTGTGATGAACAGGGAGTACTGAAATATGAGCAGCACTTTGTAATGAACAGGGAGTGCAAATGTGAGTAACACTTTGTGATGAATAGGGAGTGTCACACACGTAGTACTTTGTGATGAACAGTGAGTACCACTAGGATAAATAGCAACACTTTGTGATGAACAGTGAGTGTCACTAGGATAGATAACCATCTGCATTTAGGTAGCTAGTAGCATTTTTTGATAAATAGTGAATGCCACCATGACTGACATGATTGATTTTCTTGACTGCAGGAGTATTTGCCTATGTTGGAGTCACGGGAGAGATTCCCGTCCACACAGAGGTTGCGACCAGAGTTGTCGTTTTAGGATAGAGCTGCCATTGAGGAGATGGGATTGAGACACGTGCTGTATGTGCCTAAGTTTCGGGCAAACATGGGTTTTGCTGACTGCGCTGGCCGAGAGATGGCATTCAGAGACATGCACATTTCATTTGCCGATGGGTGAGATGACAGTCACCCTTGAGGATGTCTACAGGATTCTGCAGATACCGATTGATGGAGAGTCGATTCCGTATGATCGAGACGGAGACAGGGATGCCCTTAGAAGAGTGTTCTAGGATCCAAGATTGGAGATGAGGGTGGGACACGTGGCATGGGATACCATGACATGGATAGGATTAGCACTACCAATAGTGTTGGCAGGAGTGATCAGTGAGTTCCTCTGTATCAGTTTTGTACCATTTTGTATAATGATGTAGACACTTGCGGGTGATTGTAGCCATATGATTTTGACATCATTGTATCATGACACTTTATATATATATATGAGATGATGCATCTTTGCGGCAGCTATATGCATGTGTACCTATGTGATGAGATGTTCTTATGTGATGCTTATGATATGGATGCAAATATTTACATGATGCAATGCAATATTTTTTTTATTTATTTTTTTTGTTCGTTTATGTTTTATATGTGTATGCATGATGCAAATGTGAATGTAAGTAATGCAAATGAATATGATAATGCAAATGTAAATTGTGCTAATGGGTGTTGTGTGCAAGATGTGAGGCAGTTGTGATATCTATATGTATGTATGAAATGCTTATATGTGGTAATGTAGGTGCAGCTACATGAGATGCAAATGTTTTTGGTGTGTCATTATACTCAGTCATGTGATAGTAGGCTACACGGACTCAAGAAGGACGATGGAAGTCAATCAAGAAAGGGGGATGAAAGATAGAAGATAAAAAAAGTGAAAGAGCTTCTTGTGCATTATCATCATTGAGCTTTATTATGGCAAGTAGGTTATGACAATCGAGGCATATGTTTGACCCAGAAAGTCATTGTACCTATTTGCATGGAGATAAGACAGTCACAAACAAGGAATGCCCCAGTTCATACTAGACTCACAGTGTCCTCATATCCTTGGACAAGTCATAGCATTACTAAGAGACAATCCACAGACAGCAAATGCAAATAGGTGACGATACCCCATCCTCACCTTTCTAGTCAAAGACATCCTGGAGATAGAATCTCTAGTCAAAGACATCCTGGAAAAGCTAAAAGACATGTCACCAAAAGATAAAATCAAAAGAAAACCAAGACTCGACACCAACATCCACTGTAGTCCTCAAGTTTAGTGTCTCTTGTCACTTGTATAAGTCTTATTTGATTATGGTCACAATGTTCACTTTCACAAAAAGGATAGATAGCACTGAACCATATGTTGTCTGAGTCTGTTGAAATATTTGATTTGTTGAAGCCCATTGTTGTTGTTGTGTCTCATCTGAAACTGACTGAATCCATGAAACTGATACTTTATTGTGAAGAAGATGAAACTTTATTGCGGATTTGCGATGCAAATGTTGCTTTATTGCAGATTGTGCGCAAATAGACTGAAGAAAGCTGGAAGAAACTGTACTCCTCGAAACATGTGGTGTTCTCAGTTCCACACCCCTCACTAGACATAGGATTTTGCCTTAGCCACAGATAGGATCAGATTTATTATGGATGGAAAGGGATGTGAAAAGGGAGATTAATTATGAATGGCTAACCAATCTTGGGTAGATCAATAACAAGCCATGATGGGAATGGGTAAGTTTATTGTGGATGAATTGGTCGTGAGTGTGTGCAAAGTGAAGGATGAAAGTGAATCCTGAAGGAGGGAGGAGCAATGTCTCTACGCATGGCGCTGGTGACCCAGTTTTCACCATGGTACTTGCCCAGGGCGCCACCGAAGTGGTTTTCACCGTTGGACGAAATTATTTCTCTTTACTTTTTTCAATTTTTCAATGTTTTTTGTGTCACAAGGCGCCTGTTTGCCAGGTTTTCACCAAGTAACGATTTTTTTGTTTTATAAAATTTTTTTGTATTTTTGAAATTTTTTTTTTAATTTTTTTTGTATTTTTGAATTAGGATATTCCAAAGAGCTATGTGTAGAACCTGCGAAGGTGCATGCTATTGATAGGATCCTCCAAAGGTTCACCTTCTGTAGTTGACAGCTGATATGCCCTAGATCCATATGCTGCTGTAATGATGTAAGGACCAAGCCAATTTGGTTCAAACTTGCCCTTCTTCTCTCTGTCTTGCTGATTTTTGGGATTTTCTCTGAGAACTAAATTGCCTACCTCAAATGTGTGAGGCTTTACCTTGTGATTGTAGTTGCATTGTTCCTTGACTGAATGATGTGTAGCTTGAGTGACTGTCTTCCTTGATGAAGGAACTGCGATAGAATTACTAGTGTGTGGACTACACAGGCCCGTATGCGTGTCACCTGAAGAAGTTTGGGCATCACTGATAGCAAAGTCCTTCGAGGAAGCTCCATTAAAGGTCCGTGATATATCACCAAAAGGGGATGGATGTGTGGAACAAGTGGATGAGTGATGAAGGCTTATGATTGTGAAAAGAAGTGAAAGTAGGATAGCATGATGGGGACTTAAGATCAACAAGTGTGCTTTTTGACTTGAAATTTTAGAACTTTTGCCCCCAGTTATTTTGATATTAGGGGAGATCAACTCTTGCTCTTTTTGTTTCATATGAGTTTTATCCTTGACTTTGATTTTTGTAGAGTCCAATAGCTTTTGATTTTGATTTGGACTGAAGCACTTTTCTTTATTTTTGACTTTTAAATTTTTCTTTTCAAAGCTTGATTTTTGATCCCTAATGAGTAAGGGCTTTTGTGATTCTTGTTGATCCAAGTCTGGGAGTGGAGTGCAAATGGAATGAGTGGATGAAATGGTAAAGCTATGTGAGTTCTCAAGAGGGCTAGCGATACGCTCATTAGATTCTTCACTGAAACCACTCTTAGGACTATTGATATCAAGAGATGCTTGCACCACTAGAGGAGATTTGCATTCAAACTTAGTAGCCAGAACACTAGGTGGTTCACACCCAATTCCTTGCAAATTGTTTATAGATTGTTCCTGTAGACTGAATACCTTAGGAGATAGTGGGATTTAGTCAACATGAAATATATACTCACCACATCCCCGGTCTTTAATCTTGAACTTTTCTTTTAGCTCTGCTTGTTTGGATGTAGAAGCTTTTAAGGATTCAGGATCCACATATGTCGATGAAGGAACAACTTCGCGATTGACTAGAATTGTTATTTCTGACCGAGGTTGTAGATTGTTGCAATATATGAATGGATTTGGATCCGCTTTGACGGTCACTTCAACTCCATTGTGTGGAAACTTGATACATCGATGATATGTAGAAGGGACTGCGCTCATCTCATGAATCCATGGACGTCCCAAGAGTATGTTGTATGTGAGATCGATGTCTAGGACTTGACAAACCACATCCTTCGTAACTGGCCCAACTCTGAGAGGTAAGGTGACTGTACCCTTGGATGAACGCTCTTCATCATCATATGCTTTGATAGTAATTTTATTTGTAGAATTCACAGCTTTGTCGGAATATCCCAATTGTTTAATAGTGTTCAATGTACAAATGTTTAGACCTGCTCCTCCATCTATCAGGACTCTTTTTATTCGATGTTTGTGTATGAAGGCTTCAATGTGTAATGGTGCATTATGTGGCTGACTTATGGAGGCATCATCGGCTTCTGTGAATGTAAGGGAGTGTGGAATGGAAAGGTATCCCACCATGGCTTGAAACTGGTCCACGTTCAGATCAGTAGGAACAGCAGTATCTCTCAAGATTTTATCAAGAATGGCTTTATGTGCGGGAGATATGCGTAATAGTTCAAGGATTGAAATGAGCACGGGTGTCTTCCCTAACTGTTCTACAAGGTCATACTCAGGCTTGGTTGATGAAGAGGCGGTGTTTTTAACTGGAGCACCTTGCAAAGTAATTTTACCTCGATGGGTTGTAACATGACATTCAGAGGTAGACTCGGACGAAGATCCCACACCTCTTAGAACAATCTTGGGTCGCTGAGGAGGATTCTCAGGGTTTTTGTTCATGATAGTAATAGTAGAGATATGATTGTCCATCGAGATGTGGTTGATAGTTGAGTCATAGTTGTAAGGTGCTATAGTATAGTTGGCTTGATCATTTGTGGCTTTACCTTTTCCCTTGTCATGCTTTGGGAATGGTTCCTTAAACATCTCATGTTCTTGATTAGATGAATGTCCCTCAATCTCAATGTCACCTCTATCAATGAGATCTTGCACAATGTTCTTCAGTCGATGGCAATTTCCTGTCTTATGACCCTTGCTCTTATGAAATTCACAATACTCATCATCATTCCACCAATTTGGTTTAACCTTTGGTTCATATGGAGGAAAATCTGGAACTGCGATTACCTTGTTTGCCACAAGCTTCTTGAAAACTGACTCAAGTGGTTCTCCCAATGGGGTGTACTTCCTTCGTGATCTGGAAGTTGTTTGAGTATTCACTTGATTGTTTGTAGAACTTGATCCAGAAAAAATGAATTTGGGTCACACTGTGTTGGCATCAACAACACCATCATTGACTGTGTTCTTGTTTTTATTCCAAAATCTTGGCTTGTCTTTTCCTTTAAAGTCATCTTTGTTTTCCTTGAATATTTTAATGACTCCTTGTTCAATTGGGACCTTTTCTGTCGCTAAGCCTTTTTCAATGACGTCCTTGAAGGTGGACAAACAAGCTTTCCTTAAGTCATAACCAATCTCTTTGTTAACATTTTGGGTGAACATCTCTACCATTTGTTTTTGTGGAATCTCACAAGAGCATCAGCTGGCTAGATTTCTCCATCTTTGCAAAAATGATGCAAAAGATTCTCCCTCTTTTTGCTTAGTGTTGCACAAAGTAGTAACTGATATGTCTGTCTCTATATTGTAGGAGAAATGTTGAATAAATGCTTCTACTAGGTCACCCCATGACTTAATACCAGGTGGAAGTTGGGAGAACCATTCCATAGCTTGATCACCTAAGCTTTGTGGGAATAATCTCATCAAATATGTCTCTTCTGCTGCTACCTCAATGCAAGCTGTGAAAAAACTGTCTTATGTGTGCCTTGGGGTCTCCTTTTCCTCTATACTTGTCAAATTTAGGCGTCACAAAATGTGTAGGAAATGGAAGCATTGGAATGCTCTTGTCAAATGGATAAGGACATATGTCTCTCATTGTGTATGTTGGCTTCGGTGTATTTATGTCCTCCATTTTCTTTTGTAAGTCCCTGATTTGTTGTTCCAAATTGCTCTTAGGTGGAGATCGACTTCTTGGACCATATCCTATGTTTGAGGTACCCATTGGAGGAGGTGCATGTTGCATATATGGATGATATTGATCATACACATGTTCATATGGAGGAGGTCTGTAATGATGTTGCATATATGGACCACTTGGTATAGATTCATGTTGAGGAACACCATATCTATTTTGTGCATGTATACCATACTCTACAGGCATGTCATGTTCTATTGTATTGCCCCCAAATTTGACATGAGGTTTCCTTGTGTCCAAATTTTGAGCATGCCTTGGAATATCCCATTGCTTTGGTGGTTGATCCTTAGCATTGATATGTGATTGAGCATATTTTTCTCCATAAGACTTCCATAATGGTCTGCGAAGGTGAGTATCATATGTTTGACCATGTGTATGTGGGACCTCTGGTTTTTGAAGCAAAGCTGATGGTGATTCAGGTACCATATGTGGTCCTCTATTTCCTCCACTATTAGGTCTCCTTTGATCCATATTGGAGTGAGGTTGTTGCAAAGGTCTATGTTCCATTATTTGAGACATGTCAAAATCATGAGGTATCTTGGCTCCACTTTGTGCCATCATGTGTAAGAAGTATTGTCTATCTCTCCTCATTATTTCCTCAACCAATCGATTGAAATGGGGATTCATAATGGATTCTTCCACATCTGCTGAATGTACTGAAAAGTTGTCCACATTGCATTTTGTGTAGCATTGTTGTTTATAGTGTCCATGTTCTCAACATTTGGAATGTTTCTATAGACATCCATGTCAGGTAATGTAGTATGATCAAAATTGAAAAAGATCTCATTGTCATACTCATAAGAACTCATGTTTGCGGACTCTTGAGCCTCTTTAGTTTCTCTCCTAGATTTTTGAAGACGGGTTTCAACCATGAACTAGGTATTGACCAAGATGTGAGAGACTAGATGAAAAATGGAAAGAGTATGGAAGACCAAGAGTTGAATGGAATGTAAATGAGTCTGAAGTGTACTTGTAATGTCCAAAGTGTAAGACCAAGTACGTATGTAGTAGAGTAGGTGTGACTTCCAAAGAGAGGATAGTTTCTCTTGATGAGGTAAGTTGACCTTGACTCTAAGTAAGACCAAATGAGACCCAAAGGTAAGAAACCTTGATGAGGGACCACTTAGCAAAGTGTAGTTGTATGTAGTGTGTTGACAAAGTATGATGAGGACAAGCAAGTGACCTTTTGACTCAAGTTTAGACAAGTATAAATGTAAAATGAGATGTGAAGCAATGATGGACTATGTGAGACCCAAAGACAGGTTGAATGCTAGATGAAACCTGAAGAAACAACCTAGGAAGCTCAAGTATTCCGAAACTGATTTCTCTTGTTTGCTGGACTGTAAAATTTTTCCAATTTGTGAAGTTGTGACCAAATCTGAATGTTTGACTATTTTTCGTGACAAGAGGACACAATGTTGATGAGGACTCAATGTTTGCAAGTGTTTAGACTCAAAATGACTCCAAGAAAAGTGTGTTGTTTGATGTAAAATTGTTTTGCATACACTTGAAGACACAAAAGACACAATGTTTTGCTGTTTGGTCTTGATTATTTGAATGTTTAACATAAGTCAAGCACAATTCTTATGGCTGGCCAAGACAATAGTTGTTGATCCCACATGGGGTTTTACCCCCGAGGCTACGCTATTCAGAGCGGATACTTAGATGCTTGACCTCACTGGCTCCACCCTCGGCACTCACTTCTCGGGTCAGCCAAGCATCAGTCCCCATGAAAACTCCCCATGGTGAACTTTGTATCTCTACTAAGAACCGTATGTGTGTGGGCCACTACCAGAGGTCCGAGCTCCTGCCCCAACAACTAGAAGGATTTGGGCTTCTAAAACAAAAAGGTGCTAGTAAGGGCATCCGCTCATGTGGCCATACATGCGGCACTTTCAGCTCTGTAAATACAGAAGGCTCCCAGCCGGTAGGGGTTACGCCCTACAAATGATCAAATAAATTTGATCAAACGGGTTTATGGGGAGACATAGTGTCGGTATGAACTAATCAGCACACGTTATCCATAGTTTTCACCATGAATACATTTGATTATAGTGGTTCGGAAGAGGTGGGTTTTCCTCGCTACCACTTGGGTCGTTCTCTTCTCACTAGTAGTCCTAATGACCACACGGGAAGATAGGCCCTCTAAAGATTAAACAAAAAGAGCCTATTCCTCAAGACACAAAAGACAATGATTCAATTTTAGTGCACCAATGGAAGTGTTTGCTAGTCTATGAAAACAAGGCACACAATAAAAATCCAAAAACCCTTGCCAAGGATCTGCAACAAAGATTTATTAGTAGTTTGGATTGTTTGAAATAATCACCCCTTCCTGCAAGCACACAAGTTAGGTAAATTTTAGATCCAAAAGACTTTGTGAAATAGGGGCCTTCAAAAATGCATTTTGTTGACCAATTCAAAGACCTGATTCATCATAAAAAAAGACCACCTGTAAAATTTTAAGAGATTTCCAGAAATGTAAGAAAATCCAAAAAATTTATTAATTTGCTCCAAAAATTAATTTTTTATGAAAAATCATAAACAATTCATATAAAATGTAAAATCGATCCAAAAAATTTGAAATTTTTACTGGAGAGTCTTGATAGTCTTCCCAACTTGCACAAAAAAATTTCTGCAACAAATCCAAGCAGTTTGTGAGATATGAGTAAAATAATGCAAAACCCTAATTTTCAAAGATCTAATTTTTGAGGAATGATTTTGCATCAAATTTAAAATAAAAAAGAACAAATCCTATGTATAATTCTGAGAGATTTCCAAAAATGTAAGAAAATCCGAAAAATTCACTAATTTTCTCTCAAAATTAATTTTTTATGAAAAATCATAAAAAATTCATATAAAATGCAAAATCGATCCAAAAAATCTGAAATTTTTACTGAATCTTTCTGATATTGTTCCTGACTTGCAAAACAAATTTTATGGAAAAATTAGAAGCCATTTGTGAGATCTGATCAAAATAAAGAAAAACCCTAATTTTTAAAGATCCGATTTTTAGGAAAATATTTTGCATCAAAATTAAATTCACAAAGAATAGATCCTGTGTATAATTATGAGAGATTTCCAAAAATGTAAGAAAATCCAAAAAATTCTCTCATTTACTCTCAAAATTAATTTTTTATGAAAAATCATAAATAATTCATAGAAAATGAAAATATGCTCCAAAAATTCTAAATTTTGGATAGAGATCTCCTGATACTTTCTTCAACCTACAAAAACAATTTGGTGCTTGGTGCAAAATTTCCTAGCCGTTTATGAGATATGATCGAATCTCTCCAAGATCTTGATTTTGTGTCCAAAACCCTAGCTGCATAAGGTTATTCTCCAAATTGTTTTACAAAATAGCAATATAGGGTTAGAAAAATCTGCAAAAAAACATAGATCTAAGAAAAATCCATGTCCCATCGGGCGTGCCAAAATGTGTATGGTGAAAATGGATAACAATAATAACAATATTGAAAGGCTAAATGAATTCAACCACAAAACCCTAGCCTAACAATCAACAAAGATCCACCATAACATATGAAGATTACCTAAGACAATGCAAATCAAATGAAATCACAAAGATTATACCATCACATGTCCAATAGGTTTTTGATCTCCATTCTTCCTATCTCCATTGATCTTGCTTGATATATTTGCTCTCAGATTTTAATATGCACAAGAGCTCAACAAAGAACGGAATGTGGTTGCAAGTAGGATCGTAGTGTAGTCGAGTCCTCCAAATTGTCGATTAGGCTGAGTGATTAGGTCATTAGGAATGAATGATTAGCTCATTAGGATGATTAGGGTTGATAATGAAGGAAGCATCTCCTTATATAGAAGACACTATATGAAATGGAGGGATAAGATTGAGAGGTGTAAAAGGAGGTCGGCTATGATTAGAGGATAGGTAAAAGAAATAATAAAATAATGAAAGAGGTAGGTAGTGTATGAATTAAGAGATGAATGACATGTGTCATGGGTAGAAAAGGTTAATGAATTAATTAAATAAATAAAGATTTATTTAATTAATAGAAGAAGTGGGATCAATTAAATAAATAAGATATTTATTGAATTTAGGAAAATGATAATTTAAATAAATAAATGTATTTATTTAAATGAGAAATAAGGCTACAAGAGGATAAATGAATTAATTAAATAAATAAAGATTTATTTAATTAATAGAAGAATTAGGCTTAGATAATTAAATAAATAAAATATTTATTTAATTAGACTGGACAATTTTAGGTGTCTACAATACTGATTGGTAATAGTGGAAATACAATCGAGGTTGGGCTTGAACATGCAGCAAAAGATGAAAACCTGGCAAAGGCTGTTCAGTTGACTGTTATTTTCCATATTCAGTCGAGAGGGCGTCCTAGGAAAGATTTCCCTGAACATAGTAATTTATTATATTTTTTGAATGTTCCTCACTATCCTATGTCACATTGATCAATAAATGGTGGATGGGAAATGGCAAACTGTCTCATTGAGTTGGAAAAGAAAAATTTATAGGAGAGTGTAAAAGAGTCAAAATTCATTTCAGTATCCATGTATGAAGTTACTGTGGTACATAACACTTTCCAAATTTTAGGTCCTTCTAAGGCCTTGAAAATCCATTTAGTAGCCAAGACAATGCCTTTTTTCTCAATTATTTGAGGCCCGGTTCACTTGAGTCTTTCTTTATGCTTTTTTGTACTTTTTCAACATGGTAACTTGCAAAAAACCAAACAGAAACACAATATAACCTATATTAAGACAAGATGTTTTGGCACACCTTCACCCTTCTAGCCAATGAGAGGAATATCTTTTTCCAATTATTAAGTTTAATTTCTACCATAGTATACATCCATTCCCACATCTTTGGCAAGGATGGGGAGACCAAGAAGGGTATGCCAAGGTATCTAACATTTTTTCCAACCCCTTCCCATTGCCACCCAAAGTCATAAAGCCAATCAAGAGGCTCATTTGACCATCATAGGAGAGTAAATTTAACTTGGGACACTTTTGAATTAGAGTCATGATAGAAAATATCCACCTATTAACAAGATTGATCATATTTTTTTTTCCAATTTAGGGAATAAAATGTTATCATCTACAAATTGAATGTTTAGACGAGTAGATTGATCAAGGAGAGTAATCCGCTTAAGTTCTAGGTCTAACAATCTATATCTAAGAGCATAAAATAGCCCTTTTGAAACAATAACAAATAACGAAGGGGCTAGGGGACATCCCTATATTATTGATCTACCCAACTTGAATGGCTCAGATAGTTCCCATTGATTATTATTTGGGCATTATCATCATTAAACATAGCTTTGACCATTTTACAATGCCCTAGGGAAGCTTATTGTCTCTAATACACGGGGGCTTCACTGGCTAGGAAATATTATATCACATGCATTCATATTGGGGGGTTTAATATCCCAAAAATGAGGGTACAATATATTTCCTATTGTTAAAAATAGGGGGGTTTCTAATTCTGGCTATGAGAAAATACAATATTCAGTGAAAATAGGGGGCTTTTAATTTGGGCTATGTATTGGGAGGGGGTGACAAAAAAGGAGTTTAGGAAAATGTTTTTTTAAAATAGGGGGATTATTTAGTATACCATGAATGCACATGCTACAACCCAGGTTCACTAAGTGAAGCCCCGGTGCTCTAATACTATGAAAATAAATGACCATTCTACTCGATCATAAGCTTTTTCAAAATCAAGAATCAATATACCTGTGTTTTGGTTGCTTCTTTTCACCCAGTTGAGACTCTCCCAACTAGTAATCAAATTTTCCAAGATATAAATATTCTTTATAAAACCTATCTGAGTAGGATTGACTATAGAAGGTAGGATACAAGGTAGCCTTCTAGCAAGAACTTTGGCAAAAAATTTATAGGAAACATTTAATAAGGTTATCAATCTCTATTTTTTGATATTGATTTTATATCTATCTTTAGGGAGGATCTTAATAAGGCGTATATTGATTTCTTTCCCTAGAGTACCTTTTCTAAAAACCTCACAAAACACATCATACAGGTCATCAACAATCTAGAACAAATTAAGTTTTTAGAATATTGTAGGTAGACCATCTATGCCTAGTGCTTTTCCTTTCTCAAAGGACTTAATGTTATTGGATATCTCTTCTTTAGAAATTTATTTTCCTAATATATCTACCATATCGCGAGACACCTTATTATTCTTTTACAAAGTTACTAAGCTTGTTTGCATTTTCTATTAAATTATCTTCTACTATGAAAACAATTTTATAAAATTTCATGAAGGCATCTTTAATGTCAGTATTTTCCTTAAACCATACACCATTCACTAAGACTAGCCCAATAGATTTATTGATTTGCGTTTCTTTGAGGATATTTAAAAAATACCTAGAAAATTAAATGTCACCTTCTTCGATCTGGTTTATTTTGGCCCTTACCCTCACCCCTTGGGCTTTGGAGGTCTGTAGCTTCCTCAATTTGTGTTGGATCACTTTATATTGATTGATCAACTCATAATTTTTAGGGTTTTTCTATATATTTTTTTATATTCATACAACCTCTCTTGTACTTTATATTCAAACCTCCTATTATTCATAGTGTTCCTTTGACCTATAGTTTTGAGAATCTTTTTCTTTTCTACTACTAGTGTGTTCTAGTATCTCCTTGCTTTCCCTCTACCATTTATAGCTTTAGTGATACTCTTTAAAGTATACAAAACCTCAACACAATCTTGAATCCTAAGGAGTTATGTGTTTAACTTGAATAGCCTATTTTTGTGCCTACCTTAAATGGCATTGTCATCTTTTAGAATGGCATTTGTTGTGATGGACTAACAAATATGTAGGATCTACTATCACTTATATTAGATTCATCATTAAATTCAAAATAAAAGATGACTCTACGAGCATAAAATATATCTAATCTACAGTATACTCTTTTACTAACTCCTTGGTTGTTACACCAAGTGAACCAAACATTGCTGCTATTTTTTTTGTGTCTTCAAGAGTATCATAAAACTTTCTCATATTCTTTACCCTTTCCCAAAATAATTTATCAGTCTTCCCATCCCCACTAATTTCCTCCCCTTTTATCTTCCTTATTTTTTGTTATATGAAAATATCCCCCAAGTAACCATGGTATATTAGGTGAGTAGTCGGACATCCTTTGCCAAAGAGAAATAAATGAAGATTTTTGATCAAACAGGGGAGGTCTTTATGTCTGATTTTTTTAGATTTAATTAAAGATAGATAGACTATGCATTCTAGCCCCTCCCGTCTTCATTGTAACTCACTCGTGAAGGGAGAATAGTCATTTTGTGCTATGTGCCTTTATTTGCAGATTTGAGATTATCAAACCTTTTAAAATTTAAATGATTATATGAATTTTACTTTTCATCATTATATCTGTGTTTACTTTGTCTCATTACATTTAATACTATGGGTAGTAAAGGATGTATAAATTAGGATTCTCTGTAATTTGTGTTTCACTAGTACATAGTTAGAGTTTATTTATTTTATCTTTTCTTTTCTTTTCCCCTAATTATAATGCTGAGATTCATTGATGATCCTATGAAGAGATGGCTTCTAAAACCCCAAAGGTTATCCCATAAACTGCAATCCCATATTCGCAAGATTTCCCATTGTTGGTGCAAGTCTATATCTAGGTACAACAATCAAGTGTAAATAAAATCATCAACAATTTTTGACACACCTAGTGGGACCTAAAATCAAAGACCTTGGTTTGTGTTTTATCAATATTCATTCTAGTTTTTGTGATTTAGGTAGAAATCACAAAAATATCTACTCATTAGAGTATGAATCTTCTATCTTGTGATTTTGTTGGTAATTTCATCTTAGAACATTATTTTAATAGATCATGGAAACACAATATTAATGTGTATCTTAATATTCTAGCAAGAAATTTATCATTTGTGACTTGGGATTCATGTTTTCCTCTACTACAGCAACAAGGTGATCATGCTACTAAATAAACACTGAAAGCATTGCCCCATTTTCATGGAGATGGCTCTATGTTTTCCCTAAGGATCATATTCAAGATATCGCAAATTTATGTAGTATATACCATATTAAATCTAATATTTGGATTTTTAATTATTTTCATTCTTTCAAGGGCAAAGCATGGGAATCGTATAAAGCCTTACAACCTAGTATAATCACAGGAATTAATCAACTTGGGAAGATTTTCTTCGACCAATTTGGTATGAAGACAAAAATTAGCTCTCTTGTTCAAAATCTTATCATGATTAGGAGATATGTTACAGAGTGCATGTATAATTTTAATGCATGATTTGACAAGATATGGAAAAAAATTTAGTTGCCGTAAGATCCCCTCCAAATTTTAAATTTCTATATTTTTTAAGGAGTTTAGATCCTAAAATTCCAATTATAATACAAGTTTTAGGAGGTAAAATTTTGCCTCAATCATATGATCTACCCATTAGAGCTTAAATGAGCCTCGTAGAAGCTAGTAAATTACCTCTTTTTCTTTTGAAATCACTAATTCCTTATGCATATCTCTCTTCCCAAGATGTCATATATAGCCAAAATAAAATTTGAAACCACTACACCCACCCTCGATACTAATATTTTAGATCATAGGGAGATTATTGAATTAAAAGGACTTGTAATATCCTTCAACCACAAGCTCAATGAGCTAAAAAATCAAATCATGTATCAAATTGACCCAACCCTTATGTCTCGAATCTCTCAAGAACAAAAAAATCTACTAAACCAACCGATACAAGAACCCCTTTCTCATGCACCAAAAATACACAACTATTTTGAAAATAGTATTCATCAAGCATTTGTGGTTTCAAAGCCAGGTTCTTAACTTATACAAGTATCAAATAAAGTATTTTGTCAATTTGACATCAAAGGGAAGTGTCATCAAAATCAAAGTATCAAGGATTATCATCAAATCAAACAAGTAAATAAAAGTAGAATGCAAAATCTTGCATGATCAAAATTTTCAATTAAATAAGTACTCGATGCAATATCAAGAAAAGAGAGAATCAAGTGAAGACAAAGATGAGGAATATTATGATGATGATGGTTCCTTGGCAAGCTTTGAAGTTGAAAGGTACTTGCGAACAAATGATAATATCACTATATCACAAAAAGTTGTAAAGGAAAATTTGACAAGAGCTATAGAGAGTGATCCTATTAGTTTTTTTAATGAGCTCTTACATTTGATAGAAGATGGCATAGTAAATATTTAACATGATGAGGAACAAACTAAAGATTTTTTCTCAATTATCTAGCAAGGGTATTTACTCCTTTATGACGAGGCTTGAACCTTTGAACATATGTCTAAAATATAACTAGTCGGACTTCAAAACTTAATAAAATGAAAAATATTCAACATATCACTATCAAACAAATTGCAAGCCTTGGATATTAATGTTAAAAACTAAAATTCGAAAGAATTGAGTTTTTATCATTTGTAGAAAAAAAATCATGCGTTTCGGGAGGCACGTCACTCTTAAAAAATGTAGTTTGCTGTAAAAAACTACTTTTCGATGGAGATGGAAAATTTTTACAAAAATTCTTCAAAAAATTTTAAATATATATATATAATATACAAACAAAATGCTACAAATGGCTAATTTACATCATCTTCAAATGCTTAATAGTTTAAAATTTATAGTTGTCATAAGTTGAAGATTATTTTAAAAATGTTCATCTTAGTGTCAAAAGTGGCAAAATAGTGGGAACCATTATTGTGAGTTCACACCACCGGTGTCGGCGCCGGCGCATGTACATGAAGACTTCCCTTGCAAGTCACAAGAAATATATTGCATTTTATTCACACTCATTTTTAATTTTTTTTCTGAAGTCAACTCACTAATTGAGTTCCAAAATATTGTTAATGATCAAAGGGAACAAATGACATGGTAGAGAGATGCGATTTTCACAAACTTAGCAACCATTGGATCTTTTCCAATCCAATGAAGGGTGCACTCTAGAATGAAAGTAAAGAATGATTTATTTTAAATTTGTGCTATTCCTCAATATGGATAGTGAAAATGAAAAATAAAAGATGATGAGTTGGGAAAGAAGGTTGGGCCCGTTAAATTAAAATGATTATTTTTTGCATTTCACAACCCATAACGAAAAGGGAACATGTGACTATCATGCAGGGTGATCCCACAATAGTGGGTTACACTCTCACCTGCGAAGGAAAAACACGGATGGTGGGAAAAAGCATAGTGAAGAAAGGAAAATGTTTTTTGAAGTAGTTCCCTTTCCGATTACATTCTTCTTGATGGAGGGTTTTTCTTACAAGATGAATAGTTTCTGTTGAACATGCCACAAGGATGAGAGTGGGCATGAATAGTCTTGCAAAAATCCATAAACTTTATCAATCAGAAACACTTATCAATTATTTCTAACAACCCAAACACCAATGAAAGATGAAACAAATAAACACCAAACACATGAACACCGTGTTTTATACATGCAAAAATCAAGATGCAAAAAACCACAGTGAGAATCACACTCACTATAAGAATAACCGAATACAATGTTTAAGGCACAAGGCTAGAGAAGCTCACTGTTCCTAATTTGAACTTGCAGGCTAAGGCACACAACCTTAGGGAAAGATATAATATTTATAAGCTAACATATACAATCTTAGGACAAGACACAAATCTGCAAAAGTTGTCAAAAGAACTCATTATCTTTCAGCAGGCTCAGAGGAATGATTAATTGAAATGAATAAGATGTCCTAATCATGAAAATATCCCTTAACCTATGATTCAAGCACCCAATATCATGAAAAATATAACCCACACATTCAATGCCTCAAAGCTTTGTTATACAAAAGAAATATGATCGTCAAAGCTTATCACAAATTGATATTTACACTTTTCCTTCCTACACATGCTTCCATAATACTCTCAATCAATCCACAGACCAATTCACACATCCATGCATCTGTTTATATCACCTTATTCACCAAAGATCTCAACTAGGTTGGCCATTAATATTTTAGCAGCAACCAAGAAGGAAAACTAAGAGTGGGGTGAATCAGTTTTCGGTGGATTAAACAATTTATGCACAATCTCAGATCTAAACAACTGTAGAAAGAAAAAAGATAAAAACAATAGAACCAACATACATAACACCAAGATTTTGACGTGGAAAACCCGATTAAGGGAAAAACCACAATGGGAACCTACCCACAATAAGATGATACTCCGCAGTACTATGTGTAAATATTACAATGAGGAATGCATATACATTCAGGCACACTTCCTAGAGCTCTCTGCTCAAAACAAGATGACCCAAAAGGCTCCAACCCTCAAGGAAGGCTCAATACATTACAATATTTTTCGGACTAAAATCTGAATTACATGAACAACAAATATAGCATCTCCTTATGCCTGATGACAATTCTAGTTAAGCACATTTGTCTGCCCTGCAACAATCTCTACTCAATAAACCACATCGAATGATAAGTTCACTTATGCACACATAAACCACTCTCTAAAAAATGCAGACACAACATCGACGACCAGATTACATGACTATACCACCTATTTATACAATTCATCAAACTTGACTACAAGGTCAGCCAAACCCTCAACTCTCAATTACAAAATTATATCTCACGATACGTATGTGAACAACCAAACCAATATAATGATATACATGATCTAACA